>NW_026713038.1:1800000-2311444 GCF_030625045.1 Achroia grisella
TCCAATATCTCAATTTTATCAAATAGATATCCTGAGGTCTCCTTAGTAGTAGGTAGGTTAGTTCTTAATATTGTAGATATTGACGGTAATTGCTAAAATAAATAGCTAACATATACCTATGACATAATAATGATATACGTAATTATACATATCGTAATCTTTATATATAATGAATCAGTATTTATTTAAGTTTCTAGTTTTACTAGATGCATCAAAACATGAAAATAATAATAAAATACACTTACAAGGACTAACTTTCTTCCCAACGTAATTAGCAGACATGCTTGAGGTGATATCCATTTTGTCATCCAATATTTGAACGCTTCTGGCGTGATTTCTTGCTTCTACAGCCACCATGGTTTCCTCATCGTCTTCTGATTCTTGTTTCTTAGAATATGTTTTAACTAGTTTAATCTTTTCTTTGATGTTCTTGGCGGGTTTGTATTCAGTAGCTGTAACATCCACTTTTTCAGGTTTATCATCAATTGCAAAAGATATTAATTTTTCGTCAGTATCTTTAGGCATTAATTCTGGATCATCTTCTTCATTCTCACTAGGTTTCGCTTCCGAGAAACAAGTTTCATCTTTGCACGAATGATCAGCTTCACCATATTTTTCTACAGACCTTACTTCCGTCAAATAATACTCTTCCAATATTTTCTTATATTCCTCGTTTATTGTGTAATTTTTGAAAACGTAAAAGTAGTTCTTGAGTTCAGGTTTATTGTATTTATATTCATTTGTATTTTTCAGTCGTTTCATAATATAGCGGAAGGTCTTTCGGGTGAGTACCTCATCTTCTGGAAGGTGAAGGGCGGACACCAGTTGTTGCCTAGTATCACCCTTAGCTCCCTCTGCTAAAATGGCTAGTATAGCTGCATAGCCAAGTGGTGAAAAGGCAATATCTTTGTCATCATCGATGTAGCTCTGAAAATGAAATATAATATTTGTTTATTCCTTAACATAGTTTTTTTTTGCAGTAAGTTTAATTCGGTTTATAATAATATCAATATGATTAAAGAAATTGTGACCGATACACCACAATCACTTTATAGAAGACTTCCAGATGAAGTCATACAAATAATTTATAACAGACAGCAGAAAATACGTAATTGAATTATCGTAAATCGGTTATTGTAACTGTCTATCGAAAATTTATAAAACCCATTAGGTACAAGTATATACACTGTAAGAGGAATAATATTAAGGTACAGTTTTTGATCATTTTATTAAATCATTTTATTTTACCTGGAAAAGAGCTGTGCTTAGTTCATTAGTGGCTTCGCCCACAAAGCTGGTCTCCTTGGGTTGTGTGGACCTTGCACTTCGCAGCCATCTTGCGTTGGTAAGCCCCAGGCATAGAAACAACACTGTCAATAAAATAAAATAAAATCTTACTATCTTAAGTTGCGTGTGTCAGCTGGTATATCATCATCAACAAATCCATTATTCCAATAGCTTTACAAAGAAAACAGTTTTATTGGTACGAGGCATTGCGTTCAACTAGATACAAAATATAGGTATTGTTACGCCTGTTATACAACTGCTGCCATTCATGAGAAAAAAGATACTATACCTTCAACCTTAACATGACTTTTAAAGCAGCCTTCTTGTCGGTAGAAATAGTCCAAACGAGGTACCTATGCAGACTGCCTACAAATTCTCACTCTAGCTGATTTGTTTGTTTTGTAGCTTATCTTAACAACAACCTTGACCCAGAGATGAGTATTATAAATACCAAGAGATATCCTGCAGAAACAGTTACGTTATAAATAACGATATCGCATTGATACCGCTACTCGTACGCGACCCACATTAATCAAGACCGATTAAAACTAGTATAGAACCGATACCGAGGTACCGGTGCACGGTTATATTGATATGAATCAATATACTATCTTTTGAGTGCACAATGAAATTTAATATATATCTTGTTTTATTCACTTCTGTCTAATTTCGAGTTGGCACAATAATATTGCTGCCATTTATCACCGTTCATGGTGAAATACACCTTTAAAGATAAAGTACATGGCACCATAAATAAGGAGGATAGAGATTTCTTATTTCCAGCGTCATCAAGTAGACCACTAAGATATGCACGCGAATCTTTGTATTCACAATTCACCCTCACATTATATGAATAAATACATAAGAAACAACACATAATTCAGGGTTGATTGTATTTTTTAATAACGAATAATAAAATTTATGAATAAAAAATAGGGCTGGGCCACGCTTAACATTTAGGAGTATAAAAAATAGATAACAATCTATTTTCAGACCAACCGAGTATATAGTACATATAAAATTTCATCGCAATCGGTTAAGCCATTTTTAAGAAACGAGAATTTTATATATAGGATATATTTTTGAACATTAGAATCTAATTATCTCACAAAGTATTGTAAGTTAAGATACTGTGCCTACACTCGTAATATTTCTGTCAACACTAGATTTAAGTTCAGTATAAAACAATCCACAATCTTACGACTTCGCATTGAGTACTCGCATTTCTAATCATCTTTGTAGCACAGTTTATATTATTATAAACCTACTAACTTACAATAAATATTTACAATTATTTCATCGGTATACACACTACCTAGATACTATAATAAACACATAAATTAAGTAGTGACGTCACATCATATCATATATAACGCTACAGTGGTGAGGATAACCACCGCGCTACAGTACTATAGTAGACCGTAATCTTGGACCCATCTAGTTACGGTCGTAAAGCGCACGCTCAGCTTGTTATTCACAACGGTATCATGGAGACTGTATCTATTTAGAACGACGTCATATCAGCTCAGTATATTAAATGAATCTTCCGGACTATTGCTACATTCTTTCTAAAGTCATAAAAAGGAAGAACACTCTTTGTCTACATTTTTGTCTTGTTCTATCAAAGCGTTGACGATAACTTGTACTTTACCATCAATTAATAATAGCAATATTTGACTCTATAGGTTACAATTTATGGTTGAAAATGAAATAAAAAGTATACATAGAGTTTCGATGTCACTGATTTGATCAGCGAATTAATTTTATAATATTCAATTGCGAAAATGTGAGTCCGATTATTTATTATTGCCTCCACGTTTTCTTCATAATTGATAACTAAAACATTGTATTTATTTGCTCATTTTATTCATTCTTAACTATAAGTTTTGTGTCGAATAACACTACTAATAATGTACATAAATATTATTGTATATAATTATTCACCACTGTAGTGTTATATACTATATGGTGTGATGAGATATCGCTACATAATTTTCTGTTTATTGTAGTCTCTAGGTAGTGAGAATACCGGTGAAATAATTGCACTATTTATTGTACAATTATTTCATTAATAATAAGTTTATTGGATAGTTTTCTAGATAATAATTGTATCAAAATTATTGTATCAAAAATATTATATCTGCCCGTTGTTTGTTTGTAATTTAACACACCGTTTATACTATACAACGTATAACAGGCAAATAAACTCCATTTGAAATTATAATTACTCGTATACGTACATACTTGCATAATAAACAGACTTGTTTGTTTTTTTATTAGAAAAGCAAGTTATCAATTAAGAGCATGTAATCATCTGCTATAGAATAGGTACAGTATATATCAGAAGTTAAAAGAAAACTAAGATGTAAGTGTACGTAAGAAAATAAACAATTAGAAATACTTTACATACATAACGCCATCTAGTACCCGTAAAATGAAACTCTATATACTTTTACATTTATTCGTATAATTATCACATAATCTAGTGAATCGTTTGCTGTAGTATGTACCATGAATATACGACACAACCGGTTGGAATGTTGATTTAATAGCAAGCATTGTCTCAAGCAATTTAGTGACCTCATCTGGTTAATAATATACCTAATTAATAAGTTATCCTCGACGACTGCACGCCATTATAAGATCATGTTTTATGATTTTTGTAGTACTCTTTATATCCAATGCATATTTAATAAAAAAACTTTTAAAATGTAGTCTATCTATGTATATAGTATATGTCATAACATCTACAATAATATGTAGGTTCTATATAACTTTATAAACTTATATATATAACGTTAAGCCTGTTGCTGGCGGCTTGTCCACCATTCTTTGTATAAATTTTCTATTATTTTTTATATCTGCTTTTTATGTCACTTTTGACATGTTCTTCGCTGTGAGCTCTTTTGGAAAATATACACATTTATTACAATTATTAAACAGTTTTATTAATAAGTCATTGTGTTTCCGCTCCAGTCACAAAGCCTATAAAGTTAACGAGTTTGTTTTTACGTGCTAGTTATAAGGTACATATAAATATTTTTCTAAACAAATAATATTTGCATGTCATTCTATGGGAAAACATAATGGACAAAATAAATGTGACACCCATTTTCACAATATTTCTAAGAAATATTTTATGTATAATTTTTTCGAGCCTAACTAGCTACCCGCCTTGGCTTCGCACGGGTGTAATATCAAGTTATAACCGTTATAGCATTAAATATATTATTATTCTTATATTTAATACATTTTATATATATTGAGGCAGTAAATTTCAAATTTAATTCATATCCTACTACATTGTAACGCAAAGTTAAAAGTATTAATGTTAGCCACAAAATAGCACGATATAAAAACAATGTAGCTAATGAAATTACTTGCCGCATAAAAAATATATCAATTACCAAACATACATCCGGCTCGAAGGACCAAAGAATGCACAATGTAGGTAATGCAATAATTGCTGTAGTACGTATCTAAAGTGCATTCATTATCGTGTTCCAGTGTCGGATAAGTAAAGCACGGTGCAGGCGAACGGACACGGTGAATGCACTATGCTGACCCTATGCTATTGTACTGAGATGTGTACGGATAGTAGAAAAATAACGGTATTGTTCAATTACTCAATCGTGAAATATATTTTACTATATTGCTAATAACGTGTCGTCAGTACGTCCTCTACGCGGTCTCTAATTGAAACTTGTTAATATTAATCTTGTGAACTTTATACTTTTCTTGAAACCATTTACGCAAATAAGTGCGCTATTCCAGCATCCATAAACAAATATTCACCAGCTATATCCTTGTAAGATAAACATAACTAATCACTGGATGTAATTGTGAGATATAATTTAGAGAAAAACAAATATTAGGGAACCTTAATCAGAAGAAATAGTCAATAAGAAATGTCAGAAACGAATGCATAAAAACAGACACCATTGCTCTCCTAAAGATAATATGTTATACAATTTTTAAGAATTGAACGAAAAAATAATACTAAAGTAGGAATATAAAAATGAATGGATATGTATGATTTATATACCAAATTTCATTCGAATCGATTATGGAACTATTAAGTGAACAAGTGACAAATATCCATCCTTCCAACTAACCTCTCCAACCTCGCGTTCATAACATTAATTTAGACCAGTGGTTCTCAAATCGTTTTTGCCGCGTACTACTTCAAAAAGGACCTCAAACCTTGCCTTACCTCTTATTGTAGCAAACACACTGTTATTATAAAGTGAAAGTTTGTGAGTGTGTATGTTTGTTTTACTGATAGACGCACGTACCTTTCGATGCCACTTCACGTACCCCTGGGGGTACGCGGACCACTAATTGGGAAACACCGATTTAGACTCATACAAAGTTAGTAGTAGTAGTAATAGTATTATATAAATACTTTTCTTTAGAAATTACGATATAATATATAGAGAGAACAGATTTATACAGAAAATACTCTAATCGATAAACAGTCATTCATGAATACTAATGCTATCAAAGTTTAAAAATAACAAAGGTTACTCGAGGACATTGAAAAATAGATAATCATCGTGATTTACTGTATTTACGCTTTTAAATTCAAATTAAGCTATTCATAACTATTGTATTACATATATATTAAAAACACGGATGTGACACGCTAACGTATTTATTAAAAATAGCTACCTGACTATAAATCGTTATTGAAAACATTTTTAAAGTACAACATTCTTTTTTGTTTTGAAAATAACTCGACCTGGCTGGGGATGATTTACGGCAGTCCTACATTGTTTTTTTTCTAGTTAATGTGACTACACAAATAATATAGCCGATTACCTAGGCAGCGAGATATAAAATTTTATTCTACTGACCATAGTGTTCCTACTCTCTAAGCAATCTAGCGCATACCGCCTGGGAAAGTAACCTTGGACCATTCGCACAGGAGATAACTTATTGCGGCGAATTTATATTTGATTTACTCACGAAACCATACCGTTTATCGGCCCGAACATAATCGTGCATTTAATCCATACTAATAATTTAAATATGGTAGTGTATCTGTCAGTTTGTCTATTGCCTTTTCACGACTCAACGACTTAACGAATTTTAATGAAATTGTGAATGTATATTGTATTAAAAGGACAGAAATTATTACATTTAATATACCATCGAAGTCTCTAGTATAATTATAATCGCACCATATTAAAAATAAACTATTTGTACACTTTGCATTTACATCCTTGAGGTAAAAAAAAATATTATTGCTTATATAGTATTTGTGTAACCATTTTCGAACGCTAAACTCTGAAACACCTTAACCAATTTGAATGCCGTTTCCATTTTACTGTTTGTTTCATTATAATAATTTCATTAACAAAAATGTAAACCTACATTAAAACTTATTTTAGTCATAAACTCTGTAATGCGTTTATGAGTAACATATGTTGCTACTCTCATTACGGTTTGCGATTAGCTTTATAAGTATTTTAACGCAAAAGATCTACTGCGTATATAAATAACTAGCTGTTTCACGCGACTTCTTGTTTTTTATAAGATAAAATATAGCTTCGGTCTGTCAACAAACATTAAGACACAAAAAAAAACAATAAAAATAGCATAAAATACAAAAATAGATTAAAAAATTTACTAGTCACCAAGTATGGCACTACTTCTTAAGTTAGGTTAAGTTTAGTGTATTGTATTTTTTGACCGGTGTTACTCGAGATTGTTAACAGATCAAGTCCATTGACATTACTGTTATCAAAACTTGTAAATATTCTGCACTGGCCATTGTTTTTATGGTGAAGCAACGCAACAACTCGCCATTTAAATCAATTGCTATTGACTGCAGAATCACGTACATATATTATCTGCATTTGATTTAAATGCAGACTTGTTTATTTATCGACATCCGTTAACGCCAAAGGTGACGAGTACACGGAATAAAAATACGTGAGAAAAATAGCTCTTTTATTAATGTGTATTCTTTATAAAGTCTAACTTACACAATAATATTTTAATTGAGGCATTTTTGAGAGCGTCGTAACTTAGTGGTTTATTTCTCTAATTTACATTTAATATAGTAAATAGTAAAGTAAGTAAATTAAGTAAGTAGTAAATAGTCGTGAGATTAAATCTGGCCGACACAAAAAAACTTTGTGTATCAATAAAAGTTTTACGTTCTAAAATTATAGCCGTCAAATTTTTAATTTTTTCCCCACCCTCCAATTCGGTATATAGATCCAATTGAGAAGAACTGGCAACCTCAATTGAACTGGAAAACTCAATTGAATAACTTTTTTTTAGCCAATTTATTTACAACATATATTTATTTAGGTGTCTATGTCCAACATTCAATACAAAATCAACAGTAAACAATGCCTCTGATTGTTCTACTACTTGGATAACATTCGTAACAATATGTTTGTTGGTCTCAGAAATTTTTATTACTGTATGTATCTGGAATGATAAACAAACTGACGGTACACCTGGTGGTAAGTTGCAATTGTCATCTATATACGTGAAGAACTCCACGAACATCATGTTATGCCTTGTCATTCAACCGAAATACAGCTGACAAAATCGCATTGCGGATTTCTATTGCATTGACTGAAATGGATGAGACAGAGATACCCATAAAGGAGAGTATTTAAAAAATCTTTTTTCAAAATATCGGCTGTGCTTTGTTATTTTTGAGATAAAAAAGGCAGCCTTTATACATCCTCGTGATAATCTATCTTCACGCCTTTCATTAGAGTCCATTCAGCCATATAATCTTAAAAAAGTATCAAACATGCACTTTCTCGTTTATAATATAGGGTAAGTACAGATTACTGTGTAAGTATGGATTTCAAATAGTTGGGTATAGTTTACACTTACTTTAAGAGTTTCTAAAATGTTATAACTAGTAAGAACTACTTGAACCTTTGACTTTGCGATGAGATCACGCTGTCTTACATAATCTACGCAAATAATAGTTCTCCATTATTACTTATAATCGATTGCTAAAAAGGTTCTAAAATCGGTATTTAATATTTGTGTAAGTTACTAGATA
This sequence comes from Achroia grisella, assembly GCF_030625045.1. NCBI lineage: Eukaryota > Metazoa > Arthropoda > Insecta > Lepidoptera > Pyralidae > Achroia > Achroia grisella. The sequence continues at coordinate 1,808,327 of NW_026713038.1, forward strand.
TCTTCACACTAACAGCATTTCAATGAGTCTTTTTAGGAACATAGCAAGTTATTCCCATATTCGTATTGGTTGAAAGAAAAAGTCGGTTACTTGTTTTGTGATTTTATGTACATGACAAATATGTTTAATATTCCTTTTAAGACGATGTATTATATACCCAGTAATCTCATTACAAGTGGTAAAATATAAAGATCGTCGAAGTTAAAAAATAGAATAGTCACATTATGCGAATAACATTATTATTATTATTCTACAGTTTCGCAGACTCTAATAGCCATCTCATTAACTTTTGCAGCTTACAACTGGCTTTGCAAATCGAGTTCCTATGTAAAAGGTTAGAAATCCAGTGGAATTTCAGGGCACGAGGACATGCCGTCTTAGTTCTTAGAAAGGCGAGGTATGAGGGGCGCTACTGGCACAACTTACAAAGTATTTTATGATGTCCATGGTACTGTTCATGTTTATAGGAGATGATTACCACACGGCAACTTATTTGCTTTTCAATTTACATAAAAAGTATATTAAATAATACTCTTTGAATACTTGACAAAGAATCTTTAGTATTAATGTTCTTTGTTATTTAAATAGACAGTCAAGGACGGTATACAGGTACATTAATCTTCATTTCTTATTAGATATGCAATGACTATCTATAAAATCATTAGTTTATTAAATATTACTTACGAGAATATGTAAAACTTAAATTCAACTAAAATGTTTGCACTCTCTGCAAACATTTGTTTTGTATATTATAAAATATGAGGAACTTTTTTTTACTCACCGCATAAATACTGGCGCATTCTTAATGTTCGACACGTCCTTTGCCACTGTAAGTTAAAAGAAAAAAATAAAACCTAATGTCTCTCTGGGAACAAACACGACCGCCCGATCGGAAACTTGACGCATAATCTTCATCGAAAGTTTGTTTAAAACCAGTTTGACAAGGACACATTAATTATGTTTTTATTGTTTTTATTAATCTCAAAGCATCTTATTTTAAATAACTTATACAAAAATTTAAAAATATAATCAAAATGTCTATGAACATATGTAGCTATAATTAAAAACATTCGAGAGGTAGATATTTAAACATTTTGTTGTTATTCCAAACATATATAGCTATAATATATTATATAGCTACACATATATAAATGTATATTCAGTAAACGTAAATATATTTTAAATCTTTTTTTAGTATTTGGAAATTTAATATTTGAAATTGTCATTCAGAAACGTAAACTCTCGTAAACTGCTTTTATAAACAAAGTTTAAATGCCTACCATAAAGGCCCGTTAAACTGTCCACAACAAAGCGAACATGACCTACATACTACAAAGTCAATGACCGATTCCAACTTACATGGAATGAAACTGTCCGATAGTAACACCGATGCACAATAATTAAAAAATAAACACTGCCGGTAGATTTTAATAAAGGCGTAAAACGTCAAAAAAGCGCGGGAAACGGCCGCGCATGCGCCGTTCTCAAGTAGAGTGACGTCCGCGGAAGCCGGCTTACTACGTTTATATCTAGACATTTAACAGTTATATTTGAAGAAACGACAGCAAGAATAGAGCCGTACGAACATACGAGCATTTAGTACATAAATATTGCTAAACTTCATATTTTTAGGTAGCCAGTTCTTACAAATACAAATATTTTGTAATAATATAAAAAGAAATAATAATAGTCCAACATAACTCAATTACAGTACCTACTCACAATTATTGCCTTTTTTATTAATCGTCGTTCACAAACTTATGGTACATAAGTTAGTTTACACCACTTAAGTATAGCGTGGCTTTATTACTTTTCCGCACCTACTTTAGAATTTATATTAACCTATAATATTATTTCTTCACGACTGTTACATTAGATGGGGTAGCAGGAAGTATGCCACCGCCGTCTTTTGGTTTGTTATCGTTGTTTCAAACACCGGAGAGTCAAGCAAAAATTATTTTTAAATTAGAACTCACGGCCTTAAATCGGAGTAATAAATCACTAGAATACAACGCTCCTTTTTTTTCTATACTTTATATTTCTTAAACATTTATTACCGTGTCGAAATTTTGTTATTTATTTATATTCTATGTCCATCTAATATCCGGATTCATATTATATCTACCAATTGAATTACTGAATTAACCCAATTGGTAATGGAAAATATATACTAATTGTTATTGATTATTTTCTAATTAACTTTATTTAGAGCAAAAACAACTTTTTATGTATTCATCAAATAAACGTGATTATGGCCATTTTAGGTCATATTTTTTAATTAACAAAGATCTCTTCTGGCTATATATGAAGCAAATATAAATAAATATTAATCATGTCATAAGGCCGTTTGTAGGTTCTTTTAGCCCATGTTGTCTATTTCCTTTCCAAAATTTGTAATAACATACTAATATAAATTGCCAATAAATACAAAGAAAGTTAATTAATAATATCACATGTTCACATATTAATGAACGTCAACGGATTTCCTTCAAGTCAAGTTTATGAAACCAGCTTCAGTTAATTTCTATCTATTTTTACCACCATTTAAGGAAACATTCTGTTAAACTGGACGTATATATCCTATTATATTTGAATTACAAAGTTCTTTTGAAATGCAATATCACTGCTTATATTGCGAGATAAAAGTGCTTATTATTGTAAGATGATTGATTCCTAGTACATTATTCTAGATGTAATCAAAAAGTGTATTTTTGTTGATAACATTTTATAATATAAACCTTTCACAATATGGATTTATCCAAAATAGTATTTTTGATACATTGGATGTAAAAAATACTTAGCTAAATACTAGGAATCATACCTACTCATTAATAAATACGTTTCCTTATATTATTCTTCTTAAATCGGCCGTAGGCTGTACGGCAGTGAGATAAAACGACCTTTAAGAGCACCCATTTGAAACCATATTCATCACCCTACCAGCAAATAGTTCATCATCAATATCTACAGTATTATAGTAACAGAAAACTAGTCTTCAAATGAGTTTGTTTTGTTACTTTAGAAATGAGTTTCATCTAGAGAGACAGTTTTAATCCACTTAAAACTGGGACGTAGAAATACCGAGTAAACTGCATCGCTCGCACGCGACCAATTTTCTTTTTGCACTCTCCATTCGCCAAAATTAAATAAACAATGTTGTAAATACTCGTCCATCCAGTTGTGTGTCCTCAATGTCCTTCATCGAAATTTCATTACTTTATACAAGATAGTATGAAGTAGTTAGGAGTAGTTCCTACAACAATACTTGCGTGGCCAAGATTGTTCGGCTACAAAAATTAGGTTATTTTCTTCTCATTCTAAAGCTATCTAGCACAATCGTACATACTCCTAAGCAAAACAAGGCTTGTATTTTGCTAGCAGGTGGCACCAGCGGAGGATGATAGTATGAACATAAGGTTAGCAGGTCAATTATCCGATCGTGACGAAGTCATCAGGAATTAACCAGGATGGTTACCAGGAAGCACCGCGTGTTGGTTTGGGCGTTGTTAACAATGGGAACGATTAGGCCACTAGTCTCCATTACTAACAATCCTCTCCTCCTCCCCCTGCAAGGTCATGTTACAGATACTAAATAACTAATAATTTCAAAAAGTACTGACAGGATTTTCGTTCATTAACAGAGTGATTTTTGAGGAACTCTTCTTAAAAGTGTGGCATGCAGTTAGATTTTGTGCAAATTTATTGAAATACCCGGGCGAAACTGGGCTGGTCGGTGGTACCTACAACATAAAGCGTGTCACGTGCGCATTCTAAAATATTAAGAGACCAAATGCATTTGTTTTTGTTCTTTTTTAGGTTAATCACAATATTGAAAATGAAGACGTTACCCAAAAACTTTGTACCCCGAAAATTCCGCAAATGGAAGAGAAGTAGTGCAGTGTCATAATTTTTACATTACACACATAATTGACTTACACACACATAAATACCCTTTTTTTATTATTGGTGGTTCAAAGGTCTTCTTTTTTATTATATATATATATATATATATATATATTGCATAAATATATTTTACAATTATACATATATATATATATATATATATATATGTATATATATATATGTGTTTACATATTTTATTATTATTTTTATAATAATATATGTTAGTCTATAATATGGGCCATGTAGCCTGAATTAAATAAATAAATAAAATAAATAAAAATATTACCTGCGGGGATAAATATGATAATGCTTCAGTAGAAATTTTCGTATTACATATGCAAAACAATGACACGCAGTGAAAGTTACTTTCAGTTTGGAAATGAAATTCAAATTCTTCCTCAATATTCACATGAACTACATAGATTTCTGACCAATTTATACAGTATTACTATGTAATATTATGTTATCTGTGGCATTACTGACCCGTCCCGAGTTCGAATATATTCGAATAGAATAGAATATGTTTTATTGACTCGTTGTGTTGTATTTATATTTTATTGTCGTTGCACAATAATAGTTACATAAAAAATGTAAGCATTAATTAAATTGCTAACATTTAAAAAAAATTGATTATTTAATTAAATAAAAAACAGAGTCAATGTGGAGCACAACTCAGCATAATGCTGGAAACATAGTTACCAGCGCTGATTTTCATTGGATATTCAAATATTATAGAGATCTCATGATTTATTTTATATAGAATACAATCAAAATTACTCACTAATAATGTCATTTAATACTTATATGAAATAAATAAGTCTAATAAAGAATCGGATTTTATTCAAGATTTTGATTGAATTTCAAAACATTTAAGAAGTTCTGAAGACGTCTGTTGTTTGTTTGTGTCAAAACTTTTTCCTGTGTAATCCGATCTTGATGATTCACTATATATTTTAAAGTGATGCTTCTAATACGGTAAAATTATATATGTTTATTATATAAATTTAATACTGTGTTTATCAGTAGTTCAGACATCCTTTAATAATGCGATTGAAGTAGTTTTTATGTGGTCTCAACACACGTATAATTATTATAAATTACAAACAAAATTTAGATTTAGAAAACTTTGTTTATAACTGTCTAAGTAGAATATAGTTCATTTATTAAAGACACATGCAATTATGAAAGTGAAATGACTTGGAACTGACTAAATTATCGTGCAAAACCAGTTTGTATCAATGTCCTCTCTCCTATAAATTATTCAGCTTTCCTGTTTTCTCTGCACTATGTCTGCTCACTTATTCAATTTTATACGTGCCGTAAACTGCTTATTACCTCTTTCTAATCGAAAGCTACTTATAATTGTTACACGTTAATTATCACGACAGCCTCTGTGGCTTAGGGGTTTAGCACACCGCTTTACTTCCTGTGGTCGCGGGTTCATCATTGTAGAGACATCTGTTTTTATAAGTATGATTGTATGTGTTGGTCTGGGTCTTTGACATGTTATTACCTGCGACTTCGTCTGCTTTCTTAGTTAAAAAGGTACCCTGTGTTCGACGTCGGGCGAGGGCACCAGTAAAGAATAATAGAATTAGTATGAACTCAGGTCAGTTTGCTTATGGTGGCGAATTTACTAGAAATTGACCACGATGTTTTCAGTAATAGTAATTATATATGCTATTGCTAGTAATGGAACTACTACCATCATCATTGTCAATCCTATATAATATCTACCCTCACAGGGTCATAGTTAGATATATATAGTGAATTGGAATATTTGGTAACTCTTCGTCGGGTCACGAGAGTGTAAAACTGAGACGGCTGTCTCAGTTTTAGACTACTAGGCAATAAATTAGAAGAGTGGCAACCCTGCTCATACTAGTATGAGTTCTAACACTAAATAAATTGTAATGTATTCATACAATTTATGCTTAAACACCTGTGACCCGAATAATAAGATCGACATAACCGGGTAAACAGTAAACAATAAACTAATGAGATTACAAACAAATACACCTGAATATATTACTACAGAATAAACATTGCATATTTTTTATTGCGCAATTAGAGCGGCCGCATACTAACGATCAGTGGTCAGGTTATCTTAACTATTGACTATGACCAACTTTTAATACTGCAGAATCAAATGCCCTAATATGTTAAGAAACCATCTATAAATTACGTCACATGTTAAGGGAGGGTGAGTTTTTAGTAACGAATGATGGCCCAAACCACCTAATAAGAAAAGTAGGGGAGAGATAATCGGCAAAGTGTTCCAGTGTGTAAGGAGGTTAGAAGGAGACTTAAATTTCGTGACGTCAAATTTCAAAATCTAAAAGTATTAAAATATATTTTTTTTATTAACCAAAAAATATGTGACGCACCCGTAGGTCTCAGAATTGTGACAACAATGGTAATAACGGGGGAGGGATAAATAACGAAATTCTTGTGCCGCTTTTTCATGGGTGAGCAACCAAGCAAAATATTAATTTTAAACATTGTCATCTGTCTGCCTCTATGTTCTTGCGAATTTCTGAAACGGCTGGATCAATTTTGACAGGATTAGGTTCACTCGCAGTTACTACAATTTAAATAATACAACCTTATAATTTTAATAATATTATTTACTTCACCGTATCACTTCTATAAAATACTCATACAATACAAAACCACTATTTAACTGTGTTTGTACTAATTATTCAGGTATATCTCTTTAATTTAAGGATTTGATTATTTTTAGTACCATTTAATTTGATATCTTTGGCAGGCTCTGAAAAAAAGAATAAAAAAGTTATTATACTTGTTGTTATTAGTACATGTAATTGGTATCAATAAGTTGTGATCTACAAACCACACAAGAAGTCGTGAGAGCAAATCTAGCCTACACTAAAGAAAAAATTAACTTACTGGGTAAATAAAAAACCGATATTAAATTAAAAAATAATCCGAAAGACAATGGTAAGTTCGCTCCTGCCACGTTGAATTAAAATATATCTGAAATGTGGCATTTCAAGTGTTGCGTTTACCACAACAGTTGACATAGACAGTTGACAATACCTCATACTACCCAATCTGACATAACAGTCGCGATTAACAAAGACACAAAAATATACAGTATTTTTGTGTTTTTGTTAATTACTAAAAGTTTAAAAGCAAATTCAAAGTGTTATAAATAATATCTAATTTTTTCAAGTAACATACAAAAGGTCTTTGTTTAATTAAAATTACTGATTTATTACGTATCCCACATAATAAAAAAAACTTTTGTAACACATGTAGAACAATGTGTTCAGATTTATTGTTAACTGTTATTGTAACATACAACTCTTAAATAATTTTTAAAAGTTTTTTTATATTCCTTATGATATAAATTACATATTAATTCTAACAAAATAAATTCTCTATTCTATTAACTAATACACTGACCTGGCGCCGCATGATTAGGAGCAACATAAGGTATCGGATCATCGACCTTTCCTTCAAAAAGCACGATGCCCAAATTATTGTCCTTTATAAAGAACAGAAAAGGCCTGTCCACCCTGAGTTGTATGCCATCAGATATTAACGGTACAACGAAGGCTGAAGACGCAGCAGCCGCTATGGTTCCCGTTTCATCCACGCTTATGTGTACCTTATGGACGAATCCATTTATTTGTGGAGACTCTTTCACGAACATTCCCGTTAGATTAGACTTTTTGGAGAATAAATCGACGATACGCATCTGTAAAATAAATATATTTTTTCGGACTACTCTAATGCTGTTACCTGCAGCTGGTTTTTACAGCTTCGCCAAACGATAGGGGCAGATGAGAGTAGATGGCACTCCCGCGGAAGGATACGACTTTATTCTGAGGTCACCGCAAGGGGTTCGACCCTCGGCTCAGGCCGTCGTAATTTCGATCCCCGTTTGAATTGGACGGGGGATCGATCGGAGGGGACAATGAAGTTCTTTTATTAAACTGTAACATTAATATTAAAGGTAACATATTGTTAACACCGTATTTTAGCTTATTTTTCAATTAACGATAATGCGGGTCGAATGGTCAATTTATGATTCTGATGTTTTCTTTGGTCAGATGTTCCAAAATAATATTAGATACTCTTCAATGAATTTTATATCATAAAGGTTAGAAAAATTATGTTTATTACGCGAATAAAAGTATAACATTAAAATAATTAAGTTGTGATATAATTGACTACGTGACGTTGAATCTGCTGATCGAATTGGAATATCTCAACGGTCACCCATCCACCCGCGCGTCTCCGCCTCTCGCTCGTTCAAGGTAACCCGCGATTGTCCGATTAACTGATATTAGACATCGATACGTAGACAAAAGTATTATATTATTATTCAAATAACCAATATATGACACCACTACTACTGTAGCACTATGTCAACTATTGCATGCAGCGTGTGCATGCAAATGTGGATACATTTTATGGTAAATATAACGTGGTACATGAACTCGAGTAGAAACGCTGCATGCAGTAGTTGACATAGTGCTACAGTAGTAGTGGTGTCATATATTGGTTATTTGAATAATAATCGAACTATTCCCTAACTGTCTGTAATAGTAAAATTCATTGTTAATTTATGATTTTTATTAAATACTCTAAAAAGAAAGTAACTTTGAAACAAATTATAACCATTACCAATCTATTTAAGAGCAACAGGCAAGTTTCTTACTTGTTCTTCTTGTGATGAGACAGGTTTCCGAATAAGTAGTAGATTGAAAAAGTTTTATAACTGTTCAAAAGCTATTAAATTAAAGTCTATTTTAATTTCTATTTTTAGAAATTCTTTTGATATTCTATTTACATTATATATTTTTTTATAATGAATAATCTACTGCAATATTATAAATAGCAAGAACTCGTTGACGGTGAATGAACCTCGTTCGCTCAGGTACTACTTATTTTTACTTAATCGCGGCTGCATGAGGTTGAACCCATAATAAATTTTGTGCTTCATATTTCAAAGGCTCTTACGCAAATATTATGGATATTTCCAAGCTAAAATGATCATAAAAATACCTACAGTGCATCCCAACGGAGAACTCGTATAAAAGTACCGGTTTTCTTAATACGCAGCCTCGTGTTTAATAATACCAATATCATTATATTAACATAGTCATATCATCATAAGATGCAATTTAAATATATAATACTCAGGCCATTTATTTTCATATTCTGGATAAAAATTGTTTTTCTAAACTACCGTGTAAGTACGTTGACAATTGAATATTAACTGTTAAATACTAAAAGCATTGCGTTCACAACCTAGCAACCAATTTTCTACCAAACTTCAACCAGTTTTCTATTAATGTATTGTGGTAAGCTTAATTTAAAATTTTGTGCTTTTTTTATTTCAATCGGTTTATAAATAAACAAGTCATATCAGCAGATCTTTCCTTCCTGTTACCTGCAACTCTACGTATTACGGTTTTGGTCCACAATACGTTTGCCGAGTTGCGATCTCTACTCTAGAACAAGTCTGTTTCAGCGACTAATTTAATAACAGGTATAACCAGCCCACTCTCATTTAAGTTGGCAAATTCATTGAACGATATTGCTTGAAATGAGTTATTTGGTGAATAACTTCATTAACCAATCCCTCAGAAAAATTGCAAGCATATAGATCATTCCATGGTGCTGTTCTGAGCCACTTTGAATTGATGGACTAGTCGTACCGTAAATGTCCAGATTTCGGCACTATATGTTCTAACGGAGTATAGGATAGTGTACCAATTTTCATTTAAATCCTTTCACATGTTGCACTAATCGTTATTTGCAACTATTTTATAATTGATACTTACACCACGCAGAGCACTGATCATATCTTCGCTATAGTCTATGGTGAACTTTGGCATGAAGAGTTGAACATCTGTAGGTGCCATTGCCTTGCAAATGTCACTGAGACTCATATATGGCAGGTCTCTTATTAATGGTATGGCGCCTTGACGATCTTGTGGTACCAAAAGTATCATAGAATATCTTTCTCCCTAGAAATAACAAGAGAATAAATTAAAAAAAAATGTATTAACGTAACATCAGATTCCCTAATACCAGACATTGTCCCGATTTAGACCTAATTTACTGTAGATTAAAATATGGTCATAATATTAAGTCTGGAAATATTTTTCTATCTTAATATATTTAAATCATCTTGATGAGGTCCATTTTTTTTATAGAAGAATTGTATATCCACCCGCGCTAATGATATAATCAATACCCCATCAGAAGGTACCTGGTCGAACTATTTTGTTTTTAGAAATTTGCCAATATTTCTAAATTCAAATTGGCACCTTTCGCTTCAAATGTACAAAAAAATGTGTATGTGACACACTGATGGCTAAATTATATGGCATGGCCAGTATTTATTACGATTATTCATCAAAAACAAACATATTCGTCACTTACAACTTCACAGTAATAAGGAAAACCTTGAACAGACTTCAACCAAGGCTCCTCAACTTGGCTAAGTTGTCTTAAATCGCTTAATTTTATAATTCTTCCAATAACATCATAAAATGAATTTCCATACTGGTTTATAATTTCCAAACTGTTGGTATTTGCAAAAATTAAATAATTAGAAACGCCAGTTTTACCGTTACGTTAAGTAAACAGATTTTGAATTAATTTTCTAATGTATTTCCCACAAAACTTGTATACTTAATTAAGTTGATCTAATCTATTTATATTTACGTCAGTGATCTAATCTTCATATGCATATAGCTGTTGTGCAAAATACCTAACTATTATTATATGTGGTCTAAACTATTTGCGTATCTATCTAAATATACACAAATAATACAAAAAGTAGTATTTGTGTAGTAATTTTTTGTACAGTTATTTTGTCTTCATGGTTAGCTTGTTTATGATATAGTATAACCAAAATTACGTTGTTCTTTATTTTAATCATAAATAGTGATGTTTTTTTTATTTTAGGATAACAATTTTTTGTTTATTTGGAATTGCAGACAAAATTAAAGGCACCACGGACATCATGTTACGATATCTATAGCACCCCTCATGCTTTATAATTCCGGAGTAATTTCAGTTTCATACTAAACTATGCAGCAATGGGACTAGCATAGAGTATCCATGATAACAACACATTTGTTTTAATAACAAAATCTATTAAAACATATAAGTAACAAAACAATTAAACTGCCGTTACAAAGCAACTACACTATTTAAATAGATTTCGTAGTAAGCAATATAAAGTTATGATAATCATAATAGTTAAATCAACATAATAGACCTATATGAATAAAGATATTTTACATTTGAATTTGAACTTATAAGAATTTTTTAATTCACACCAGATCCTGAGTTCTACCAAACAAATTTTTTAGCTTTTTAATATAAATATCTACTTACCATGTAGGGTAACTCAACTGCATGGGCTCTCAAATTATCAACATAGGCATAGTTAAGTTCAGCCTGCAGATCCATCATGGCCACAGTTTTGCATGTCTCACTCTCGTAAAAGCACATTCCACGTGTCAGTGTCCTATCAAATGCATGTTTCCAAATGCTTTTGAAGTATAGTGCGTTTGTAATTAATATCTGAGATGAGGGCTCGAGATTCACTGGAAATTAAAAAAGGAAAGATATATATGTACACATTGTATACACGTGATATTTACCATATAGATATTTTTTATGTCGAATTTATCGACCCATCAGGACGCTAGTAACATCAATTACCTCCTACTCGTAACAGGTTTAGTAAGTCAGCCCCTGCCCAGATAAATCTAGTATAGACAGTAACAATTTGAACTAGAACGAGTATCTAAAACAGGAGTTTCAGGCTTCTACCAGATTAGGCTGGGCAGGTAAATAGCAGTAAAAAGCAGTGAAATTGAGTGTTGACGTATGTCAGCAAAAGGGCCCCTAAAACCTACACCCGGGATCTGCTCGGAGTTTCCCTCTCTGCCACACGATAGACCTGGCACCAGCATTGTGATATGAATCCACAGAACGCAACATAACGTGTACATATATTATTTAGACGCCATCTATTATTTTTTAATAAAATAATTAACAATAATAAATTGCGTATTAAAAATTATTAAAAAGAAAACCTAATCTATGTTATATTCTCTACTTATTGATATATTCTGTGAAAATCATCCTAATTCCTTCCAACGTAAGCTTTACATACATGCAATCAGACAGATTTCATGTCGCCATGATTTTACGATTTTATTATATTCATAGATAATGTAGAAAAAGAGTATAAAGATTACATTACATTCTATTGGGTTGGACATTTTTTAACATAGCGTAGTGTCCATGTCATGATTACGATACAATTGAAGACTTCTGAATTCTTAATTCAATCTGCTGTAGTATGGAATTCAATTCCTGATTCAGAGTTTTGATCGACGGTCCATCCATATTATTCTCTTTGTTATTCTCTTTGCGCCCGTTGTTTTAGGTCGTTTGATCATTAAGGTGCAATCGGGTTGAAATAACATCAAAATTCCGTTCGTCGCGAGAGAAAATATAAATATACTTAAAGATCGAGCAAGCACAGCTGTTCCTTAACAAATTATTACACTTACAGAAATACTTTTAATTTTTTTATAAAAATATACTAACTCACCAGGTTCTACTATAGACGGTATCAGTCCCTTTGTATTATTTCTGACCCAATTGTTAATGAACTTTGAAGCTAAAATGGGGTCCGAAAAGCTTATTTTATGAATATCAGAAAGATATACATATTTCAATGCATGTTCGTACTCCTTTGTTAAATTCAATTTATCCGATACAAATACTGAATTAGCATTAGTTAATGTGACGTCTGAAGAATTTGACTGAAAGAATTTAAATAAAACAAGTTAATTATGAAATAATAAATGTAATATTTTTTAAACTATATCACATCTTTTCATCCAAAACACTAAAATTTCTGACGACAAAGGCTTTACAGCGCATCTCTTTCACTATAACATAGCTTTCCAAGTTTCAAAGTGAACAATGGAAATCAAACGCGTTTTAAAAAAAATTACACAAAAAAAACATTTAACAAAGATTTTAATCCAAAACGAACGGTTTTGGAAATATTTACTATAATTATTATTTTTTTGTATAAAAACAGACTTCTCGGATGAAGTATTCTTGATCTGATTGAACTAAACTAACCCGTACCTTAATATTGCTTCAAAAACAAAGCCATTTCTTCATTAAACAATCAAAACTCGTCGATGAAAAAATATTCACCTCTAAATTTTAGTGAATTTGTTTAGATATAGATTTATTTCCTAGGCCTATTGCGTCTTTTCAGTTTACTTATCGTGGACAGGCCTGAACGGTGCCTGTCCACGTACCTCTGTCTCACCTATGATGGCCAGCAAGCATCTTGCTTTATAATCTATGTTTCGTTTGAAATGTTGGCAGTGAAATAACAGTGTACGGGGACATAACATCTTAGTACCCCGGAATGGCAACTCATGAAGGGTAAATGTAACATAGACGTCGAACGATAACGTATGGACTGTTGTGCTGTAACATATATATCTTACTAATATTTAAAACGCGAACAATTGAGTATGGATGGATAGATGGATGAAAGGATATTTGTTACTCTTTCGCGCAAAAATTACTAAACGGGTTTTGACGAAATTGTACAGTAATATAGCTTATACATCAGAATAACACAAAGACCATAAATTTCACGTGGGTGAAACCGCGGGCACAGCTAGTATGTATATATACCTATAGGCGATACTTGCCGCTGACTATCTAGGTGAATCTTCAGTTATGTCTTTTTTCTAATCACATAAAGAGAGAGAAATATAATAGGAAACTAATGTACCACAACAATTATTAAATACGCAACACCCTAACGCATATCATGTGTCTTTATTATTCTTCATTTAATTACTTTTTCATTACTTCAAATTAACTAAATTGATCTCTTATAGTTTTATTTTATATAAAAATACATTAATTAATTATGTCTGTGGAAATGTGATTTTCTCGTAATTCATTACTGAGTAATAATATAAAACAAAACTGTTTGCTATCCATGATATTGTATATTTCTAAGATAAAAGATAGCTTGTGTCCTCGGCATTTAATCTAATTCACGATAAACTTCATTAAGATCCATTCAGCCCTTTAGTGGTTAAAACAAACAAACAGAAGATATAATGTTGCATTGTATGTAATATAGATATTATTAGTATCGTATGACGAAGGATGCTATCTAAATTCATTCCAGTTTCCAGGTTTCCAGGTTGTTAGTAACGGGAATAGTAACTGCATTGCCAGCAATGTACCATATCAGGTCAACCTCCATGCGATCCACTTGGAAACCATCGTGGTCAAATTCTGGTAATTACACCATAATTGGCTAACAGACCTGGTTTCATGCTCATCTTATCATTATCTAGCAGCATCCTGCCAGTATATTGTTAGAGTTATTATTACTTAAAAAACCTACTTAGCAAACTCACCTGTAACGCTTTCAAATATGAATACAGTTGGTTTCTAAAATCTACTTTAATGGATGACAACCTCAATGCATTCCTTATTTCGGTCGCTGTTGCACCCTTTGCTCCTTCCAGTACCATGGCTAAAGTAGACTTAATACTGGCAGGAGAGAATATCACGTTTCCTTTTCTATCTTCAGCAGAGTAACGGAGAAGGTCTATGTCAAAGAAGTTTAGACGTGCCAAGTCGGACCTTTGTCCGTTTGTGAATCTTAGACATTGTAGTGTGATAAAAACTGAAAAGTAGTACAAATCAAGATATATTTAGATAGATGTGTATTTGTGGGTTAATTATTTAATGGAAAACGTGGAGTCGGTTAATTTGATTACAGTTTTTTAAAATTTTCCTTAGTCTTTAATTCACTATGTAGACACTAAAAACCTTTTCCCCGAACTAGCAATACGTATTTAAATATTTTAAACATTTATAAAAAGTAAATAAGTTGACATATACTTTGCAGGAAAATATTTAAAAAAAACTTGATCGTTATGCACATTAATAATTTTATATTAGGAAACATAAATGACATTAATATTTTACTTGTTTTTAGAGTTAGCAAATGTTTATTCATATACACGTATGTGTCGTATCATCAACAGATAATTGTCTACATAAACCTTGTGAATCAACAATTTAATAATTAAGTTTTTTTACCAGACTACCGCACGAAAGGTGCGCGATGCAGTTCTTTATTTTTATTTAATATATTGTATTGCTTTTTTTACTTAAGTTTATGTATGAAAAGTACAGGTAAATAAGATGGTTACTTTATGTTACCTACACAATGAGACCTTTTATATGTTCTAATTGCATTAAAAGCAATTGAATCAAAATAAAAATTAATTTCTATCTACTTCCATCATACGATAATTAAAGATTTAAATTAACGATATACTAAAAAAAATGTATTTTCCGGTAATATAAAAGTCAGTATATAAGTACTTACCTATAAATAATCCCAGTCTTATATTGAAAATCATATTTGTTTATATCCCAATTCAAGCTAACAATTTTACCTTGTTCTTTTAAAACTTATTGACCAATATATGGGTACAACACAACAAATTCTTAATTACTAATGACGATGGAAAATCCAACAAGAATGAATGAACGATATCTAATTTTAACAGCCAATAAGAACGATGATCTTTGAAAGAACTGAATGAATGGTTGATACAACATTTTCCGTCTTATTTTAATGGAGACGAAACTAAAAAGACAAATGCCAAATTGAATAAGTAATTAACAGGCCTTGTTCGTAATTAAAAACTAACCTACGCAACTATTTGTGGTTAATCTTAACCTAAAACTAATGTAATAGCAAGGAAAATGCATTTCATATTATTTCTTTCATGATAAAAATGTTTAATCAATAACCTAATTTAACTAAAACAATAGAGGAATTGGTTTTCAAGTGCAATCCTTATATTAAAGCTTATTGTATATCTCCATCTCCAATAGGTGAATCATAGAGATTCTTTCATAAATAGAAATAAACCATAAATTGAAACGTTTTTATTTTATTGAATCACAACCTCATGGTATTACTTTACAGAAGCCCGACTCAGTTTCAGGCGTCACATGACGACATGATGTCGGTGGTACTGTTCATATACCTACATATAAACATATATTGGTGACTTACTACTTGCCATCTGGTCGTTCCTCAGATTGATTGCCATTCTTGTTTTATAAAAGAAAGATAGATAATTTATTTGTTGCCAATAGCAGCACAACAAATTATACACAAAATCAAAATACCATAGAAAGTTGGCAATAGGAGCTGCTTGTTGCTGATAAAAACATGACCTCAATGAGGTTCTACAGCACTGGAAAAAAGGCAGAAGATAATAAGATAATAAGAATAAGAAAAGCCTCGCTGATAGTTGATACGCATGTCACAATATACTTTATTCTAAATTGAATAATGATCACTGATTCATAAGCGATAGTTAGAGAATGAAAAATGAAGTGTTGATTAATGATGGAGTAGAAATGCTATGCTATACTCTAAGGCTGTTTGCAAGATCCTTTTATAGTTTCACTGAACAAAAATAGAGGCGAGTCTACTGTAAATTTATGGAACTCTAAGTATCAACTTTAGTATCTCTATATCTTTATCTACATAAAATACGGTAGTCAAACCCTTATACATGCTATCAATATTTACATGCAAATATAGGAAAATTCTTTGATATTTCTTGTAATATCTATCTTGTTTATAGCCAACATGCAAATACGTCTATTTTCGATATATATAAGAAATATGCTAGAAGTAAACTCAGAGATAAATAAAAGACAAAACTTTGGATAGTTCTATTTATTTCTACATAGATCATTGAATACGTTTCGTTTTCTGTTAGAAATGGCACAATGTTTATACAGTAACAGGTGATCTGTTTATCGTGTGAAACGGAACGGTAACAATAAAATGATAAACAAGTGCGAAACATAAACTAAGTTATACGTTTAAGGTAACATATTATTCTTACTTAGATAATAAAAATAATGTACATACTGAGAAGTGTATTATATCGCACGCTTTATAATAGAAGGCATTAACTTGAAATGTATTTCAAATAAACATCGATTTTAAAAGCTGTATAAAAACTCGATTTCTAATATTTAAGTACAAATATCAGAAATGTTTATTTTAATATTTAAAACAATTATTGAGCATGCGATATAAATTATATTTTTACTATAAAACAACCGCAAATATTGTAATGTTACACAGTCATGTCATATATTATCACATATTGACCCCGATTCTCATGGTTTAGGTTAGAGTCTTTAGTACTTATCTCATAACGTTAAACTTATAAGCTAAAATTGATTCAAAATTCTAAGAATACTAGGTCACGACCAAAACAATAATCATACTTTCTTAGTTTCAGATAAGATAAGATTTACAGATAAGAGAATATTATATATTTTCACTTAATGTTATGTCATTAGTGGCAATTACTCAATTACTCGTATATTTATTACGAGTTACCTCATTTTGACGGTAAAAGTCCCCATCGATCTAAATATGGATCAAGTATTAGCAGCAAAATAATATATTAAAAATATATCACAGACAGTAATCAATCAGATGTGGTAACTCGAAATAATACATTGTTATTTCTATTTAATAAAACCTAAAAAGTATTTATAAAAGAATAAAAAAACAGACTCTCAATTACATTTATTTTTTTAAACATTAGCTATTTGTCAACAAGATCGATGCTTTTTATTTAATATTAAATATAATACAGTTTGACAGAGATTCAATTACTACAAAGCTTATCGAGTTTCATAAAATCATGGGCTTCACTTGCAATTTACCAATTGAAGCATTAACCCATTTAAAATATTAGTAAAGCACCGCAATGATATATTGCAAGACATGTCTCAACATTATTTTTAATTTACGAAGTAAATTCTTCCTGTTATCATATTTATGCATGTTCATTCTTAATGTTAGTTTCATATACCAAGAAATCAACCACTTACATTTACTGGTATCTAAAAATATGTAGATATAGATAATCAAATCAAATATATTCACGGTCCATTCACTTTTAATAAACTGAATTACATTTAAAAATTATATAAAGCACTTGTTAATGGAAAGCACCATCAAGGATTAGGGGATCTGTGACTCTCCCAGTGAAGAGCAGTTGCCGCGTCCCTTCGTCTTGGATGAAGAATAAGAACGGTTTGTTCGCCAACACTTCCTCGGTGACATCATCGTCTTCACCGAACTTATTCACCAGCGATATCTCTGAAATAATATCTATACATTAATATGTGAAGCATTAACTTTGTATCTCTTTTAACGAAAACTGGGCGGATGGAATAGTTTAAAATTTCGCACGGTTGTAGTTTATATAGAGAAGGAATGCAGAATGCTGTTTTTATTAATTGTGCAAAAAAAAATATTAAATCAATAAAAAAAATCATTACTAAATTGTTTATATTAAAGTCTGTGGTCAAATTGAATCATAACTGTCTTCCCAGATGGGGTAATCAGAGGCATTGTCGACAATGCGAGGATGCAAACAACTGTTGACTAGCTCACATTTCAGCAGTATATTTAAGTCTCCCATTATCTGTGTTAGAGATATAAATAAAGTTTCTACAGTGTTGACCAGGGTCTGAGTTGGGTAGTAAACCGCTGGGCCATAATCCTCATATTTGATCATTGACTATATTTGAGCATCTATAATATATAATGATAAATTTATTGATTGTAATATAATTAATTATCTACTTAATTAAGAAAGGTAGGTATATCCTATTATAAATATTTATTAAAACTAGCTGAGCCTGCGACGTCTTCCCATTCACAAGGACTCGGAATAACACTATTTTATAAATTGTAGTTTTTAAACTAATAGAAATAAACCAAATTTAAAATTTTTAGTAAAACTTATCACAATATCGTAGTAATGACAGCATCTAAATTGGTTAAGCCGTTTCTGAAATTAGTGTGCAAAGGCACAAATAAACAGAATTTTTTTATAAGAAAGTTTTGGGTTCTTGTATATATCTATATATGTATAGTTTTCTTATATATGTTCCCAATACCTGCAAGCAGCAGTAAGTTTATACACAATATATTTTTATTATATGTAATCGATTATCATCTTACCCGTAGCGGAATAAGCAACGCTTCCAAGTTCGTTCACTTCAATACCAGACCGCTGGAGGACTCTGGACACTTTCAGTCGCTGCTTCAGACCTTGTCCTCGTGAAATGCCGGAAAGATTAGCTGTGTCTTCGAATAACAGTCTTATTCCCATCTAATACAAAAATATATTATATATATATATATATATATATAACATAAACAAAAGCAGTCGTAGTCTAGACGCCGAATACTCAAGACTACGCTTCAATGCTATATCCGGGCTCAATTTATTGCGTAATGATGCCACGTGTATGTATGTAGATGGGTGTAGATTTTGATCTACATCCATATTGCGACATATCGGTAGAATTTTTTAAGTAAGTTAGTCTTTTACTCGCATTACAGACAGATATATACATAATAATTAAGCTACAGTTACATTAGCAGACTGCGCTGTAATATGACTTTTTTCAGTAGGCTTTTGATAACTGATATGGCAGATTGAAACGCTTCTAGTAGCGTCGATTAGATTTCCATACTCAATATTTCTGGTCTCACACATGCTAATGATATTTAACAGAATAAAATAATATAACAAAATAAATTGGTATTTTTTTTCGAAATAAAAGTAATTTTGAACTTTCTGATTGTTTGTTAATTTAAATGTGTGATGTTACACTAAAAATCCCTATTTTCATAGTTTCGTGATTATATAATTGCATGGGTTTTTAATATGAACAAAGACTTACTATTTAAACTATTATATGGACTTATTACATATCTGAGCAAGCGTAATCCAAAATATAATAATAAAAAAATAAAAAATGGACCCTGAATCACAACACATATAAATATGATAACTTGTGATAAGGACGAGTAGGTAGCAAGTTAAAAAAAATCATTATCATATAGATGCAATAGGTAATAAATAGATATGAGTTTAAAAATCTCACCTCTTTCAACACTTCATCCAAAGTAGAGGTATAGTCGAAATTGAATCTGGGAAGAATCACATTGACCATACGTTCCTTCAAAAAGTCCATCTCGGTTTGCAAGTCACTCAGCCCGTTCAGCACATTGGCCAATCCGGTTAGAGAGTTTGGTACCACGATGTACATTGCGAATTTTTTGCCCTGCAAAATAATAATATTTTTTAGTTACAAGCATAGCAGAGCTTATGTTATGGGTACTAGACGACTGATGAACATAGATACTAAGATATTTTCTTTATTATAATATACATACATAATATTAAATAATATAACACCCAGGCCAATACAAACAATCATACTCATGAATACAAAACAAAAACAAAACCAAAATATAGTCATTTCTCAAGATTGGTTATAAAATAAACTAATCAACCAAATTTATTTAAAAATAATTTTTATTTTTTGTTACTGTCCTTTAAAATTTGTAGTATTAACATACCAAATAAGGCATCCTCAATATTTTGGCATCAAACTTTGTTGTTTCAACATAATAGAATCGTTCTTTGATTCTCATCATTGGTACTTCTTTAGGCTCATTGGGAGACACATAGAAGGTACCGGGTTTTGTCGCATTTGGCGAGAACTGGTATCTCCAGGTTCCTTTGAAGAATAGCGTATTCAGAATAAGTATTACAGCATTGGAGAGATCGTCTGCAACAGAAATATTAAAGATTTTTGTATCGTAATAAAAATAATTAATTATAAAATAAGTTGAAGTGAGAATGTCTATTTTTTTTTCAGCGATATGATAGGTTAGGACTATATAAAAAATTATCATTAAAAAAAAATCTATGTGACTATTAAAATAAATAATCATTAAATGCTTCAATTGTGCATAGGAAGTGGTACCTATATGTTTCCTATTTTTCTTGTAGATATATACCTACATATATGATACGTTGCATCTATCTGGTAGTTGCAATAGATCACAAAATTCTCAAGGGGAAGGCGATAGTAAATAATGGAAAGTAAAAAATAATGAAAATAGAGAAATGCTTGGATCTATTTTGCTTTCTCTATATCCATCGATCTCTTAATATGTTTTTTTAAATGGATAATAATGAAATGGTGCAGCGGCCAACGCTAACGGTTTATACGACGGGGCACCAGTAGAAGATGGTAAGATTATTATTAGGTAAGGTAAATTAGCCATCGTGACAAATTAAACTTAATTAATTAGGAATTTATTACGATGGTTTGCAGGGAGAATTGCGTGGAGGTCAACCTGACATAGTACATTGCTAGCAATGGGCTCATCAGTCCACGTTACTAACAACCATTTCCTCGCTATTATTTTCATTACATATTAACAGTTATTTGTATAATGACAGCATCAATTTGTATAGCTTGTACTTATGCATATTATTTATCATTGTTGACTAAATAGTATTGGAAATGACTATACAAAACAACGGTACTTCCTGTACAAAAGCACATCCGTTCACACATTTTATTCACACCCGTGCTAATATGAGTAATATCTAACGTGAATAATATATAAATAGGAATATTGTCCTGTTAATTGTGTTTATTCAAAATCAAATCCATATTAATATTAGGTATAAATGAGAAAAGTCTGACTGTTAATAAGTTTGGTATTTTGTCATAACTAAACGGCTGAACCTTACTTAACGTTTGATATTATAATATATTATATCTCCTTGACTGTTTTTTTTTGTCATTGAGGGTTTTAGGCTATTGTCAGTTGTTAAGACTGTTAGCACTGCGACCTACGTAGATGCTGTGCTTGTTTGTACTATTGGGCATATTAAAATATACATTTATGTAAAAACAATACCTACAAATTATATCTATAGAAGAGAGATTTTATTATTGTCTATGATTAGTCAGTCGGCTGAATCTGAATTCTAGAAATACGCAGACGGAGACATTGAAATTGCTTTATACTATTTTCTATAAATAGGTACCTACCAACAAAATCTCTCAAACTCACTATGTAAAGTAAATTGTACCAAATATGTTTGAAAGAACGTTCAATTTATAAAAACAAGATTTAATTGCTTCATTACTAACCGTGGTCCACTAAATTAGTTATCCTGCCATGTGTAACACTGGAAACCCAATCGTTTATCTCCTTAGAGGCTGCAATTGGTTCACTAAAGTCGAGCCGTTTCAAGTGAGTATCATAGAACTGCTCAGCGGCGGCAGCAAACCGTTGTTTCGGCACTATACTTTGTTCTAAGTAGATCCGGTTACCCAAATTGAGAATATAGTCAGTTGAAGAGGTCTGTAAAAAATACAGAATAAGTGGCTCTGGAATAGCGATACATGGGTAGTGAGGTACACGTAGGTAATTGACGAAACCTACAGGCCATAATAAGGTGTCACATTTGCAATGTGGACTGTTCATGCGTTCATCATATATAAGCGATAGTTACCGCTTACCATCAAGCTAGTGATCAAGTTGTTTACCATTGCAATTACATAAAAAATTGCAACTGTAATCTCGTAACTGACTGGATTCTTCAAAGGTATGGAGAATTGGCGATACAGGAGTGTCACTGGATGATTGTTACGTGTTTGGTTTTCTTCTTGTAATCTCGTTTGGAGTAACCAAATGAAACTATGTCAGCATAAATATATAGGTAATTCCTATCTTAACAAAAAATATAAATAATAAATTATTTACAGTAGATTGATGCTTTACTTTGCAAGAGATGAACAGAACCATGGTGATGGTGGACATATCATCAGAATGATCAACGGGTAGTCAGCTTATTTGCCCTTACAACTTCATTAAAAAATAAAAAAAGTAAAATAACCCTAAGATATGTAACCTTATTCTTGCACATGTTTATTTAATTAAATATATTATATTAATATCAAGGGCATACCTTTAAAGATCCAACTATAGACGAATATCTATGTCTAGTGACGTTTTTGTCTAATTCGAAATTTAACACCGCAGTTAATTCGGTGCGTGTAGGGCCTGTCGCAGCCTCTGTGAGGATTGCTAACGCCAGCTTTAACCCTAATGGTGAGATCAGGAAATTCTTGCTTGACGATGACGCCACTCGCTGAAAAATAAAAAGATGAGATATTTAACTTGAATGTATCATTCTGCATTTGATAGAGAATATTTTTGCTTTATAATATAATTTTAATTCATTTTGACTACATATAGTTAAAATTAATTAAAATCATGTTATAAGCGTATTTGCAAAGGTGTAAAAATACATTAAATTAAAAAAAAATGTATGTCAAGAAATATGAAGAATGCTTTTCAGTTAGGGATATTACGTATAATACATGTTTATTAATTCCTATAAGAAAACAATTTTTATAAATACACCAATTAAATTCAAGGAATGACGATATTTCTTTGTGTTTTTATATGCAATAAAACTTTTCAAATTTAGTGAGTACTTAAACTGCGTATGATGCGTTAAAATGCGTATAGCATTACTTGTCTACAATCTGGAAAGTTATATTACATGAAAAAATTGCATATCGATGTATAATATCAGTGTTACTTTTTGTATAAATGATATAGAATACTAAACCCGCCTACGCTGACGGTATAAGCGGGCGGGGCACCTGTGGAGGGTGATAAAATGAGCATGAAGTCAGATCATTTAGCCAATTGTGACATTGTGATAATACTTAGTGAATTTCACGAAATATTATCTAAGATGTTTTCCAGTGCAAATTGCTTTGAAGTCGACCTGACGTAATACAAATAGCAATGAGACCACTAATCCTCATTACGAACAATCCCATTTTCCCATAATATTACTATAAATTCTAAGTATTCATGAGTAGGATTTTTACGTCCTTATTGGTAAAACATACTACAAGATTGACTGTTTTCTCAGAGATACGAACTAGACTGTAATATAGACATATATTATTATAGAACTGAATAGTCGAATTGCTTTATATGTTATATTAAATTGCATTTAATTGCAAGGAGTCTTTCAGGAGTCTATAGGCTCCGGCAAATTTGTATATGATTACAAAAATAGTAATTAACATTTTTAAAGTCAAGTCATTCTCCCTAGAATGCAATAACCACCGGCATATGCTATTGCATTTCTGTTGAAATTATATAATCTAATCAGTAGCTGTAACCCAAACAGAAATGACATGTACATGAATTTATAATTTTAAGGTTTAACTGATAACAGAGTAGTTTATTATCTACTCCCCGCCCCGGCTTCGATCGGGTGTACATGTATTGTACTTAAAAACCTTCCTCTTGAATCACCCTATCTATTCCTAAAAACTTCATTGAATTCTTTTTGGTAGTTTAAAATATCTGAGCGAACAGACAGCGGAAGCGATCATTTTATACTATGTAAAGATATATACCATTAATGTTTATCTATGTATGTATTAATATTAAAATGTGCATAATAAGTACCTTTGTGAGTGCCCAATCAAATATATCGTAATCGATAGCTGGTGGGGAATAGTGATCATTATCCTCAATTTCCTGCAGTTCCACCACAGAGTCATTTGCAGGCGTGACAGCTACGGCCTGGTTGACTTGGGAGATGGTAGATGCAGAACCTACATACTTTACTGGCCCGAAGATATCCTCGAGTATATCTTGATCTATATGTGGAACAGACGCTGATGCTGTGTAAATGATAGGAACTGCGAAAATAAATTGTATTCGTAAGTATATAAATAGGAACAAGCACAGGGGGGGGAGGGATTATTAATTGGTGGTCTGTTGACCACATTACTAGATTGCTAGCAATGTACCATGTCAGGTTGACCTCTAGGCATTTCGCCCTAGAAACCATCGTGATAAATTCCTGGTAAATTTGAAACATTGGGCTGGCCTGACTTCATCTTCCACTGGTGCCCCGACACGACAAGACATATATTTACATATCCAGCAGATTTTTCTCACTAGAAACAAAATATTTTTACGTAATATTATTTTTTCAGCCAGGCATATTTATTTGGTTGTGTGGACACATTTTATGTAATTGTGTTGTCCGGACATTCTAACCTTTTTATTGATTTGCCTATATTATTTAATTTCTAAAATTAAATTTGTATTATTTTTTAGAGCTTAATTAAATCTACACTTCTAGGTTAAATACAGCTCTAACTAAATTTGTTTCTTCCGTTCATCATTCCGTTATTACAAATGGAAGTCCTATTAAAAATACTTCATGAGAATATATGCAAATAGGAAATTATCATTATTATTATTATTATATTATATATACGTTTGTACTCTATTTTTATAATAAAACAGATTATAAAATATGTAACGTTTTCTAATAACATAATTTGTTCTATAATAAAAAGTGAGTGATAATGACTGTTTGTAAACAACTAGTAGGTATACAGCCCGGTCCTCACCCGGGTGTTCAATTGTTCATATTAGACGAGTGTTTTGTATTCCTCTGGAATAATGTACCTTTCAATAATTGGAATTTAATTTTCTAACGAATAGAACGAAGTATCAAAATCCGTTCTACATTATATAGGAACGGATTTTGATACTTCGTTCTTATCTTTATCAAAAATAACTCCACATTGATATTAAAATTGACATTTGACACAAGAAGAAATTTAAGTTTTAGTTCTAAAATTAGCGAATTTTGTACAAACTGAAAGTATAAACGCATAATTTGCATAGTAGAATGAACGACGAAACGAGAAATGAAGTAAAGTGGGTTTTTCTTTATGAGTAACGAGAAAGTTTTTGTAATGGTACAATTTAACTGTGCATTATGATGTCATCACTAATTAGTATGTAGATGGAAGAAAAGCACCAATTAACAAAATCTATAGTAGGTACTACCTACTACTAGAACGTTGCAATATATATTTGAATATTGACAGGGTCACCTATCTTTTTCCTACCTAATTCCTAATTGCAAGTCTAAATAATCCCGGTAAGAATTCAATTTGATTTAGATCACAGATAAGTTAGGACTAGTCTTCTCTAATCACTAGATTAGAACTGATTTGATCTTGTTGTGTGTTTAATATATGACCCTAGTAAATTAGTGCTAATTGGTAGTTTGTATTCACACACGTTTCGACTTGTAAGTTACAATCATTATTTAAAAGAGCAACATGCAAGTTTTTTACTTATCTTGTCGTAAGTTTTTACTCTCGTGTTGTGATAAGACAACTTTCGAATGAGCAAATATTCAAAAGTTTTTATTCTATTTGGATAATCATTGTGGTGCGTGCGAGTTGAAAATAATTTCTTACTTTAATACATCGTCTGTCACTTATAAACGGACTAAATAGACACACCATTAGTAGTTTAGCTAATACACACGGGCAGAATAAATATAGTATAAAAAAAAGAGCAAACACTGTTATATGACGAGATGGAAATATAGGTAACTGAGATTTTGACTCAAGTTATATTGATACTGATTGATCAGTTGATTGAGTGATTCAGGTATATAATGAGGATAATGATAGGCTACTTTGATTTAATATATTTAAAAATAGACGACTTAGTAAGATAATGGAATGCAATTTCGTCAAAAATTAAAATTAAATTAGAAAAATTGTCACGTTGGATTCAAATATACCAAACGATGTAGAGATGTCAAATGTTGCCTTGACCACAACATTATATAAATATCTGTAAGTATTCTAAAAACAAAAGTTAATAATAAAATATATGATTCTAAGGAAAATAAATATAGATTTTGCATTATACAACACATATAAAATTAAAAGCACAAATAGCTTGTTCAGAAAATGGGCTTCAGATATCTTTGTACATCAAAAAAAAAGAAATGAGTTCGATATGTGAACCGGTAGTTAACCAGTTACCATTTGTTGACCACTAACGGCATTTAATGTAAATAAACAGATTCCCCGCCACTTTGTTTTCAATTTTATTTTACCGACATGTTGACAGTTGTAATAATAATAATTAATACTAATAAATCAATACAATTACAGTCAATTTTTTTTCCCTTGTCTCTGAGACTTTTGTTGGGCCGCTTTTTACAGCAAATGTGACCCAAGGCCTAAAATGTGGAACAACAAGTTTCAGTAAAATCAATGTGTTTTTTAGACATTCTTTACATCTATTTTGTAATAATATGATAATTAATAATAATGATTAATATTTTAGATTTATAATTATCTAGCTACCCACCCGGGTATCACACGGGTACCTACATGTGTACCAGAAACCTTCCTCTTGAAACACTATCTATTGCTAAAAATTGCATTAGAATCTGTTGTGTAGGTAGTTTAACAGAACTAAGCGAATAGACAGCGGAAACTACTTCATTTTTTACTATGTAAACATAAAGACTTTCAGCTGCATATATTGTATGCTGCATATACTTATTTAATTCATGAGAAATTTAACTTAAAAATTAATATACTAAAATATTTTAAATCTCAAAATTTACATTGATAATAATTAATTTTTAGTGGTAAAATTTGAAGATTATAATATTGCCGTATGAATTTGGATAAAAGCATCCCGTAGGTATACTATAGCACTAGCTTTGTGCCAATTTTCATTTTAAACCGTCTAGTAAATCTTTCATGATAGAACAAACATCCATACAGAAAATCGATTAAAAATTAGACTTATCTAATATAATTATACTGTAATATTAATTCCTCTACCCTTCTGAAGACACTTATTTGCTGGTCAGATACTAAACCATTTGTTATCTTCTCATCATTGTGCAGGCCCGTTAACCTTTTTATTTGACCTTACGATAGAATTCTTCAAATAATAATAAATTGTACCAACAACAATTTGTAGATTCCCACTAATGTAAACAAACTAGGATTGGTCATTTCAAGGCAATTATTGAAGTGTTTCCTTATACATTTTCATTTTGAAATTAATAATTGAAACTATAAATTCATATTAAATGTATATTTTATATATTAGAAATGCGATAGTGTTAGTTATTTTTTTATTCCTAATAACATAATATAGATTTTCACGTCTAAATAACTAAACGAATTTTAATGAGATTTGACATCAAGATAGATTGTATCAAAGAACGAACATAGGCTGTTGTTGTGCATCTGAATATAACAAATCAGGTCGCGAGTAAAATATATATATATATATATACGTATTTGAATCTTGTGTAAATAAAAAATGGTGAAGCAATTTATAAAACCATTAACTCGAGAAGATAGGTATTCAACTAATATATATATGGAATGGACCGGTATCAGATACCTACAACGTAATAGCTTTTTAATAAGGGAATTACTTTTTTAAAGTGTTTATAATTAACGATGTTTATATGTAGGTATGTATATATATATAACCTAAATATGTGAAGTAGATAATCTTTTGATATGAATTTTGTCATCAAACCGGGTGTGGTTTGGACGAGATCACTAATTAAGTATGCATTTACAAATATCCTACAAACTGTCATAACATTATTTACACAGACAGATGGGTATAAATTTAAGCGAATGCTTACCAACAAAAAGTATAAAATAAAATCTTGAATACATGTTGACCACTTGTAGTACCTACGAGGAAAACCACTTGATAATAAAAAACTTGGGTTCAAGGTGAAAAAAGATCCGTCTCGTCTCTTATTTCGTATAATTATTAACCACAAACTAGCTAATTTTCTATAATTCAAAAATCACTATGTTATATTGATTTTTATCACAGACATAATATAATAAACTTGGGCGTATTTCCCTAACCACAAATCAACCAAGCCGACCACCTCTTGCGGGAGTCATAATGGTACTGGTTTATCAACAAGCTGCGACCGTAAGCAAGGTTTTAATAATAATTTACGGTCATTTACACATGGGTATTTTGTACGTACTTTGACGAAATAGACACGTCCATCTAAAGGTGGAGTTACACTCAGTTAAGTTATTCAACGGACGCAGTCCAGATTTTTTTTTAGTGACCAAAATAGTGAGTCCAAAGGCCCACCGATTGAAAGTGGTAACCATCGTCTTATACACTTATTTCATGTCATCGTATGCCATCCGTTGTACCACTGTGTTGCCATTCTTGAGGCAGTGTCTCGAGAAGGCAACACATTACTCGTTTCCGACAAAAAATTACGAGATCCATGCAGTCATTAGCCAAGTAGACGACTTTATACAAAGTATATCTTGTTGGTGGAATCTAAAAATATTGTCATATAATATTATTAACTTTTATAAGTTTTTTCAATACATAAATAAAGAGATCTGCATATTAAGCATCTGCATATTAATACTTCCAGCAAACAGCCGACAATTTTAATGTCGTCATTCTACTAGTGAAGGGAGTCCTCCTACACTGCATTCGGCTGTACATAGTCTCTATGTCTAGTCGAGAACCTATCATACTTCAGAATAAAATTAAATATTTTCATTAATTGAATGAAAATATTTAATTTTAAATGCTTCCGGTAAAAGGTCAGCTTTAACAATATTCATTTTCGCGGCAAAATGTACTATTTCCTCTTCGAATGTATAATCTCCTTCTATGCTAAAATACATTAAATATAGGTATCTAATAATTTAAATGTATCCAACAGACAACTGGATACATGGACAAATAGAGTTTTGAATGAGTTAACAGCTTCAAAATATTAAACATAGGAATACCATGAACTGCCATAGGTATTTTCAAACCACTTCATAGTCTAATCGTGTATCTGAGTTTACTACTAAGTATAGAGTTTGTGTCTTTGTAAACAAGTTATGCCTACAATAACAACCAATGCTTTCGTCAACTTTCGCCACATTTTTGTATTACAATATTGTCGTTATTAGCCAACCCTCGTTCAGGCTAAATGCTTTTTTTATGCCACTGGAATGACAAACAAGTTCTGCACCCACCTGCTGGTAAGTGGTAACAGTCGCCTATATACATTACATACATATTGTACGAGTATATATGCCTGTTAGTAGTTATAATGTGACAATGAGATGCCTAAGATGTTATTCCTCCATCCACATGCTGTAATTTCACATCTCTTATTTCCACCCTTCAACTAAAGATGCTCACAAAACAAGCTATTTACGTCTGCAATAGTTGAGACTGAGGTACACATCATATGATTTCAACCCGGAAGACGTCCACTACATAACAGAGGCCTTCTACAAGATCTCTACGATGAACGGTCCAGCGCTACTCGCATCCAACGCTTTCCAGCAATCTTGACCAGATCGTCGATCCACTATGTCGGAGGCTTCCCACGCTGCTTCCCAGTCCACAGTCACCATTCGACGACTTTACTGCCCCAACGACCATCTGTCTTACAAACTATATGGTACACACTGAGGTACACACGCAGAAGATATAACATTGTGACACGTGAATTTATATATGTATAATATATAATATTTTGAAATAGAAACAAAAAATAAATAAAATTAAATACGTCCAGTATTTTATTTTTTCTACTTCTTTCTTTCTAAAAGTAATGTTCATATATTTAGTCGAGTAGTTTAAAAGATAATAAACAGACATACCCTGAATGATGAATATAATGATTATTATCTGTAGTAGGTATCTACATATAATCATTAAACCATCTTCACTTCTAAGAATAATTAGTTCGTGTCTGGTAACCGCAAGGTTTGATAAGATTATTGATCGTGCAATAGGTTTATCTCACGTTTTGTCGTACCATAGCTATAACATTCGCAGGGGGGGGGGGCTAGTAATAGGGTGCTAGTGCTTATATTGCTGTGTTGTAGCACCTTAGGTTGATCTACCTGGTAACTTGAGTAATTCCTGTCGAATTAACCAAGGCGCGCTAACTGACGTGACTTTATACGTGACCTAACATAGCCGGATCAGTTATCCACTCGTGATAAATTTCTGGTGAAGTTGCTGGTTTGTTGGTTGATGGTTTCTAGTGGGAACCGCGTGGAGATCAACCTGACATTACCAACAACCCATAACCACATAGTGGTCCACCCGTAGATAGCAGTGTTGTTACACTGCTATCTACGGGGTCCTGGGTCCACCATTAAGTCATTCCACCTCGCATATTGTCATTATGAATGTACATAAATCTTCCCAAATTCAAATCCCCCGAAAAATCAATCCCAAATTCCATAAATCCTTTCATTATGAGAGACCAATACCCAGTAGTGGCATAATAACGACTTTTTATAAAGATGATAATAGTTGAGCTATTATATGTTTACAATATTAGTCACCATGCTTAAACGTATGTATGTGATCCATTCAATGAAACAATTACATATTCCAGTTCTTATCTGTTATTCAAACAATTATAATTTTCACTAGTGTATTTTACAGGGAAAATAAATACAAGTGTCTCCACTCCATCTAGTCCAATATGGGCTTGATAAAACGTGAATGACGTCAAGACCGGGAAAATGTGAGGAAATACCAATAAGTTTAGAATATTACATATGCTACAATAAGGTTATAGACTTGTTCTTTACGTCTCACAGATTAATTACTAATCATCTAAATTTATAACGAGCAAAACATTGTTATTATCAGAAATAACAAGAGTATATATTAATAACAATATATATTTATCACCGACCACGTTGAATACACAGATACTCATATCGGATGGGCATTTCAAGTGTTATGTTCACCATAACGCTCAGTTGAAAGTGGCTGTGACTATCCCATAATTTTTACTAATATTATAAACGCGAAAGTTTGTAAGTATGGGTGGATCGATGTTTGTTATTCTTTCATGCAAAAACTGCTGAATAATTAATAAAACTTCAGAATAATATAGGTTATACATCAGAATAACATATAGACTATAAATTTCACGCTGGTGAAACCGTGGGCACAAGTAGTATTGTCACATGGAATTAAGTCCGCAAATATACAATTCCCTATTGTATAGTGTGCATTAAAGTTAAATCTATACATATACAAGCTGACCCTGCAAAGGTTGATTTCGATATAAATTAATATTATTGTTAAAAAATAGGATCAGTAGTAGAAGAATGAAAATTTAAGAGTTCCTATAGGTATTATGTTTTTAATGGCATCACAAAAAAAATATAAATTTTGTCTATAAATAAATAAAATCTTTTTGTCGTGGGACACCCTATCACTTATGGTTATAAAAAATAGATACAACCTATTCTCAGACATACCATGTACATATGTAATCAAAATCAATTACGCCGTTACAAGGAAGTATGGCAACTTACACTGTTACTTGAGAATTTATCCCCCGTCCAATTCAAACGGGGATTGAAATTACGACGGCCTGAGCCGAGGTTCGAACCCCTAGCGTGCCCTAAGACTAAAGTCGTATCCATCAGGCGGGAATTGGACTTCTCAGGGGTTTGGAATGCCATCTGCACTCGCCCCCTATCGTCCGGTGAAGCTATAAAGACCAGCCGCGGCCAACAACATTGGAGTAGTCCGAAAAAATATACGAGAAATTGTTTTTTTAAGTTGGTGTGGCTGTGTGTATATATGTATGTGTGTGGACATGTATACATGCCGCCCATATAATTTAACATATGCTATTTGTAATACACGTAATGTTAACGATATTTGCTAATCAAAAATATGTTATTATTATTGAATTGTTTGAGGTAAGTACAGATGAATTTCTGGATACTCATGTGTTCGTGTTTCTAAATACACAAGTTCTTAAATAGTGTTCTTAAGAAGTGTTACGTGACCGTGGTTAAATAAATCTTTCCGCGAAATATACTCGTGTTATATTACTTTTTGTGCTACGGTTTTCCTGTGTACAGGGATACGAGTAACAGTTGGAAGGATCAGAAAATTTTACTGCGAACTACAAACAGTTCTGTTTATAGGCTGTATAAATATTCGCTTTTTAAATTAGGTTAAGTCTTCAACAAATAATTAATCAGAACGCAGAATCAATAACTACGTATTAAATACAATAATTACTAAAATGTAATAAAAGAATATAATTGTTGTCGACATTTAAAACATATTTATTTTTTAATTCTTCATTACATTGTATAAAACAAAGTCGCTGTCGTTGTCTGCCCGTCCCCTATGTATGCTTAAGTATTTAAAACTACGCAAGGAATTTTGACGCACTTTTTTTTAATAGATAGAGTGATTCAAGAGAAAGGTTTATATATATAATACATGTACACCCGAAGCCGGGGCGAATAGCTAGTAATCTAAAAATTGTAATTTCTTTCTTTTTATTATTTTTGCAAGTGTTTCTATTATGCCACTAATAAACAGGAAACGAGACGGGATAACGTAGAGGAACGAGTTAAATGTAGTAATTACTAGGAATTAATGACCATGGGTTTTAAAGTAAGTGTCATTTACTTCTATACTTACATTGCACTTCATCAACTTTTTATTTATTTATTACGCGAGAAGTCATCAGCCAACACATCATCATTTTTCAAATTATGCGATTGCTGTATAGAAAGATAAGAACTCTCATTATTTGTTTTAGTAAGTGTTTTGTTCAAATTTAGGAGAAATATCCTTCGCAAAAAAAATCTGAAATGTTCCAATTTTGAAATATTAAATGTAGAAAATTTTGATGAATCAATTTTGAATTTCGTATTCTGTACCTATACTATAACTATACTTACTATTATAAATAATTAAAATAATATAAGGTTGAATTACTAATCTCTAATTACTGTTTCCAATTGAATATTAGCTATAGCTATAGCTATAGATATAACGCTGAGGGCCTAACATCACGCAACAAGCAAAATGAGGGGAGCGAAAATTTGAGTCTAAAATCAGTCCCGTTTTTTATACAATGTTAATTATTATTGTTGTTAAAAATTATTTTTTTCTTCGTTACAATATTTGATACTATACAAATTTTTATTATTCATTTAACGAAAAAGTAGAAATTGATGTATAAAATATAAAAAATGAAGTACATAAATATCAGTTCCGAGTGATTTGTAATTGCTGAGAAAAATTCAGATCAGTAACGTCAATATTTATGATCGCCTTAATGAAAACAGAGGAAGTTGTGCGGTTTAGCTTTTTTCATATATTTCTGCAGACAACAGTACAACTATAAGTATGACTCTAATATTTGTTTGTTATTATTGTACCTAACTAGACACTACGAGTGGTGACGAAAGAAACGCTACCATCTCATAACAGGATTGGGTTATTTACCTCTGTTACATTTGTGTAATATAAAAATTACGTCACGACGGGAAATATTAGCCTATTCGTGTATGTACATTAATGTTGACAAAATACGGGGAATCCACTAAATTCGTCTTCATATATATGTAATTTCCATAATACCTATACCGTATAGGAGTATCAATTCTTTTGTTTTAATGTTTTAGAAATGATTAAATTTAGCTAAATTTGTAGGTAAGTATGGGAATAAACCCAGTTAGACTTTGTATGAAGTCATCTGTCTCGTTTGTATCAGCCGCCAAGCAATTTACTTTGCAAGCTGTCTTTCGGTTGAGGCATTTACTTCTTAGTCTTGCCACAGATAAGGTAATGTCTTATAGAATGGCAAAGCGTGAATAGTAACAAGTAACCACGAACGTTACATGATGACGTGATGTCCGTGGTACAGTTAGGTATATAAGCGACGGTTACTATCAATAGGGCCGTCAGACTGTTTAACATTCCTATTACAATATTATAACAAATTATAAACAAACGGTTTCGTTTGAAGAAAGAATGCTAAAAAAAAGGCATAACATAGATACTTATATCAGTACGTATTTTAAAAATAGAATAGTATTAAATCTTTATAATATATTCTCCTCAGTGGAGTCGGCTGAAAGTTTATTATACCTAATAGTATCTAAGAAAACTAGGGTCATTGACATTCATCATTAACAACATTATAAATGTTTGTCTGTTTGATACATTTGTATTACTAAACAGTTACTCGATCCCGATGAATACATAATGCTACGTTTACATTCAGCCGCTTCCCCTGCCACTCGCGCTGCCGGAAATATTGCCGGGCGACAACTGAGCGAGAGGGCTGAAGGTAAAAACACGCTGCCACTCGCACTGCCAATCCTTTGAATCGCGTACGAAAAACCGACAATCAACGGAGCGCCGTGCAGAACGAGTGGCAGAGCTAATGGTATGGGAAGTGTTTCCACTCTCGCGCTGCTCTCTTCCCTGCCCACTCGGGCTGAGTGTAAATTGGGCATAAGAACGTGCACAGGCGTTTCATCTAACAAATAGAGGCCAATGAAAGTACAAATAACAAATAAAAATTTTATTGAAATCATAATTATATTACATTTCACAACAACCAAAAGTATTAACAAATTAATATTCAAAATATACTTATTTAATGATCACTGAAATATTGCATATTATTTAGTATTCTATATACATTTAATAACTATACTGTAATAAAAAAAATGTGACTCGGAACCTTTTCCTTTCGGACCTTTCCGAGTCACATTTTTTTTACAATAAGTATGTATATTGTGACGAATTTTAATATAAAGCCACGATGAATTGTAATTTTTCCATTTTATTGGTCATTAATTTACTATCTATTTGGAAATCAAAAATAGGATAATTTACTAAACGGCAAGTCAGAATAAGATAGTAAACAAAATTTATTTAAATAAGTTATTTCTAGCAAATTAATTAAATTTGTAAATTTATACGTAATAAATACATATTATAAAATAAAACATTGAGTAACACATAGATAGGTATATTACGTGGACTAAAGTAAAACTTAAAGGTTGAAATACTGAAGATTAGGCCCAACTGACATGTCTATCATGAAGTAATGTGAAAATAAACAAATAAATAATATATAATTATACGTATCAAAACATAAGTACATATACTGCAGTTGGGCATGTAACCTCGGTGTAGGAACTGAAATTGTTTACCCTGCAAATCTACCCTGGAGTCCAATATCGAATTCAACATTTGTACTGTTCTTTTCAAACATGAATGCAACACAAGTTGATTTGGCTGAAACAAGACCAGAACTTAACCAAATA
Organism: Achroia grisella; assembly: GCF_030625045.1. Lineage (NCBI taxonomy): Eukaryota > Metazoa > Arthropoda > Insecta > Lepidoptera > Pyralidae > Achroia > Achroia grisella. Next base: position 1,844,258 of record NW_026713038.1, read on the forward strand.
AATCGATACGAATGTCGGTTTACTCTTTCATTGATTATCACGTATGGAATTGAAACTTTTTTTTATCATAAATCAGTAACTGTATGAGTAAACTTAGGCTACTTTTATTTTAGAAAACTAAAGTTAAATTCCACGCGGACGAAGTCGCGGGTGCAGCTAGTACATAATAAACCACAATCTAACTATATAATGATAATATTATTTATAAAAAATCCGATCAATTATTGTAAAAGATTAATTGATTCTTCTATTCTATATAAACAAAACGTTACATATAAAATTGTGAGATAAAACTATTTGACCTCAAGAAATTTATTTATTGAGCGTAGATCTGACTTTTTGACACTTATGAGCGAGTAAACATGGTCATAAACATTCATGAGCGAATGTTGAAATATTAGTCACAATTCATTGTCCACAAGCAAACGAAGTATTGGGTAATTCATTTGGAATATCCAAAGTAACAACTAGCAGGTACAGTTACAATTATTATTATTGAATAATTCACATTTCTTCTCTAAAAAGTATGAAGAAGTCGTAATGTGTATCGGTATGTTTCTCCAATAACTTTTACCAACTGTTTTTTATATGGGTTTGTCTAGAAATAACATTTTTCAAGTTTCTATACATTACATTCTAGTTTTTTATATGTACAATAAATTGCATGCTTTTCAATAAACTGTATTGAAACACAAAATAAATTCACATTAAAAAAAAAATAACAATAAAAATGCGTTAGTGATAGCATTCCTTTTACAACACAATATTTATACAATTTAAATTGTGATGTTTTTTTATGGACGTCAAACTAAACCTCAGAAAACATCTAACATAAATGTACCCCAACATAGTATTCATACATTTTACACTTAATTTTAATTATAAACATTTCTAATAGCACCAATATATGAAAATAATATAAACCGTATTATATTAATTTATACATACTTAATATACCCAATAAATAAATTTATTAATCTAAAAACAACCTTAGTGGTTATTTACAAAGTGTATCCTCCAGACTGCTTTTTTTTAAATACAACTCAGTGCATTTAGAAATATGAACAAAATTATTAGCAATAAGATTATTCAACAGTTATTATAATAATACAGTTTTAAAATTTTATTTTAAAACCATAAAATGTTACGAAACCTCATTATTTGCATACCTTATTATACACAGGTTCATAATATTGTATCATTATCAATAATTCCAACTAAGAATTGAGATAGACAGAGATAGAACACTAAATTGCATAAATATATATGTATATTAGACCGCAGACATTAATATGTATATATTAATTATGTACACCTCAAAGTTTGTATTGTGAACTGTTTGCATATGTTTCTAATAGATTTTTCCAATAATGTTGAGTATTTTTTAACCTCCGACACAAAAACAAAGGAGTTATTATTCTTACATGGCTGTGTATCTGTGGCATCGCAGCTCCTAAACACACGGACTAAATTAAATAAATCGATTGTGATGCGGTTTTTTTTCGAAAGCTGACATGATCTTGATGGTTCTTGCTACAATTTCTTAGTGTTTTTTATTTCGGTAGTTATGTTTATTTTATTTTGTTATTATTACTAAAATAAAAATATATGTCGCCGCAGCTACATTATAACCCACAAAATAAAAATAAGGAGATGAATGACGCATCTGCTGTTGATTTACCATATTGATTATCAACATTAATAGAAACTGAATCACATTCATTACATCTTTAATATAAGGACGATAGATGGAGCTACCATGCGGCTTAATATCAACGCATAATCGCTTCAATTAATGCCGCTAGATGGCGTCATTATCAGTCCTTTTTAATAACTTATGTTTGTTATTTAAAATTACTAAATGTAGTAAAAACTAAATTAAATGTTAAAATTTATTATGAATTAAGCAATTGTTATGTGAATTGTAAATAAATTTATCTATGTCGAGCGAATGTCGGATGTTGCGTAACGTCCGCCATTTGCGTGCGGATTTCCTTCACAATAATTAAAACTTTGATAAAATCTTGTAACCATTTTTAAAAGAAAATAATGCAATCATCTTGATTTAAATTTAAATACCATAAAGTTATTTTTAACAATAATGTAACATTCAATTATTTTGCATTTAAGTTGTTAACTAAAATCAACATGAAAAACATCCGGATGATTCGGTTAATAGTGTAAGTCAAATTTATTAATATTACAAGTTTATGGCTTTATTTAATTGCTAATATTATTAGAATAACTAGACGGTAATTTAAGTAATTATGCCGCTTTATTATTGTTTAATTATAAGCCTTAGGCAAAAATGGTATTTTACTTCCGGCACTGTGGCGATCGACACCTTCCGACTTGAGCGCGCGTTCAAGTTGGAGGGAACACGTTTTGACCACATGGCTGGTCTTGTGAATAAGATTCATTCTGTGTTCGGTGCTCGAGCGGCGTGGAAGTAAGTTGAAAACTCTTGTTACTTTAGTAGAATCGATTTGTAATTATAATCACATTAGAAAAGTATTGTGTTATAAAATAAAATGAAAGATAGACTATAATCATATTTAGAGATTATTATTATAATAATAAACTAATCTAATTTCGCTTGTTCTTTTATTATTTTAATGTAATGTTAAACTACTACCACTAGTAGAACCGATGATCCTATTATAGGTCAACGGTTCTGCAGCTTTTTAAAAAGTATTCCTGCTTTCCTACTCCGACATCAGAAGTGGGATCGCTCCAGCGATCCCCTTTCTGCCCCGGTCATAACATTTTTTCAGATCCTGACGTTAAACCAAACCCTACGGCTACGTTATGAGTGACACCGAGCGAAATACTTCTGCAGCGAGTGCAACGATACAAGCGGACGTGACCGGTGTTTCCAGGTCGCCACCTTCAGCACCGATAGAAACCTGTCCAGGCCCGTTTCAACAAGGCGCCCCTACAGCTACGGTACTCCAACAGCAGCCCGGTGATGTACCACCTAATTTTTTCTTACAAATGATGAATGTTATGCAAAATATGAGTGATAGGCTACTAAATCAACAGCAATCTGACAGGGTTAAAATTACTGACGTTTTCCTACCTTCCTATGATCCCGATGGAAACGTTGGGGTCCGTGAATGGTGTAACCACATTTCAACGGCTAAAAACACCTATCAGCTAACTGATTACGATTTACGAATGAAAGTGACAAGCTTATTGAGGGGTCGTGCTAAAGTATGGGCTGATAACTGGCTTGTGACCACCAGTACCTGGGACGAGCTGCGGCAAATAATTATTACTACTTTTGAACCTGAATCTCGCTATTCGAGAGACGTACTTAAATTCAGAGAGCATACCTATGATTCTTCTAAAGATATTGCCGAATTCTTAACTCAATCGTGGATTTTATGGAGACGCGTAACTAAGGATAAGTTAGATAACAGTGATGCTGTTGAAGCTGTTCTTGGTACTATCGGTGACGAACGTCTTAGAATAGAGTTAATGAACGCAAGAGCTACCTCAGTGCCAGAATTAATTTCGGTTGCTTCATCTATCCGTAGTAAACGTTCAAGTCAACTTAGGGTCGATCAACCTCTCCAAAAACGTGCGCGATATACAATTGACCATAGGCATACTGCGCAATATTGTAATTTTTGTAAAAGAACTGGTCACACGTTGAATAATTGTCGTAATAAGAAATCTGCTAACTTAAATTTAATCAATGACAAAAACGCAGCCAATCCTCAAAGTGGTAGACCTCACAATATTAAACACTGCTCGTTTTGCGGTAAACCAGGTCACGTGTTTGATACTTGCTTTCGGAGAGAAAAGGAGATTTCTTCTAATGTAAACTCACTCGCAAATAAAGGAAATACTTTAAATGTAATGCGTATGAGTGTCTGTGGAAAACTTATTAACACGGTATTTGATAGCGGTGCGGAATGCTCGGTCATGCGAGAATCCGTTGCGAATAAGTTACCCGGGCGTAGATGTCAAATAGTCACACACCTACGAGGCATAGGTCCATTTCCCATTATTTCCACGTCCACGCTGAAAGCAGTGTGCATAATCGACGACGTTAGTATTCAAAACGTAGAGATATTGTTTTATATTCTACCTGACCACGACATGACAACAGATGTTTTAATTGGAGCAGACATACTACATAGTTCTGGTCTTAGTGTAATCGTAACTAGAGAAAGAGCAAGACTTTGTTATAATCCTTGTATTCAATACATACAGTCAAAGAGCCCCTTATTTGAGAAAATTGACCACGACTTGACTGACGAACATCAAATTAACCAACTCCTTACTTTATTGTACAAATATTCTGAACTTTTCACACGTGGGTATTCAAAAACGCGCGTTAAAACCGGCGAATTAGAAATCCGTTTGAAAAATAAAGATAAATATGTTGAGCGAAGACCTTACAGACTCAGTCCAGTCGAACGCACAAAGGTCAAAGACATTGTGGAGGAACTCATCAAAGCCAATATAGTGCGTGAGAGCAGATCACCTTATTCCAGCCCAATAATTCTAGTAAGAAAGAAAAATGGAGACGACCGTATGTGTGTTGACTATCGGGAGCTAAACGCTAATACAATACGCGACCATTTCCCTCTTCCACTTATTGCTGACCAGATTGATCAACTGGCAGGTGGGCAGTATTACACCACACTTGATATGGCATCTGGTTTCCACCAGATACCTATCTCGCCAGACTCAATCGAAAAGACCGCATTTGTAACACCAGACGGACTTTATGAATATTTAACGATGCCCTTCGGTCTTTGTAATGCACCTTCCGTGTATCAACGATGTATAAACCGAGCCCTAGGACAGCTCCTAAACCCTGGTAGTGCTAATACCTTACATAACGATAGCGTGGCCCAGGTTTATATCGATGACGTCATCTCCAAATGTCGTGATTTCACATCGGGCATCTCTTACTTGGAGAGAATCTTTATAGCGTTACGTGAATCGGGATTTTCTATAAATATTGATAAATGCCTATTCTTTAAACGGTCAATAGAGTATCTTGGAAACGTAATAGAAAATGGTCAGGTTCGCCCGAGTCAAAAAAAGTAGAGGCTCTAATAAAGGCCCCTATACCATCTACTGTAAAACAGATACGACAATTTAATGGCTTGGCTGGATATTTTCGTCGTTTTATACCTGATTTTGCGCGAACTATGTCACCACTGTACGACCTGACTAAAAAAGGGACTAAGTGGGAATGGAGTCATAGACATGAAGAGGCACGTCAAAAAATCATTCATCATCTCACTTCTACTCCTGTCCTCACTATATTCCAAGAAGGCAAGCCTATAGAGCTATTTACTGACGCTAGCAGTCTAGGCTTTGGTGCGATACTCATTCAGTTAATAAATGAACGACAACATGTCATTGCATATTTTAGCATGCGTACAACAGAAATAGAGAGTAGATATCACTCGTATGAGCTCGAGACACTAGCAGTGGTCAGAGCTATAAAACACTTTCGCCACTTCTTGTATGGACGTAAGTTCAAAGTAATTACCGACTGCAATGCTTTGAAAGCCTCTAAACACAAGCAAGACTTATTACCTAGAATACATAGATGGTGGGCTTACCTTCAAAATTTTGACTTTGATATAGAATACAGGAAGGGCGAGCGGATGCAGCATGCAGATTTTTTGAGCAGGAATCCTGATCCTCTGACTATCAACCTCATGTCAAGTAATCTAGACTGGCTAAAAATAGAACAACGTCGCGACGCGCAGTTAAGGCCCATTATCGATTCCATCCATGCTGGCAATGAAGTCACTGGATACTTCCTTGAAGATGGCCTACTCAAGTCTAAGAGAACGGACCCAGTGGCAGGTGATCAAACCCTTACAATAGTTCCCAAGGCGTTTCAATGGAGCCTTACAAATACTTACCACACAGCCCTAAAACATCCAGGGTGGGACAAGACTTTACACAAAATAAGAGAGAGTTATCACTTCGATAAAATGAATAGTTTTATTAGAGACTTCGTCGATAACTGTGTTGTTTGTAGAACCTCTAAACAAACCTCCGGAGCATCACAAATACAACTACATCCGATCCCTAAGCCAACAAGCCCATTTGAAGTAATACACATGGATATTACTGGTAAACTCGGAACTTCTGCTAACCAAGAATACGTAGTAGTAACAGTAGACGCCTTTACTAAATATGTTATGTTTCATTATACTAATGATAAAAGTCAACATAGCTCCCTCGCAGCGCTCAAACGTGTAATTCATCTATTTGGAGCACCACGACAAATCATAGTTGATGGAGGGCGTGAATTTCTCGGCGAATACAAAAACTACTGTGACAGGTTTGGCATTGAGTTACATACAATATCTCCAGGCGCTAGCAGAGCCAATGGACAAGTCGAGCGCGTAATGGCAACATTAAAAAACGGACTCGTAATTATAAAAAATTATGAAAGTCCAGAGTGGCACACGGCGTTAGAAAGTCTGCAACTTGCTTTAAATTGCACAGTCCATCGTACAACCGGAGTAGCCCCACTCACACTCCTGACTAGACGCCAAAACTGCGTACCTCCTGAACTTCTCAATCTAGTTAATTTTGATAACAATTCAATCGATGTAGTAGCATTAGAACAACATATTAAACAAAGAATGACTGACTTGGCTGTAAAAGACAAGCAAAGATTCGATAGAGGTCGCGCACAAATTCACAAATTCCAGCGCGGCGACTTTGTACTAATAAAAAATAATCCTAGAAACCAAACATCCCTTGACCTCAAATTTAGTGTCCCTTATGAAGTATATAGAGTTTTAGAAAATGATCGCTACCTCGTGAAAAAGGTAGTAGGTCATTACGGTCGACCACGCAAGGTCGCTCACGATCAGCTGAGGCGAGCGCCGCAGCCAGCAGCCGGCGCCCAGGCGGCCGTGTCGCCTGTCGGGAGCCCTGCGCTACCTGACCACTCTACACCACTCAGTCTTCAACATTGTAGCGAGTAACAATCGTCTGCTGGCATGTTGGAAAACGACGAATAGCTCGTTGTTCAAATCTGGTAATTTCTATTTTTGTTGCAAAACTATTAACCTAATATAATCTAAAAAAAAAAAAAAAAAAAAAAAAAAAAAAAAAAAAAAAAAAAAAAAAAAAAAAAAAAAAAAAAAAAAAAAAATTAAAAAAAAAAAAAAAAACAATATAATTATTAAAACAAAAGATGCTATTGACGTGTGGAGCCGTACAATAGCCAAATATTATGATTGGCAACACAGTTGGCCAAATATTATTAATTACTATTGGCGTGTGGAGCCGTCCAATAGTAAGAAATCCTATCCGAAAAGAATAAAATGCCTCTGTGTACCGCGGCGTTCAGGACCGCCTAGAGCACAGCATCGACCTACCCAATCCCTTAGGACCTCTGTGAAAACAGCATCGACCTTTCACCGTCACATCCTTCCCAAAAATAAAAAAAAAAAAAAAAAAAAAAAAAACAAAAAAAAAAAAAAAAAAATAATAATAATAAAAAAAAAAAAAGCAAAGAAAGAAAATAATAATAATAAAAAAAAAAAAAAAAGACTACTGTGGTCACGTGGAGTGAACAGTACTAATATAAACCTAATTACATAACTAACTTATCATTTATAACTGCTTTCACGTGGAGTGAGCCGTGATATGATAACTAATTAAGAATATTCTGACTATAGTTGCGACTGTTGTCATGTGGAATGAGCAGTCATAAATTTTGACCTTACTATTATTACTATCATTACTTCTACTTACTAATTTGGCTGTATGCTCTCTACATTAAATGATTGAATGGTACCCTGAATGTGCCAAGCCTCAGAAAAATTGTTTTATTTCCAGGTAACATGGAGCAATGCAGAGCACGCATTGCACATCAGAATGGCCGTGTCGCCGCAGCTACATTATAACCCACAAAATAAAAATAAGGAGATGAATGACGCATCTGCTGTTGATTTACCATATTGATTATCAACATTAATAGAAACTGAATCACATTCATTACATCTTTAATATAAGGACGATAGATGGAGCTACCATGCGGCTTAATATCAACGCATAATCGCTTCAATTAATGCCGCTAGATGGCGTCATTATCAGTCCTTTTTAATAACTTATGTTTGTTATTTAAAATTACTAAATGTAGTAAAAACTAAATTAAATGTTAAAATTTATTATGAATTAAGCAATTGTTATGTGAATTGTAAATAAATTTATCTATGTCGAGCGAATGTCGGATGTTGCGTAACGTCCGCCATTTGCGTGCGGATTTCCTTCACAATAATTAAAACTTTGATAAAATCTTGTAACCATTTTTAAAAGAAAATAATGCAATCATCTTGATTTAAATTTAAATACCATAAAGTTATTTTTAACAATAATGTAACATTCAATTATTTTGCATTTAAGTTGTTAACTAAAATCAACATGAAAAACATCCGGATGATTCGGTTAATAGTGTAAGTCAAATTTATTAATATTACAAGTTTATGGCTTTATTTAATTGCTAATATTATTAGAATAACTAGACGGTAATTTAAGTAATTATGCCGCTTTATTATTGTTTAATTATAAGCCTTAGGCAAAAATGGTATTTTACTTCCGGCACTGTGGCGATCGACACCTTCCGACTTGAGCGCGCGTTCAAGTTGGAGGGAACACGTTTTGACCACATGGCTGGTCTTGTGAATAAGATTCATTCTGTGTTCGGTGCTCGAGCGGCGTGGAAGTAAGTTGAAAACTCTTGTTACTTTAGTAGAATCGATTTGTAATTATAATCACATTAGAAAAGTATTGTGTTATAAAATAAAATGAAAGATAGACTATAATCATATTTAGAGATTATTATTATAATAATAAACTAATCTAATTTCGCTTGTTCTTTTATTATTTTAATGTAATGTTAAACTACTACCACTAGTAGAACCGATGATCCTATTATAGGTCAACGGTTCTGCAGCTTTTTAAAAAGTATTCCTGCTTTCCTACTCCGACATATATATATAAAAAACTAGACTGAGAACAATTTTATTTTCGAAAACTACACTATGTCTGTCGTTATTAGTTTAACAAGTTCTGGTAAGAATTATGTCAGCGATAAGATCTCCTTTTGTTTAAACACGCTCTGCTCAAGACAGTTATTTTATACTATAATGGCTTTAACCTGCAAACTTACACGCGCGGTTTACAATTTTTAAATAACAAATCTTAACAAATTATTATAAGTCCAGCGTTATAAAATAAATCTATGAATAAAGCTTTTAAGACACAGTTTGGATTGTGCCTTGATAGTAAGGTAAATTATTCACTTTGATTCAGAAATCTCTGTAAATACAGTTTTTTTTTATAATATACTATCTTAAAGTGTCAACTGTTACTGCTGGCTATAGTCTGAGATTATAATTATTATTACATTATTTTCTTCTAAAACATATTATGGCTATTGGAATTAAAGCTGTTTGTGACTTCACGACTTGCTAGGTCTAGTTTCTTCCGGTGTGCTTGTTAACAAAACAGTGAGCACCCAGAAATGGAGACCGATCTGAAAAAAAAAACAAACTAAAATACACACTGAGAAATATATAAAAATTATTATATAGATTTATAATTTATCAGGTCCTGTTATTATCCCATTCCTGTTGAATTTAGCCCTCTCCCCTCTGGTGTATGATTTATCTTGTACGTAATCAAATTACTTGACTTTTATATACTTGAATATAATTTGTAAGTAATAATAATAAATATACTTCGTTGCACAATAAAATTGTACAAAATGCGAGCATAATGCTATGGCATTAGGCTCGCATTTTGTACATATGGCATTCTTACCAGATAAAAAGTTTATCTGGTAAGAATGCCATATGTACAAAATTGTACAAAATGTAGAAGGTAGAAATAGAAAGCGTTGTAGGCAGTCCTGGCGAAAAACAATTTCAATAACACTTTATTATATAAATAACTAAACAAAATTATGTACATATATAATTAAATTATATCCCCTCAGATCGATACCCCGTCCGACTCAAACGGGGATCGAAATTACGACGGCTTGAATCGAGGTTCGAACACCAAGCGATGCCCTCAGACTAACGTCGTATCCGTCAGACGGGAGTTGGCCTTCGCCCGCTCCATAAGTCCTTCCACGGATTTAAATTGCCATCTTCACTGGCCACCTACCATCCGGTGAAGCTGCAAACCTACGACCAACAGTTATAGAGTAGTCCGAAAATAAATTAAAATATACACAATAAAATAAACAATAATATTATATACATATAATATAAATACATAAACTACAGAGAATACATTAATATTTCATTATAGGTACTTACCATATAAATTATGATAAATACTCTAAACAGGGGGTTTCTCTTTAGAATAAGGCCTATTCTTAACGATAGTTTGCCGATGCCAGAGGTCGTCTCCAGGCGGTTACGTGGTCTTTCATTGTCCTGCAAATTCACCACGCTGTGGGCGTTTTTGACCCTCATGTTGGACACCTCACATTTAAATTTTGACTGTAAGAGATATATAAAAGGTGCTACCACATTATATATACTAGTGGTAGTCAATATTCGACCATAATAAAAAGAATACAAAAAGATCTTTGAACTAGCAATCTTATATAATATTATAAACTTGAAAATTTATGAATGTGGAAGGATGGATGGATGTTTGTTACACTTTCACGCAAAAACTACTGAATGGATTTTATTGAGACTTTTACAATAATATAGCTCGTTCAATTTTCTGTACGGTCAACACTACATAACTAATTATTATTTTTTATCTATGCTTTTGTACAATAGAAAATGTTTATTATGGCTATCTTTGAAAATACGTCATTACATTAAGAAGAATATTTATTTTATTACCAAAATTTTACCTGACGAGGGAACTAAATCCAGAACATACATCAGAATATAAATTGCACTCAGAGAAAACCCCGAGCACAGCTAGTAATAAATAAACAAAAGAGTATATATGTGTGTGTGTATCAAATAAAAGTTATGTGTGTAATGTTGTAAAAAAAGTACATTAGGAGTCTGTACTCCTTCTCTATATAAACTATAAGTGTGCGAAATTTCATTTCTCCTCCGTCATCGCAATTTTTGTAAAAAGGGGTACAAAGTTTTTGCTTCATTAATATAATAATTACTTGCTACATGGGATAATGTAGGATAAGTAATAACAATATATTACTATAAAAAACGAAGTTTTTGTCTTTTTAATTTTTAATTATTAAAAAACATAAAATATGTCATAGTATAATTCTTCGCTGGAAAACCTCAGCAGGTACTTTATACCACAATCTAAATGTACATGGTAGGAAAGAGGAGCTTTTTTGAAACCGCGTTTTATGTACACAGATGAATGCATTTTACATAAATTATTATTTTAATTACTCGATGACCAAATAAAGAAATATAATGTTTTACATTAACAGAGGTATATATACGGATCCTTAGAGTAAAACTCGTTCGTAATACTGTTAATTATACCGGTTTTACAACTAGTATTTTAATACCGAGTGGACAGAGACAAACATACAACACTAGCTAATAACCGTTACTCTGCGTAGAAATAGTAATTTGAGCAGATTATTTTTTTTATATTTATAATGATTTTTTATTTAGTATATAGTAGTGTAGTAGAAAAATTATTTATTCCCTATACAAAAAAATTCATCTTCAGATTTTATATTCGTATCAAAAATTTGCCTATGACTTTCGCCATGTATTTCTATAAAAAAAATTAGTATTTCCTCGTTTTATTGTTAGGTTTAGGCGTGAAAATAACAATGAAACAGACGAACAGTTTCGCATTTATAATACTAGTCAATATCATGTATATTGATATAAATGTTTATAAGCACCTAAAGAAACAGGCATATATTTATGCATAAGCACGGGACAAAAGTAGTACCTCGAGTACAGTCAATAATACGGCCTCGGTACTCTAGCGATTTAGCATAGCGCCTTTATTCCGATGGTCTATATAACGCCCAGATCCATACAATCATATTCATTAATAATAATTTATACCGTGAGAGGAAATGAACCCGCGGCCATTGTCAGTAAAGAGGTGTGCCAATCCGCCAGATCAAGGCCGTCAAATAATAGTAGAGTAAACATAGAAAGTAATTTTATTACATAAATATAAAATAAATATTATACTTAACAATACCTGTAATTTATCGAGCTGTATTTTGAGCATATTGTTATCTGCTAACAACGAGTCTATTTTCCCCTGTTTCTGGACTAAAGTCTCCGTTAAATAATGTATTTTATCATTGTCAATGCTGCTCTGCATGGTGTCATAGTCCGCAACATTAAGTGCACTCGTGTCTGTGGTCTGAAGTGAGGAGGTGGTATCGCGAAGGTGGTTTAATTCGGTATCCTTATCTCGAAGAGCGGTGCGTAAACCAGCTATGGTTTGACTTGTCTCGATTTGGACGGACTTTAACTCCTTTAAAATAGAAAGATGTTTCAAATTAAAAATATTTATAAATATATATAACTCAAAGGTGACTGATCCTAATATATCAATTTATCCATAGAAGTTTTACTTCAAATATATTACATTGGCAAAAGCCGACTGACACTGGTCATCCGAACCCCTCTAGTGGGAAGAAATTTGGGGCCTCGGGGCGAACCCCTTTGCTTTGGAATCAAGTCCGCGAGCGACTACCCCCGGATATTAATACGAATTAAAGCCTAGAGAGGGTTACTTAAAAAAACTAAAAGAAATACAATAGACTTTAACTTAAGAAGTAGTGTAGTTTCACTTCATAAAAATTACCTTGGCAAGAGCGCGTGCTTGCGTGTCGGCGCGGTTCCGTGCTGCGCGCTCGTCCCGCAGCGCGTCCCGCAACGCTGCCACAGCGCGGCCGGCCGCGCCCAGCTGACCCTCCAGCTGGCCCACCTGCTGCTGCATCTCGCTGCAATCGCCGCGCACACGCAACACACACTCCGACAGCTCGTCACGTTCCTCTCTACAATATATATTTTATTTGTAGAGAGATAAGGGAGACTATATGCTTATTATTTTCCATGTTAGTCCTTAAGGTGTATATTATATGATATAATTTTGTTATATATGACAGTGTAGTGTATATGATACTACATTTTATGTATTTAATTTTGCTAAATAAGTTATTCCTCATACTAGTAGTCGCGTAGTGGTGGCAAATCGACCATAATAAATTTAATTAATAAGTTTGATCATTATTAAGGTTCTATTGTCTAAGACTTGCTTCATATACAAAAATAAGAGCGCAGAAACAAATCTCGATTCGCAGATTTGAAAATTAACAATATTTGTCATTTACGTTTTGTCATCAATCATCATATAATATAAATATAGTATGTGTAATACTTTATTTATTGATTTAATCAAAACTTCAGTTTTACATATTAGTATTGATTATGTTCCTTACTTTAAACTCTCCAGCTGCTCAATCAACTCTTTAGTACCCTCCGCGACATTATCACCCTGCTGTAACGCCTTTATCTCGCTGTCTTTAGCATACAGCATGCTTTTCACTCTAAGTTTATAAGCATCCCAATCTTTCTCGAGTCTTCGACACTCTGCAGTAGATCTTTCTAGATCATTTTGTAACTCCCCGATTGTGGATTGTGCGTATCTCAGTTCGTTTTCTAATTTGATATGCGCCGACTGATTTTCCTGAACTTTTTCGGTTAATTGTTGTACTCTTGAATAAAACAAAATAAAATTATACTAAGATTATTTTGAATGGTATAGAACTAACCATTATTTAATTAAATTATATTTAGGCAACTTTGAATAGTCCTTTATTATACTACATTTATTATATCTATTATCTCTATATATATATATATATATATATAAATATATATTTGTCAATTTGGTCTTGTTGGGTAACATAATTATATTTACATAACATTAAATATTGCTATTAGAATGTTGAGGACATGAACATATAATATAGCTATAATATAGCATGGCTTATTTCAAACAAGTGAAGGAATATCCATTATTTAAGTTACCTCCTAAAAACCACAAGGAACCTTTGAGTGCTATTAATGTCAGGGTGATGGGGTCGCTGTGACATTCTACTGTGAACCCCTACAGCTTGGGCTGTTCAGCCCTCAGCTACACAATATAAAAATCGTCCTTGTCTGGAAGACCTTAATAGTAGGTGTCCAGTTACCTCACATTGTATTTTATAAAAAATAAAATAAAAGTACTGACCTATCTTCCAATTCCTTGTTGGAATCTCTTAATACCGAAACTTCTGTCTCCCACTTTTGAATTTGCCCCTTATATTTTATTATATCTACATTTGTCAATTCATTTATCTTCTGTTTCAGTTGATCTAAATGGGTATTCATTGCGTCCTTGTCTAGCTCAGACCTCTGCTTTAGAAGTTCCGAACTCTCTAATTTAATATGTGTTTTGCTTAACTCTAAAATAAAATACTATGTTAATACCGCTTATACCGTTAATACCGCTGTTTCGCCCGCATAATATTTATATTGTATAACCTATATGTAAAATTTTATTCAAATCTATTTAGTAGCTTTTGCATGAAAGAGCACCAAACATCTATGCATCCATCCACACTCTCAAGCGTCAGCATTTATATTAGTTAAATTAGTAATATATATATAAAGTTACTATGACATAGGCATCCCCTAAGAAAGGATTTTGATAAATTCCACCCCTAAGGGCATAAATTAACGCGAGCGGAGCCGCGGCCAAAAGCTAGTTAGTAATAAGTAAGATGACATGGTATCACTTATGCATTGCCACACCCTTTAACTTCACTACCTTAACAACCAAAAATATATAGGTACATGATCATTACCTCGAATTAATTAAGGGCTAAAAATCTTTACTATTCAATTTGCTTTCAAATGAATAATAAAAAAATTATTAGTAATGTGAATACATTAAATATTATTTTATACCATTTGTCTACAGAAAAGAAGGCATAATTAGTAGATAATAGGTAGTTCATGCCAGAATACACATAAATTTCACTGCTGTATACAGTATATTAAGGAAAGTGGATGCATCACTTTCTCTAGAAGTCTAGACTATCCAACCATAACCAACTATGTAAATAGTATGTCTATGTGACCATCTTCATGCAGTAAGAAATCTTTAGATGTATAAAAACTTACAAGACAAATATATTTATAAATACATTAAAAATTACATATTAAATGTTACAAAATGTTCCTTTATACAAATTTGTATTCAATTAATTCCTTTCTCATTAGTTATGTTAATAAAGCTTGTTAAATAGTTAAATGTCAAATAGAATAGCTTACTGTTAGTGCCCATGCCAAGAGAAATAATCTAATATCATATATTTTTTACCTTTAAAACCATTAATAAAAATATTACCATCCTCAGTTTTCCGTAACCTATCTAGCAATTCGGAGACCTCTCTGTTCATTACATTTAGTTCATTTTTGAGCATGGCATTTTCTACTTCTAAATTTTGCATTTTATATATCAAACTTTCATTACTTATCAGTTCTAAATCTGTTGGCAAGCTATGTCCTGTGAAAAGAAATAATATTTAATTTATACAGTGAACTATTTTGAAACTAATTTAGAGCATAATATTCTTGATACTTGAATACTAGCCTGTGGTGTTACCCACATTATTTTAAATAAGTGTCCTGTTTATTTATTTAGAAAATGATCTCTTAGCATATAAAATTACACTTGATTCCTACCCATTGTAATAAACCTTTACATTTATAACAATAACAGAATTGCTTTAAAAATAATTTTATAAATATGTGTTAATTAAATATTCTCTAATTAGAAATAAATAAATGAGAATGTTGGTAGTTTTTACGATCAATAATTATATAATAAAATAACTGTTTCATTTTAATATTAATTTGTGATGGCAAATTTTAAGCAAAAATACAGGTATATTATTATTTTAAACATATTAACAAACTATATTCCATGGAATACACCTGTACATACGTATATCAATACAAATCTGTCCAGTAGTAGGAAAGCTAACATCAATGTGTGGTTCTTAAACTATGTATAAATGTAAAGGATAACTTACTCCTCTGTTTCAAACCAAACTGATCATCACTGTAATCACCAACTAAAGTATTCGGGCAATGATTTAGAGTGAATTGTCTAGGCTTCCTAACAGGTGAGTTTCGAGACTTTGGAGACCGTTCTCTCGGAACTGCTTGACTGTTTTTTATAGGTGAATGGGATTCATGACGGGACATAGGTGATGTTTTCTTGGTTGGAACAGCATTAGATCTAGTATCGGTTCCAGTAAAGGGCTTCTTCAGATTTCGCGGTATTGGCCTCTTCTTTTGTGCCCAAGCTGGCTCGGGAGGGATTTCGTGTTTTTTATGTTTTGGTGCATTGTTATGGTTTCGTAGAGCCGCGCCGGTCTGCTCATCTAGATTGTTGAGCAGGCTCTCCGCCTTCCCAGCGAGCTCCGCAAACCATGCCATTTGTTAATTTTATACCTGTAGTAATATGAAAATAAAACAAATTTAATTTAATCAGAAATTATTACAGTTAATGTATTCATACCACGACTAAATTGGAGGGCAGAAAAGAAAGGGTAAAACTAACACCAAAAAAAAATTAAATAAACTTATCAATAAAATGAGTAATAAGAAAAATACTTATATTTACCATTTAATTTTATTAAAATTTCAATTCACATTCGTGAACATGACTGATAGAGACAGAGAACAAACAAAACAACACGTCACGTTCCGTCTAAACGTCATGTTGATTAGAAAAATGTCAATGGTTGACAGGTGTCTGATAATAAGCTGTCAGTCTATAAATGACACTGATCCAAACTTGAAAAACCGATTCGAATGAATTCGCATGGCGATGTACGAGATTCCTTTTTTATCGGCTGTTCGGGCTGTCATTTAAATTATCAATGTCATGGAAATTGAATGAATGATGGAAGAAGTAATTATAATTAATCGATTAAATAAATAAATATACTTTCACAAGTTTGCATTTTGCAAAAATAATAATAAATGAAGTATTGAAATTGTGACCGGAACACGAACAAAAGGAATGTCATAATGGATTTCGAAAGTCCTGATGTCGAAAAAGATTTTCCGGGATTATATGCTTCTGAAGCAGGACGTAAAAGTAATGAAAGTGACTGTGAGTACTTGATTGAAGAAAACTTAATTTCACGGTTCTGATAATTCGAAGTTCATTTCTACCGGAAATTGTAAATAGTCACCTATTCATAACGTTATTCAACTTTTTTTCTGCAATTGCAAGCTTTCTACATAACCCTAAAATGATACCCAAGATACCAAAATCTCAAAAATCTAACTACATTACATACATATCCTTTTTAAAGCTGTATTTACGTATTTACTCAGTAAATTTTGAAGATATCGTCACAAATATGGAATGTTCATTATATTGATTTATTAACGACCTCTGTGATGGACCGGTTTAGCACACTGCTTTCTGATTGTCGCGGGTTCGATTTTCGCACGATCCAACCATTTGATAAACATTGTCTAACATTGTTGAATATATTGGCTTCCACTGGAGAAGTTTATGGCCCTTGATAACCACACTCCATAGAGAATCTGGTGCATTTTAGAGTCAGGTCAGGATGAACTCCATACAGTAAACCACTCATAATTCCTTGTGAATTTGCCACAAAGAGTGACTGTGACCTGACTTTGTGCTTGTCCTAACATCCACAACTGGTGCTATGTCTGCATAAGCTGTTAGTCAGTAATGCCCTATTATAAAAATTCAATACTAATCTAATCCAGACCTCCGCATTACAGTAGGATGTTATCCTATGATAACTATTGTAGAATAAACTGTACTGTTTTAAAGTAAAGTATTTTAAAGTTATATTATTTATTTAATAAAGATTAATACTATTTCCAAACCACATATCGAAAATATGAAATAATTGTTACTATTGTCTTCTTTACTTGAATCTACATTCCGAACTGAACTCACTATTAATGGTAGATTTGACTAGAATCTGTCTATTACAGATACTAGTCAAATCTACTATTTATGGTGAGTCCAGTTCCAACAAAAATATATTTTGTTTGATTCTTTGTCTTATTGTATATATTATTTCATATACCAGTCAGTGATGGAGGTGACCATGAGAAACCAAGCAAAAAGGATTTATTGGGACGTCGTAAGGACAAAAAAGAGTCCAAAAAAGATAGAGGTTATGCTGCTCTGGAAGGAGAGAGCTCTCCAGAAGAAGATACTGATACCAAGTATGTATAATATGTATAATTTCACACATTGCATATCATATGATTTATATTACATAATATGTTAATAATATGCTATGGAATATAATTAAAATTCTAGCCATGTAATGAGCATAGATTACTAAGTTCTTACTCTAAAGAAACCAATGATACATGCCTTTGGTGAAGTTTTGAACCACAATATAGTTAATAAAATAAATATTTGGTATCTAGTTTAGCTTCCAAATATGTATTAGATTTGAAATTTTCACAAAATTAAAGGTGTTCCCATATCTATTGTTGGTTAAATAAAAGACTTTGTTTAACAAACACACAATTTATTGCTGCAGAAGTCCATCTAAATCAAAAAAGACAAAATCTTTTAAGTTCCCTACTAAAAGCAAAGAAAAACGTGAAAAATCACGAGACAAGGAGAA
Source organism: Achroia grisella (assembly GCF_030625045.1). Classification (NCBI taxonomy): domain Eukaryota; kingdom Metazoa; phylum Arthropoda; class Insecta; order Lepidoptera; family Pyralidae; genus Achroia; species Achroia grisella. Next base: position 1,862,949 of record NW_026713038.1, read on the forward strand.
AGTGTTAGAAGATGCGGCAAAACAAAAAGAACTAAATGAAAAAGAAAGGAAAAAAGAAAAGAAAGGGAGAAGGAAAGGGAAAGAGAAAAGAAGGAAAAGGAGAAGAAAGAAAAGGAAAAACGAGAGAAAATGAAGGAGAAAGATAAGGTAAATTATTTTTATTATTTATTTTACTAGTTGCCTCTATTTTGCATAAAAAATTAGTAAAATTACAATAACATTCAGGCCACGATCAATACCCAGATCAATACAAACTGTCATACCCATGAATACCAAGGTCAATTATCGGCCATAATTACAATAACATTCAGTAAGACTATAGACAAATAACATTAATCTGTTCTCAATTTAACCACAGACTTCACAATGAACAAAAGAGTATACTTATATAAGTTCAGTATAGTGTGAAATGTTTTTATTGTATTTTTTGGCTATTTAAAATATATTAGCAATCTGCACACACTATATAAACTATAAGTGTGCGAAATTTCAGACTCCTTCGCCCACGCAAAATTAGTAAAATGGGGTACAAAGTTTTCGCTTCACGTATTAATATAATATATAATAATATTTTGTATTCATCCTTTTTTATTTCGTTGTGTGAAAATGTATCAAACACACATATTACATTCGCCATCGTTAAACGATGTCATGGCGAAACAATAGTTTAATCTAAACCTACGCCATAGAAAGTGAACGCTATTGCGACGCAATAGCGCTCAACAATTCTACTAGTATTATAAAAGGCCATGAGTCAGTCTGGTAAAGTCGCCTATCGTTTCATTGTCAACGTTGCCTCGTCGTACAGCGGTCATACCGTGCGTTTATTGTGTTAGTTTTCGTGAAAATTCCACATTTTTTTTATGAATTTCCAGTGACATTTCAGTGATGTGATATTTAATAAATTAAAAAAACCTATACCTTCACGTAGCTACATATGTATACATATATTAATTATTACAATTCAAAAGTTATTTCAAATGTTTGGATTGAAGTAAAGTAGGTTAATAGTGCATTAATATTCGAGCAATATTGTTTATTTTTTTAGTATGCATGCTATTTGCAGTGAAATATGTAACTCAATACATATCGCTTCTCTAACTTGTGGTTTGTGGACACAGTTTTTATTATTAGTTTTCCATTTATTACACTTCTGACTATAGCCACCTTCTGCGACATCCTAAGGATGAAAAGGAAAGATAAAATATTGCTTTCTTACACACTGAGTATCAAAATTAATTTATTATTTCTTAAAATTAAATTAAATTAAACTGAATTATACAATAGAATAGGCACAATGTTATTCAGTTGTTCGGATTACGAACTTTACTCGTCTATATTCATAATTCTAAAAAAGTGTAACTAATTCTGTAGAATTACGGATATACAGAAAGTAGAATAAAATATTTTCCTTTTTCCATGGTAATTATATAGAAGAAAAGGCAAAAATGTATTAATGATATTATAACACTTTTAAAGATACAAAAATCTTTATAAAAAGATTGTATTTTAATTAATTTGATAAATATTGGAGTGTATATTTTAATTACAACTTATTTAAAAATTTTAAAACTATGTCTAATAAGAGATATATAATCTAACCGCAGTACCATTGCTTATAAAAAAAACTGGTTTATAGCTTTATACGGGCTAAAAATAGTAAGTCATTAAAATTATTAGTAATCCATAACAAATTTAGTAAACACCCTTACCAATTTTATACACTAAAAACCAATTCATAATATCTGCGTATCTAATAACCGTGATAACACACTGATAAGATCCTATTTATTTTAGATTGTGTATTTATTTATACCACTTTAGCAAAATAAGCCAACAGCCTATCTTATGGAAAGTACTAACTATGATCAATATATTGAAAGGGATTGTTAGTAATGTTAAAAAATGACCCCATTTTTAGCAATGCACCAGTCAGGTAGACCTCCATTCGGTTCCGCCTAGAAACAATTGTGATAAATATCTGATAAATTTCAAGGAAATTCTAGAAACCTCTTTGCATGCTCATGCTCATTATCATTATCATCCTCCACTGGTGTCCCGACAGCGTAAACGTTTAGCGCAAGCAGGCTCACCATAACCTTATCATTCGTTAAAAAAATCTTATCCATGAATACTAACAAATTGCAGAATATACTGTCCCCTTTGATAGGTGTATTTACTACATTCTTGCCTATTATAAACTGTTACGACGATTCTCTTATACTCAACGCGAGATATATTATATACACTTAAGTGCACTTATTGTTGATCATAAGCAAGTAATTTGCTTTAAGCTATACCTAACTTTAAGGTATCATATTCATCGTTGTATCAAATATTATTTCGATTTACTTAAAATCTCTCTAAAACCCTCAGTCTGTTCAATTCTATTAAGTTCAAACAAAACTGTACTGAAAAATTGACTGTTGCTTATTAATTGGAACAGTGTCCAAAAATCATTAACAAATGCGAATACTTTCATATCATTTGCATACCTATTTCTATAAATATATGGTGATCAATAATATTTTAATGTAACATCTTCTCTACTATACCAATATTTCTCAAATAAATTATTTCATTTATTTTAACTTCAGTACTCTGGATTTATTTCAAGCTGTAAGTTGTTATGCCTTGAAAATTGCTGCAAAGATCAGCGTATCAAATCGAACAAAAATGATTACTATCTTAAATTCAAAATCTATCTTATATTACAAAATGTAACATATGGCACTTAATTTTACCATCAGCTTGTTTTGCAAGCCATTTTCCAGTTCCTATAACAACTTAATCCTCATAAAAGGCGACACACTGTGACGTCAACGATCTGTTTATGTATATAGGCAACGTATACCACATTACATTAGGTTGCCGTCAGCTTGTTTACCATGCAATTTATATAAAAGTAGTGTCAAATAATAATGAATAACGTGATAAAAGGAATAACAAAATGGAACATATGTAATGTATTAGATATTCAAATATCAAAACATCTTTATTCATCTAGGTCTCTGGTCTATTACAAACTCTTATGATCTCAGTCATATCTACCGTCGGAGTGCTTAGGAGCTGCGAAGAACTGACGAGAAAATCAGCTCTTATTCCTTTCAAATGACCTTGTACATATTAGAATACATATAAACTGAGCTTTTTATCGATCCCCCATCCAATTCAAACAGGGATCAAAACTACGACGGCTTGAGCCCAGGTGTGCCTCACAGTGTCCTCAGTATATCTGTCCGCGTATCTGTCAGGCGGAAGTTGGCCTTCAGCCGCTCCTCTTAAGTCCTTCCGCGGGTTTGAAGTGTCATCTGCACTCGCCTCCTATCATCCGGTGAAGCAGTAAAGTCCAACTGCGGCGAATATTTTAGAATCGTCCGAAAAAATAAAGAAAAAGAAAAAAATTTAAGCTTCTTTTTTAGCAGTCGGGTAAATAAATACGTGAGGATTGTTTCTAATCTGCACATGCCATTCTACAAGTACTGTTACGTGTGTACATGTTTATGGGATAAATATATGTAGCTGCGTGAAGGTATGACGAAAATCTCATGGAAATCTTTCACGGTTGGCTGGTCGATTGTTTTGCATAATTTCACTGTTTATTGAATAGAACAACCTTGATGTGTAAACATACACACAGAATAACTAATGTTTTATTCAGTTCTGTTCTGAAATCGCAACATGCATCATCTACGTTGTGTTTTCACCAAGGTGCTAATATGTTTTAATTTTTAATTTCTGTATATTATTGTGTTATTTATTAATTTTCTACTTTTGAAATAAAAGTTACATCTTTAGATTGTTATATACGGTGCCGAAGTATGTCATTATGCATTTGTCAACAAGTGTTTTTAACCTTAATCAAGTGTATAATACTAAGATTCAAACACTATTTTACGATTCATAGATATAACTGCATAATCGTATAGTAATCTTGTTTAATTTATTATCAACATTATGTTACGTAATCATCTTTATTTCGTTAAAATATTTATTTATTATAATAATTTTGATTAGGAAAAGGAAGAAAAAGCTAAATTCAAACTAGAATCAAAGGAGAAACTCAAAGATGAAAAGAAAGAAAAAACAAAAGATAAAGATAAAGAGAAAGTGAAGGAGAAGGAAAAAGAGAAAGTAAAGGAAAAGGACAAGGACAAAAAGGATAAGAAATTAACTAAAGTGCCATCAACTGTGACGTCTGGTGTTCCATTTGAAGAAATATTTACCTTAGGAGGTAAGTGAATTTACATTTTCAGTGTTTACTAATTGCTTTTATGTAATGATAAAATATCTGGATAGAATTATATTTCCTCTGTATCAAACAATATTTTGTCCTGCATTATGTTTCGGTTGAAGAGTAAGATAAATTAGTGAAATTACAGGATAAGAGGCATGACATCTTAATCCTCCGAAATAGTAACGCATGAGTGGACTTCACATAATTATGTGATGTCTATTACCACTTACAATCAGATGCACCGTAAGCTTGTTTGCTATTCCCATTATTAAAAATATATATCAAATGGGGTTAATTAAGTTCTTATTTATATTGTTAACCGAGTCTTAACACGAATAATTTAATAGTAAAGGTATTTGGCTCCCTCTTCGTTTAAGACCAGGTGTACAATATAAATAATGTGTATTAAACGCGAAGATTTGAATTATGTTTTTGCCGAGTAATGTAATTAGAAATCCGTATAAATGAAACATTAAATGTCCATGCTGTCACGATATAATGTAAATACATTAATATATACATTCTGCAGTAATGTGCGGAAGACATACATGTATAAAATAAAAGACAAAAAAATAACAGCTGATTTTAATGGCCACGAGTAGGTACCAGATAAATGTATGAGAAGATGTATAATTATCGCCTTCCGTTACTCATCTCTGATCGACACCTTGTTCCATTCAAATGGGGATCGAAATTACTATGACCTGCGCCGAGGTTTAACCATGCTGTGGTGCCTTCAGCGGAAGACGTATACGTCAAGCATAACTAGGCCTTCGTTCGCTCCATGAGTCCTCACACGATTTTAGCAATAGCCCCCATTTTCACCCGGTAAATCTGTAAGGCTAGTTATGACCAACCTAACATATCATTACTCGAGAGAACGAACAGTTTATTAAATATAGAACTATTTATTGAAATAGTATTAGATTGTTCGAAAAATACTTAACGTAGTAATTTTTTGACAACTTAATAGATTTGCGCATTTGATGCATTTACCCTTCAACAACACAATATCTATATAGTATACACATGCGTGGCACACGTCAGCTGTGATATCTACGAAAATGACGGCACAAACAGATATCAAGGTAAAACACAGATAACATCATGCCACAAACAAATTAGATCTTTTTCGTTTCATCTTTCATTCGTACAACATGAACCCCTTTTTAGACAATTACACTATAGATGGTGAGTTTATTTTTTTCACTAATTATTCTTTTTCATAAACCATAATATAATGTCTTTAAAAATATTAACATTTGTATTTGTTGTGGCACACTTTGTGTTCAGAAATTTTCAACTTTTTCTAACAGACGTTTACGTTATAGGTTTAGTGACTTTTGGTATGTAACCGTAAAGATACATACCCATTGATAGTCAGTCTGGACAAACGACTTTATAAGCATATATTATGACTGTATCTTACACGGATTTGGTACATTTGTCGAGTTATTGTTTATTGCAAAGTTTTCGTTTTTCTCTTCCATTCATTTGTGTTTGCAGTCATCTCGTTCTTGCCGTATCACTTTTTTTGTGCATAAACATAAAGGCATAAAGGAAACTATGAAATTTCTTTAGTCTTACCGACACGCTTTTGAGTCGCCTCTTAAATTACTGGAACTAACAACTGTTATTTATCCGAAGCGCAAGTTACCATTATTCGGTCCAAGGAGTGACCCCAGTTGACCTCACTCAACGTTGCTTAACCGTGTTGATCGACACGATATTTCTTGCATTATAGGGCCTCTCAATACTTTTAATTATCTGAACATTAGAACTTACCCAACCTTTTTAAATAATTTACACAAATAAATAAAATTAAAATATCTGTTTGTAATTTCAAATTAACAGCTTTTGTCTAAGTGCATTTAAGCTATATACGGTACTTAAATCAAAAAGTTATTTTATATAAATATTTGTCTGTCTATATTTTGTGTTTATTCTTGCTAATCTCTGAAACGGCTGGAGCGCTTTTGACGGGACTTTCAATCGCAGATAGCTAATGTTATAAAGAGTAACTTAGGCGTTTACGTTTCGTTTTAGTTTTATTTTAGAAATTTTATTTGTATTAATAAAAAAAAGTTAAATTCCACGGGGATGAAGTCCCTAGTTTATTATGGTGTTTTCATCAGTGGAGAGTTAGGCAGACTAGATAGTCAGAATAAGTCTACATATTTATGAATAATTTTTCTTTTCGTGTCGGCCAGATTTCAATTCGCACTCATTCGCTCTACGTTAAATGGGCCGTATATTTGATTTCCAACATCGTAGTATAAAAAAAACTACGAAACTATGACTCTTTAATAATATTTCTCTTTAATTTAAATAAAGAATACAATAGTAAATCATATTACAGTGGCCCTGCCAATATTTGGCGTTCCTCTGCAACACTCAGTGGAGCGGTCGAGATGCCATGACGACACCGGGCTGCCTCTCGTTGTGCGCGACAGCATCGACTTCTTACAGGTAAATAATAATATCATGGATAATTCACACAGTGCCATCTAGTCGCAAGCGAAGCATAGCTTGTGTTATGGGTACTAGAGAACTAATAGATATACTTATATCTTAGGTGACTGGTTGAGTGTTTTCTATACATATTACGTATGGTACAGACATATTATGTATAGAAAATACCCAGACCAAAACATGCAATCATATTCATAATTACAAATGTTAGGTACTTAAATATGTTTAAAAAATAAAGTGCTTTTAATCAGTTAAGTGGATCCAATACATTTCATAGTTTATATAAATAAATTAGAAGAAAAACATTCGCTGGTTGATAGTTTTCCTTCTAATTTAAACAATTAAGTTTTATTTACAAATTTCTCCTCTGTAAACAAAACTTATAACGTGTATTCAAAATTTGTATTTAAAAGTGCAATAAACTACTTGTTTACACTTCGATTCTGCTGCGGACAACACACTGCTATATATATATATTTATTTATTTCATATCTTCTGAATATAACAACTAATATACTACCTAACAACAAAATAACTAATATACTAATAAACGATATTCATAATTTGGACAGGCACACGGCATCAAATCGAACCAGATCTACAGAGCGGAACCAGACAAGATCAAGCTGCAACAACTACGGAAACTGTTCACAGACCGCGGCCCCACGTTCCCGTACCACTGGGATGTGCCGGTCGCTTGTGCCATGCTCAAATTGTTCATTAGGTAATTTTAATTGAGCACTGGACTGTTATACGTGACTTAAAAACAGACAAATACACTTTTGCTAATAAGTAGCTGGTATCCACGATTTGTTCAGATTTTTTAAAAATAAAAGATCCATTGCGATTTAGGTATGGACAATTCGCAGCGATACGCTAACTGGCCTGATTGAGGTTCTTACTTAATGGATTTGTATTATTTTGTTTAATTCCGTTATTATTATTATGTGGAAGACCACAAATTTTCAGTGCAAGAGAAGAGAGAACCTGACCTCCACTACTAAAAGAGTTACAAACTTCTTAGCGACCTTGGTAGCATAATTAAACAAGATAATATAAATCCATTAAGTATTGAAATGGACTTCCGAAAAATAACACCTAATTCAATAATATATTACCAAACTTCATCCATATCCTCCTAGATCGTGTCCCGACGGTGTATACCGTTAGCACTGGCAGGTGTACCATTCTATATTAATGTTGGATACACTGTAATCAAACTTCAAACGAATACATCTTACAAATCTTTTACAAATTGGATACATTCCAAGTATTAAAACATTTGTAAAATGTATTCGTTTGAAGTGATTACAAAGTATACATGGGTAGAAATATAAATAATATTCAAATAAAACAATTGAATAAAAGTAACTAACTATAAAAATAAAACAATTTGAAACCTTCAAGAAAAGAGCTTATTCCTTTTTAAAAGGCCGACAACGTACTTGCAATTCCCCTGGTGTTGTAGGTGCTCATGGGCGGCGGTAATCACTTACCATCAGGTGAGCCGCATGCTCGTTTGTCCCCTGTGTTATAAAAAAAAAACATTTTTGAATAGCCATAAAAAATATATTAACCACAATTATATGAATAATAGACATTATATCATTATTATTTGCAGTGAATTACCAGAATCAATATTAACACAAGAGCTACATGGACAGTTTGAGCAGGCGACAGCAATAGCGGAACCGCAGCGCGAGACGACCATAGTGTCTCTTATAGCGAAACTGCCTTCTTGCAATCATAACCTCGTCGCCTGGCTGATGAGGCACTTTGAGAGTGTCGTAGCTAATGAACAGGTATGTCTTATTTAGTAATAAAATATAGGGGAAGTATGAAAGTTGAGCCAGTGTCTGAGAAGTTGAGTAATAATAATAATCATCTGTTATGGTGTGGGCATATAATGCGTAATTAATGTAACTTTATATTTTAAATAATGTAATTTGTTAGTAATGTTATTTTTTTAACTTCTTACTACTATTAATAGTAGTAAGAAGTTAAAAAGATATGTATGAAAGGGAGAGAATAACAAGATGCCTGCGAACAGAGATGAATGGAAGAGAAAACATGTTACGCCGACCACAAATGAATAGAATAAGGAAGAAACAGATGATGAAAATATAGAGTATGCTGAATGTATAGCTGGAGATGCTTGTTTGATGATGATTGATGATGCATAGTGGCAGAAATTAATAGGAAATACTAAAAGGGTCACTCTAATTTAAAATTAAGTTACCATATATACAAGTCTATTAAAAATTGTTTATTACAATGTTATTATGTATAACTTGTCTATTGCATATTATAAATTATTGCTTCTCGTGACATTAATGTCCAAGGTGAACCATAGAACTGGTTATATTGCGTGATATATTTAATATGAATCGTATATCGTCTATACCTATTGTACTATACTAACAATATGACTTATTATTAAAATCCTTCGTAAGAGCAGAAGTTACAAATTGTTACATTTTTTAATAGGTACCTATATTTTCATAACCACATAGTCAAGTTTTTTTCTTTTTCTGATAGCGCGGACATTGTGTATAGTAAATAATAAAATTTGTCATCTCTGAGACTTCTAATTAGAATGCCTTCATTTGATGTAGAAAATAACCAAAAATACACATACACATTATACTTACAAAACACAAAGACCGATATAAACAATCATACTCATGAATACAAATGTTTGCACCGTACGAGGAATCGAACCCGTCCATCGGAAGTAAGGCGGTCTATTAAACCGTTGGCAGGATCTCAGAATCTCAGATCTTATTAATATTATAAAAGCGAAAGTTTATGAGTATGGATGGATGTTTGTTACTCTTTCACGCAAAAACTACTCAATGGATTTTGATGTAACTTTACAGTAATATAGCTTATACATTAGAATAACATATAATTTTGAATTATTTACATTTTCAGGTGAATCATGTGAACATACAAACAATATCGACTGTAATGGGTCCAGCTCTCAACATGTCGTTGAATCTCCTCACATACTTCATCACCAAAGCTGAGAAACTGTTCCCTAATGTGCAGCTCACTAAGTAAGTTTTAGGAAATTACTGGAATAACATGATGAGAATGAGACGATTCACGTAGAACAGAATGAGGTGACGATTCACGTCGGTGTCGAAGGTCAGCCTTTTGTTGAGAATAATATCTCAGGACAATTCACACAGCATCGTCTATTCCCAAGCTAAGCAGAGCTTGTGTTATAGATACTGGACCATTGATATAAATACATATCCAACTTTTTGTATACCTGTATAATAAACATAGTAAACACCCAGACCGATACAATCATATTCAAGGATACAAATGTTTATACGGTTCGAGGAATCGAACCCGCAGCCATCGAAAGTAAGGTGTGCAAAACCGCTAAACCACCGAGACCGCCATGCAGCTTGTTTTGTTTGAAGGGTCATATTCATATGGCACAGTGATATTACAGGATAAGCTGTCTTAGTCCTGAAATGGTAACGCGTGATTAATATCATCAATATCACATTGTAATGTTATATCATAGTGCTCTTCATGTTATAATAAAATATATATAAATTATTCATATTTTTGACGTAAAGTATATCAATAATATGCATTTTAAAAATAACTTCTGACATAATAATTTGCGGTAAGTAACCTAAAGAATACTGCTCAAACCGCGTGGTTGAGAGAAAAGAGACTCAAATACACTGATATTTATATGGTTATAAGGAAGTCTTTAATTGAATTAGAAGAATACACAATCTTGCTGACTAACAATTTAGTTTTAATATCTCTGACACTATACATTCATACTTTCTCTGATGTATTCATTCCTTATATTGCCCATTTTTGTAACAACCAGAAAACCAGAAACTGTTTAAATGCTTGCGTGGAAGTCTCAGTAGTCCCAAGCAAGCGTTGTAGTTGCCCTTAGGCAGTGAAATTACAAGATAAGACGCATGACATCTTAGTTTTCTGAAATGACAACCTATGACTGCTAACACTGGTGCTACATCATAATGTAATTTCTATAGGGCTGTTCGTATATGTATGTGACGGTTAGGACTTACGATCATGTTGGGAGTCAGCTTGTTTGCCATTCCAATTATATAAAAAACCACATTCGTATTTCAGTTGCATGCAATCCTTGTTCAGTGTACACTGATCCAGTTTGATTGATCCTCATTAATGACAGTTCCCTCTCCCGTCAATCAGATTGTTGCGAGATAATAATACGATGTTTTCGGTTGAGAGGATGTATATTACAGATGATAGTAAACTGACAAAATGTACATTGAAATATTGATCTTATATACTAAATAACAATAGTAAAATTGTAAGGTTTTTACCCCACCTTAGCATAGTTTAGACACGGCAGTTCTTAGTAGACAATATTTTGTATGTCTTACTGACCATAATTAGTTGTAAGTATTACATTGATGTATCTAGGTATCGTTCCGTCAAACTCGTGAACAAGTGCTGCTTGAGGGGACTCAAACTCAAACACTGATACCTCTATTTGCTTTTGATAAAATTGTAAAATGCATATGCTGGTGGTCACTCTATTCTCCCAAATTTGAATTTGTTCAAAAAAAATCAATAATCAATTTGTACTATTATAAACTATTTGAAAAGAATACGAGCTGATTTTTGTCAGTTCTTCTCATCTCGAAAGCATTCCGAACTGACGGTAGATTTGACATATGATAAGAGTCTGTAATAGGCCTACATGAATAAAAATATTTTGATTTGATTTCAGTGTATCTGTAAGGTAAGATCTGACATTGTAACATGTAAAATTATAGGTATGTACCGCCACTGCAGTCCCTCCCAGTAGACTTTCCACAGTCAGCGGTTGAGATGAGTGCGGAACTCCGCAAGCAGGAGTCTCTACTGAGTCAGATCCATGCGGAGATGCATGCCGGTTTCATCACACAAGCACGCGACCACCAACTATGGGAGGCGCAGAGGATCGTCACACAGCTAAAGGTTAGCATTTCTATCATAGCATTATAGCCGGCTTTTCACTAACAAACAGTATGCATGAATAATACAACTTTCTCCAAGGAACATTAGGTTAGGTCACAATATAAAATGAAATGTTTTCATATATTTGTATCATATGGTATATCGTTTAGTAAGAAACATTTGGAAGTTTTAGTACGTCGAAAATATTTCATTTTAATAAATGCTGATACTAAATTTAGCCATAATATATATTTCGACAAATGCTAAATATGTCGAAAGTTAATATATCTTATATCTCAGTTATATGAACTATTAATTATATACTTTATTTTTTAATGCTTATACTGTTATTAAAAATAAAATAAGGTAACAATTATGTTACTTTTTTTAATTATTTATTAAAAAGCATAAATATGTGTTTAATTCCAATTTATTTCAAATTACAGAGAAAACTAAGGACAGTCCAAAAGTCTGTGGAACCTAACTCTCTACCGCCACAACCATCTATCGACGAGAAAGCAGATGAAGAAGTTATTGGACGAAATTCGCAGCCCAGCGAACCTGCACCAGTGGAGGAAGTCAAAACTCAGCAAGTGAAAACGCCATCTGCAGATGCATTTCAAGATTTAAAAGAGTCTCCTCAACTACCGGATCCGACATTCGAAGCGGAATTCGAAGATAATTTCGATTTTAAACTGGAAAAAGAGAAGGAAACTCTAGTAGAAGACCTGCCTACTGCAGAACCAATCATTGAGAAACCAAAACTGACAGAAAAAGAGATTAAACTTCTAAGATTACAATTGGAGAATGCAGAGTATCTGCAATTGAAGTCACTGTTGCAAGCGAAAATAAATTCGGAACAGTTTGAAATAGTTAAACTTAGGAGTCAAGAGAAGGTCGCTTTGAAGAATAAACAGGATGGAATACATAAAGAGAACAAAGAGAATCAAACACCAGAAGATCAGGAGTTGAAGCAAAGACTGATAAAAGAGAATGCTATGTTGGAGCAGAAAAGACTGAGTTTGATCAATCAAATATTCCAAGAAAGGGTGGCGTGTGTGCAATTAAAAATAGAATTAGCTATGAAGGAAGTGTTATCAAAGTCTTAATTTATGTATGACTAATTTTAATCTGGTAAAAATCAAATAGCTGTAGTGGTTTTGGAGACTATACTCCACACACACACAAACTCATAAAATTTGCACTCTCTATTTATATTATAGTGTAAATAAATTTATTTATTGTTGACCATGATTAACAGCTTCCATTGTGATCTGTATTAGTTATATATTTAAAATGAAGTCTGAGGTTGTTGTATATTTATTATTGAATGTGTTATTAATGTGTTTTAAATGTATATTAAAAACTATTAATATTAATTGTCGAATATCATTGTAGTGACAACTGCGGTTGAGTTTGTTTCTAAAGATTCAGACATGGAATTCATAGTTTACGTTTCTGCAGTATACGATATTGTTAAACTCAACAAAACTACAAATGAACTGAGTAAACTTAATGCCTATTTTTAAAATTACCTTTTTTATACCCATTTGTTTTTATCTACTCATGCCATCTACAATATATGGCATATTAATACGACAATCAGAAATTTAATCTTATCCAATATTTATTCGTCCTTGAGAATATTGATACAAAACTTTGCAATAAACAATGATTGTCCATGTTGACTGTTAATGACTTCATTCATTTATAAATCAATTCATTGTTAATGACGACAATTAACTAAGATAATTTGCATTTACTGATAGTTATTAAGTAGAACAAAAAGTTGAAATCAAGATGCCAGTTCATTTATCTTGAATGACAACACATTTCTCAAATCTTACCGTTACAGTTTAGTATCTCTTTCTATATGGTTCACACTCAGCTCTCCAGTTATCTTTTATATGCGATACCAAATGATACTCGTATAAGTATCTACTTAGCTAGCTTATCAATATATAAGCTATTTATAATACGAGTTATTAGTAGCCTGAAATAAATAAATAAAATTAGTTATCAATCTGAAAAAGGTCTAAGGAAAAGACGAAAAATATTAGAGTATCTTTGTATTAACATATTTTTAGATTTCATAATCTCATTGAAATAATGTTACACAATATGTAAACAATTTTATAATTGCCAATAAATAATATTGGACGTACCTAATTGTTTCATTTACTTCTTTTTCTAAAGTTTTATTGTACCTCCCGTTCATATACTTTATGCTATAACGAACTGGGTCAGGGCAGTGCATCTTTGAGTCACAGAAACTTCCTCAAAAGCAATTAATTGTACCCATTTTGCAACATTTTTCATTGCTTCTCAGCTACTATTTAATATTATTATTATTCATACCCTGGAATTTATAACAATAAATTATGTCAAAAATTTAGTTATAATATTATTCACAAATCTAAACAAGTTGCTAGTGTTACAATAACATACAGTTTAAATGTTTGTAAAATTTACACAAAATTTCTACATTTATGAAAGCCACTATTCTCATCCATTCTTTTCTGGTGAATCTATATTACGAACATCGGAGTAGAATCATAACAAGATACTGTGTATTTTATATCTTTATATTAAGTTTAATATTACAAACATTATCTTATTGCATACATTTCAATGAAATATTGAAGGAAAATATTTCACTATTTGGTTATCTATTATATTATTTTAAAATAAACAATAACCATTATGGCTTACAATAAAACTAATCGGTTGTCATACACTCATTGATATGTACTATATCTTAATAGATTAGATTATATTGCAGATACAACTAGTACAATGCAAGGGCAAAGATAAATATGTACAAAAATGCTATTCTTAGAGTTATAATAATTATATAATTCTGTATCGTGATTGATCCCGTCGATCTCACAGCTTATTGTCGCTGTGGAGAGTCTGGCTCCAATTATTAGATATTTACATTACTCAGAGTTATATTCTAAAAATATTACAGAGCAAAATTTACAATTTGTTGCAACAAGGATAAAATAATCTTCATAGGCTGTTGATTTTTTAGCTTCTTTTTACCTACCTTTCGGTTTATCGTCGACTTTTGGGACACTAGAAACGAACGCTAAACATATGAAAATAGGAATGCATAAAATAGGATTGGATCAAACAAGTTTCTTGTAAATGGTGAATTTATGAACTAAGCATGAACTGTATTGATGAGTGATATAGACTGATGACCCATCAGGTTGACCTCCACACGGTTCCCCCTGGAAACCATTCTGATAAATTCCTTGTGCTTTTGTCACGATGGGTTAATTCGCCTCACCTCATGCTCATCTTATCATCCTCTGTTGGCCCACGTAAACCGTTAGCGCAGGCGTGACCACCTATATCATCCATAAAAAAAAATTGTGAGCCCAAGTCCACCATTCCATTATCATTTATTAATAAAAGATTTTTTCTTGGTTCCTAAACCGTATGAATGAGCGGTAGAATAAAAATACGCACAAAAAATTGACTTTTAAAATGACACAAAATTTTGTGAATTAAGTTTATTTTTATTGTATGATATTCTCCACAGTGCGAGAATAGTAATAAACGCGCAGGTGACCTGACATTGACCCGCAAAATGTGAGTCATCGTTCCACATGACTTACGTTATTCTGGAAAATTTAGTACAATGCTTATCAGAGGTAAGTTACATAATCAGTGATACGAAATTACTTGTGTGATAAGTTCCAACATTTACAACCATTATTCTTAGCTATCGTAACTGATATCATGTTGATAATACAACAATTTCACTACAAAACAATATGGGAGTTTTCAATTCTAGTCTGTATAATTGAAACAGAGTAATTTAATTTTTATTTGTTTATTTAATTCTGGCTACTAATAGCCCATATTATAAATATCTACTTTAGAGATTAAGGTAATATGAAATAATAATCTTTATATATGTAGTAGGTATAACACAAACTCGTTACGACTATCCGTACGCTTAATTTTTCTAATTTACTCAACGGATTTTAATACAGTTTTCAGCAATATATACAGTAATACAAGACGAAGATTTATATGTAAAATACATGCATATTAAGGTACAGAAAACTCGAGAAATTCGAACATTTGTAAAGTATAAACCGCACAAAGCCACGACGTCCACAGTTCCAATTCACCACCACCGGTCAGTAGTCCTTCATGAAGGTGGTCAGTATTTTGGTGACCCGGGAGACAAACGCCTTGAAACTCGTGACTCGACTCCAACTGCGTCATCCTTAATGTCAGATTACTCTTATGTAGTCGTCAATACTCTGTTCCTTGGTGGCAATAGGCAATATGTACTACTTACCATCAGATCGGCTGCCAGCTAGTTTGCCGTTCTAGTTAGTTACATAATAAAAATCTACAATATATAAACCTGTATCAAAAACTAAGTATAACTAAGTATACCTTGACTATCCTTTGCACATGGTTTTAAAATAATATACCTACGCTTACGTGATAGTTGCTCTCTATCTGACTCATATCGTATTGATTATAAAATGCTTAGGTATTTTATATTTAAGTATATCGTCTATCAAGAATATAATTGTAAGTAGTATAATAAAACTCGACCTCTTTCAAATTCACAGAATTGACTTGTTATGCTAGCTGTCTGATAAGTACTTCTCAATTTTTTCATTTATTAAAATGAAAACATATAAGTAACCAAGACTAATACTAATTTTAGCAAGGTAGAGTTAATACAAGGACGTGTACGAGGGTACCTCTGTCTCGCTTATTTCAGCCACCAAACAGCTAGCTTTGTAATTTGTGTTTTGTTAAAAAGTACGAAGTACAAAGGCATTGAAATTTCGGATTATGGAGGCGTGAGATCTTAATACTCTGGAATGCATTGCAGAGTAACTATCACATACCTATGCCTAATAAACATATTTTCAATGTTAGATACTGTAACAAAATAGGTATAAAACTAAAATATTTCTTAAAAATAATCAACTCATGATCATCAATTTAAATCATGATGCGTTAATATCGCATAGCATTGATATTTAATGATGATCACGTGACCCCTTAGAGGCAGCAGTTATAAAGGTTTAGAAAACGCAAACAAATTGCACGAGTTAGCTATATTTATTTATTTATTATAGGAAAACGAAGGCTATCACAATTTATAAAATTAATCCACTGACAGGCTTTCTCGAATAGCAACAGAATAATAGTGTTAAATCCGACGTCCCTTACTACATGTACGTACCTGAAGGCAACACAAATCGATAGTGGGGAAAGGGGATTGCTAGCAATGTGGACTGATGACCTTATTGCTAGCGCGTGGAGACCATCGTGATAAGTTCTTGATGAATTTGTCACGATGGGCTAACTTTCCTGACTTCAGGCTCATCTTATCATCCTCCAATGGTGCCCAGCTAGCGTAAACCGTTAGAGCATGGATGCACCATTCCATTATCATCCAGGAAATAAAAATTTTTTTTGATTAGCAATTTCTAGAATATATGATATCTGATTGTTCATTTATTACATCATCGTGTGCAAAGAGGCGATTACTAATTATAATTAGATGGTCGAATCAAATTATGACTTTGATCTTCGAACCTTCTCACAAAAACTAAAAATTTTGAATAAAAGTACCTGTGATTGAATACAAAATGTTCAGACGTATTTGCTGACAAGGCCGCCTGAAACAGCTGATGTATATTCTTTTTATTATTTATTTCCATTACCGGAGAGTTAGTAGGAAAATATAAATGGACACAAACAGTTTGGTGTCGATCAAATTCGAATTCAAGACCTCTATCTACCGAGTCTGTAATCCGAGATAATAAACTACGAGGGCTAAGACGCTTATATGTATTAATTTATATTTCTATTATTATTTGCAAGGTATTTCGTTATTAGCAAATACATAAAATAATATTGCATTCCAACAGGGCGATAACCTATGAAGAACCGTGATAAAACATTTTTTTGATAAAATACGATTGCTCTAAATATTTTGTTAGTCACATTACAAATATATGTTATGTAAGAAAGTAAATTTTTTTATATAAATAACATAAAACTGAGAGAGTTTATAACATAGTGGTTGGAATGATTCTGGTCAACAGCAATAAATTTATATTTCTGATTGACTCCCCGGTGTTAGTAACACCGATAACGAACCAAGAAGTTATACAAAAGACGTCATGATAAACTCGCCCCCTGCTACGATGAATTTAAAAATACCCAACAAATGTAGTCCTGTCAATTTTTACATTTATCACGACGCGACGTTAATAAAATTTCTAATATATACCATCTGGGATAGATAAATCCAGAGAACTGGGGTGAATTTATTATAGTAGACAGATAGATAAGAATTTTTATTTGTATCTTAGTACACACATATGTATCAAGCAGTACACATTACGGGATATTTAGACCAATTTTTATTGTTGATATTGTCATTTATTATTAAATAACTACGACCCCGGTTTCGCATGGGTGTACAACTAATAAACATATAAACCTTTCTCGTAGCTCACTTTTTTTATTAAAACTGCATTTAAGCGAACATATAGCAGAAGCGACGTCATATTATGCTATATATACGTTAACATTAATATAATACTATATTGGTTGCACTTTTCTTATTAACGACATCCTTGTTTGTAGGAATTTATTGATTTTTTTTAAATCACCTAATTATAAATCACTTTTTATTTCAAATTTTTCAATTGCAATGTAGTACAACACGAAGTGTTAATGGGATAATAATATTTCCATTTGATGACAAGCCGGCCCACGTAACTTTATTGTTGTTTTACTCCTATTGGTCGTAGCGTAATGTTATATAGCCTAGCTTATAGCCTAGCTTTCCTCAATAAATGGCATATCCAACAGTAAAATATTTTTTCAATTCGAACCCATTATTTTTGTAATCACCGCGTCCCACCAAACATTAATAGACTCTTCAGTTTTATAATACAGTACAGGTTACTTGCTGAATATATAAAAAAGTATACTTAGGGGTTTCCTTATCTCAAACTCTACTAACTCAAAGTAAATATGTAATTTGTTGACATTTTGATATGCATTCTATGCACAACGTCACGAAATAATGCGCAGTCAAACATGACCATTTTTTGTTCATTTTTTATCTTGCACCTGTAATCTACATACCAACACCAGATCCCAGATGTGGTAGTCAGAGACATTGTCAACTGTCGAAGTTGTGATGAAATAGTAATGCATTTAATATAATAAATACATATGTTGTTATTGTATCCATATTCACTGTCTACTACTATGTAAAGTGCTGTATCTACCATTGCCATTTCAATTATATAAAAACTACCACCGTAGTACTTTATATTATACTAGCTGTATTATTTAGCGTGGAATTTAACTTTATTTAGTTACTCCTTATTACATCAGCTACCTGCCAATAAAAGTCTCCTCAAAATCGGTCCAACCATTTCAGAGATTAGCCGGAACAAACAGACAGACATACCTACAAAAATTGTAAAAAATGTTATTTTGGTATATATACCGTATTTATATTCATATACATGTAGTAAAAAACGGTTAGTTCAATATTACAAACAGACGCTCCAATTTTATTTATATGTATAGATACCTAAATCTTCGTCAGGAATTATTCTATTAATAAATGAAAACGAACATACCGCTATAGGGCTAGTAATGTGGACTAACAATCCTTTTGCTAGCAATGTACCATAACAGGTTGACCTCCAGATAGTTGCACCTTGCAACCATCGTGATAAATTCTTGATGAATTTACCACAATGAGCTAACTGATAATAAGAGTATGCGGTCAGCCTCAGACTCATCTTACGATCCTCTACTGGTGCCCCGCTAGCGTAAACCATTACCGCAGCCGGGTACAACATTCCATAATCATCCATTAAAACATACAAATATATGTAAAAGATCATCCAAATTGATTCGGTAGAGACAAAGATTCCGAGTAATAAATAAATTCTCCGCTTTGGAGTGCCGTGAAAACACAATGTTTTCAGCATGCATCATACCTACGTAAATGTATGTGTAGGTAATGTTAACGTGGCAGTAAACACAAGTTCAATGTCGAACCAGGGTTACCAACCTCAGAAAGTTCTCGTGACAAAGGAAGTAAAAAATCTCGTTCTATATAATCGTAATCTAATTCTATAATATAATTTTAGGAAAATTCTCACTAATCTCATTTCTTTTATAACAGAACTAGCTGTGCCTGCGGTTTCCCATTACACTGCGGATTTTATAAGCTATATTATTGAAAAGTTTCATCAAAATCCGTTCAGTAGTTTTTACGTGAAAGACTAACAAACTTCCATCCATACTCAACTTTCGCGTTCATAATATTAATAAGATCTGAGTTTTAGGTTGGTAATTGTTGAATCCAAAAAATAATTCCTTAGGTTAACATGGCATACAAAATTGTACAAGAATAATATGTACTATACTAAATACCGACAATCTCATATTTGTACTATCCTTGTCCAGTTGACATCCCTGTCCCGAACTCTGACCATTTTTAGAGTATAGGCACAGATAACATAATATTACATAGTATAGGTATCAAAGAAACACTGATCCATGGCCAAACCCCAAATGTGAATGCAAATTGGGTGAGATCACTTCTGTGATTGCGTCTTACGCCTCCGCTATTTTAGATGTTTAATACCCATTTATAGGTATCAAATTATCAAAGCATCAACCTCGTATTTAAATCACACTTGCGGCCAATGCTAGTTTTGTCAGGGTTGAGTAATAGGTATTCATAAAACCCATTGTCCATAAAAATACCAAAGGATTAGTCTACAAATAATCTCAAAAAATTCAAAGATATAATTTTTCAAAACCAATTTTGTATAAAAAAGTCCCCTGGTAGAGCATGAGGAGAACAGGGTAGAATGTGACGTCCATGGTACAGTTCATGTATATAGGCGATGGTTATAACTTATCGTCTGGTGTGCCATTAATTTGTTTCCCTATCATTATAATTTAGGGTTGCCAACCCCAATTTAAAAACCCGAGGATTAAAAGTTGAAAAAATTAGGACAATTCAGTTTGAAAACAGGACGCAGTAATAGAATTGGAATAGTTAAATTAATATGTAGTTAAAATATGTGAAATAAAGTTAAAGTAATAAAGAATCATAAATTGTAATAAAAGTACGTGAATAAAATTAAATAATTTTGCAAATTTCCTAATAATTAAAAACCTACGACGCCGATTCAAAACTACTCAGGACGTAGCAGCATACTATAATACTACAATAACCAGGACATGTTCTGAGAATACAGGACGTTTGGGAACTCTATTCTAATTACATGAAATAAATGTCGGTTAACTGCATCAGTTTGTTATTCAAACCTAAACTTTATTGTTCGTGTAATAAAGAGTTTCGCGGAATGTCTAATTGTATTGTGTACCCAGCCTAGATTTTGTATATCTTCAATGATTCAGGTATGTGCTAGTTCCGCATGGACAATTCGTATTTCATTGTACCTAATTGTAATTAGTAATTCCGACATTTTGACTAACAAACAACATTGATCTTTATGTCTAATTGCACAGGTTCCAAAATTCACGTGTAAGAATGTAGGTATCCACACATATGGTGCAATAGTCATATAGGTTTAGCATACTCGTTCTGTTGTACAATCTCTTATAATTTAATAGGATAATAGACATTATTTAGTTTATACAAGGTAGTTTTAAGAGTGAATAGTTATAGGGGTAAACAAAAATCTAAATAGAGTTACATTATAATACATAATATATATTTTTATTGTACTTATTTATTTTTTATTGTAGGGACTTCTCCACTTAGAAATTTTATATTTTGTTAGAATAAATTATAATTATATTCTAAAATAAATGTAGCCTAAGTTACTTCTTAACTGTCTGCAAGTAAAAGATCCGTCGAGCAAGAACAGACAGACAGACATAAATTTTAAAAATATTTTATAATATAAGTACTGTATGTACATTCATATAGATTTAGTAAAAAGCAGTTACTTTGGAATTACAAATAGATGCTTAAATTGTATTTATTTGTATGCGCCATGTTCGGTTTTGCTGTAGGTATTGTAATGTAATAAATATATCAAAATCGCTTAGACGCAAAATCAATGATTCAAAGCATTCTACCCAATGCTAAATCTACATCTGAGATGCGACCTCATAACTTTATTAACAAGCGAAAGCGTATAGGTATACTTACATAGATTTAATATTTAAATTAGTTCCCTAAATGTTATTTTAATTATTTATTTACACCAATATGTTAATACGCCAAAAGTATATTAAGTAAAATCCACATACATTTTTATACCTACCTAAATAAATAATACATAAATATATCGTTAACAAATGATTTCTCAAAACCATACGAATCGTTACTTTTTAAAAATAACGGCATAATTAAGTATACACCGCATCTCTAAATAAACAAACAACTAGTTAATAATATGAAACAATGGATAGACAATTAGGTGATGAGGCGCTAAGTCAGACTAACTTATTTGGGACGTTTGTTTTAATATTCATTATATAATGACTCGGCGTCGATCGCACGCCGCGCCTCGCTTTCACTCAGCCCGCGATATTACCGGCGGACTGCTGTATTCAGTCGTCTCTACATATTTATTCAACTGTTCGTCACTAAAAAGATAAAGGAATCGGCCAAAAATACTGAGTTACACGACGTTCGTATCTTATCGCATCCACTCTATTGATCATTCGGTATATATCGTCGAAGGCTCGCCTTATACGGACGACTCGACCACCTTTATTGTCCAATTTAACTTGCAGACGTGTACTCTTTTATACTCGCGATGTTACCGGTGAAGTCATAATGTGTGCGGTACAAAAATAGAAATACAGAGTTTACAGGAAAATAGTATCAATAACAAAAGTGTTGCGGTTTGTAATCGAACGGAAATGGGCACGAAATCGCCTACTAGTGTGAAGTCGCGGGAAATGATCGGCGTGGATCAGTTCAGTCAGAGGCGGGAAGTGTTCGACCAACCCGACGTTGTGTACGTCCCGATTCCGTCTCCCACCACCTTGACGCCGGTCTATACGGAAGTGCAACCTATCATCACCTCAAACCACGGGAAGACGACGTCGAACTTCAAACGGAACAATCCCGGTTACTCCAGTATGAGGGAATCAAAGACGGACGAACGAAACTACGATTTTCGACCTCGAAAATACTCAGATAACTTTACATCGGAATTGAATAAGAGTGACGACGTGGACTACAGGCACAGCACATCAGAAAGGACCCGGCGCCTTTCTAAACTTAGAAGGGATTTCCTGGCTTCAAATTTACATGACCCTAGTGATCAGTCATTCGTACGAAATGGCACGAGAGCTTCTATGCCGGTTAAACCCACGAGCCCATTAAATTATAAAATTGAAAGTCCTAATCTATATAAATTTCCTTTCGCCGAACCTTACACATCACCGACACCTGTTCGTAGAGTTGTTGTAGATTTAGGGTCAAACGGTACTGTGGACGGAAAGGAAAATCAGGATCCCGCTGTGAGAACAAAATATGAAAGTTTGCCGAATAATTACTCACCAACTACGATCGATCGTCAAAAATTCTTTGAAGAATTAATTAAAAGATATTCACCACCGCGTAAACCAGTTGATTGGACTCTACCTCCAACAAGACCCAGAGTTGTCTCCTCTGTTCCTAAATCTAATTCTAGCGTATCTGATGTTGTTGATAAAATTGAAAAACCGAAATCCACGGAAAATTATGAAAACGATGACGAAGTATTCCAAAAGCAAGAAGACAAGCCACATGTAGAAATACTCCAGAACGGTCCTGAATTAGTACTAGACACGATAAATAAAGATAAAGTTAAAAATGAAAAGGATTCAAAACAATCATTAACAGAATTAGCGGAAAAGAATGATCATCTTTCGGAATTAACATCGGTGCAAAGACAATTAAGTAAAGATTCTCATAAGAAACTTCACATTGAAAACGATTTGACCATTCCAGCGTTGATAGAGAAAATTTCAACAGAAGGCGACAACTTGGAAAACAATAGAAAAAGTACGAAAAAGGTGAAACGAAAGCGAAGTTTTCTAGATAAGCTGTTGGGACGCAATAAAAATAATACAGTGAAGTGATAATACAAATTTTAACACTACCATAATTTACTACACACCTGCCAAAGATTAAATCAAGGTTATGTAGGCATATGACGCCACAATTGATATAAAGATCGATGGAAAAAGACAAAACTAAAGATTAGTTTTACATAAGTAACCAGCTTTTATGAATGATAAGTAAATGGTATTTTTATAAAAATAATTAAGGCCAGACTTCCTCTGTTTTTATCTTAATGCAATTGGGTTTGGTTGGGTTATCAAAAACGCTGATAAATGGAAGTGCCATGTGACGCTATCTGCCAAATTCTGAGCGCGATAAAGTTATGACTTGAAGTAAAATATTTTTGTTTCGTTTCTATCTACAAAGTTATATTCAGAATTACAGTTAATACGGATCGCAAATAATACAATATTCAATAATTCAATGCGGACTGCAAACAAACCCAAATTATTGACTGTAAATATGAGTTATACGGTGCAAAAACATATTTCGAGGAAAAATGGAATTGTTATTTAAATTTTCTTTAAATTTATTTCTTTATTTAAATTAAAAATACAACTAGACATAGTTAAAAGTGTTTTTTTATTTCTTAAAAATAGTATTCTTATTTTTATAAAAAATAATAGGTAGGTGCTTTTAAGTGTCTATTCTTGACAGTTTTTTAATAATAAAGTTTTCTTTGTAAATAATGTTTTTATTTCTCATTCATAGCAAAATATAGTCTACATTGCTGTGTAATAAAATGTCTATGGAGAGATCGAAATACAATAAATTACGTATTTTCTAGATAAATGATAATCTTACTCATTCGTGTGAACAAGTTAATGACGCTCATTGTGAATGCAACTGTGTTGAAATAATTATAGGATTAAATGCATTTTTAATCTTTTACCTACGTACTAAGTCAGCATCATCGTAATAATCTATTGTATTGTCACTCCTGGGCCTATCCTCTTTTGTAGAGTAGGATCTACCTTATTATGATGGCCAGGCGACTTGGTTTAAAGTTTTATTTCCAAGTTTTCATTTTGAACACTATGTGTTTGTGATCTAGGTATGCTCTTATTATTAGCTTCTTACGAACTCCTTGGAATACAAAAGAGTGGTGACAATGTACTGTTACCATTTGTTACTCCGCCACCATACAGATATAGACATACTAAATATCAGTTACTAAATATGGAACACATGTATGTTATTATAAATGCAAAAGCACTTAGGTTCGGTTCGTCTATTTATTTGTTTAAAATTAACGATTTCACAGCTAAGTACCACAGCAATTTGGTTAAAAATAGGTGAACCAAGGACATTATTATATATTCAATATGGTACACGATGTCGTGGATATCGGTCAGTACTGTAATGTAGAATGAAAATAACCACTCTATAATATAGATATATATAAAATAGAAAAACTGAACATTTGTCCAGAATTTGGATGAAGGAGGTTATGTATAATGATCTCTTTTTCTGCACACAATCCATATGTAGATATTTTCCGAGTTTCAATACCACATACGATATATATCGATATACAGCGCAGTGATGGCTCATCCGTCATACTCGTGATCGCGTGCTGCTTGTAGGGTCTGCTCTAATCGCTATGACTGATTTCCTCTTATTAATTGTTTAACCAGTTGGTTATATATTCAATATTTTTTTCTATTTGAGTATTTAATTGAATTAGTGCTAATTGATAGTTTGCATTCACACACTTAAACTTAAATGTAAAGTAATAATAAAATTATTTAAAAGAGCAACACGCAAGTTTCTTGCACGTTCTTCTTGCGGTAAAAATGCTTTCCGAATGAGCGGTAGATTAAAAAAATGTTATGACTATTCAAAAGTGCTTCAAACTAAGTTTATTTGAATAAATGAAGTTCTATTCTATTCTATTCATCGTTACCACAGAGAGGGGATCACGCAAAAGAAACAGTGGAAACAGACCAATCTTGAAAAGTATCTAAAATCTGATTTAACGCTACAGATATGTTACAACATAAACTTATGTATGTAATAGTTGTTACTGGTAATACCTATCTATGTATAACTTGCGCAAATCATATGTAAGTCGATTTGTACGTAATAGGAGATAGTCTAACATTCGCATGTATATATATAGGTATGTACTAATTCGCATATTTTTAATATTTTTTGTTTCCAGAAAAATTTTTGTTTTTGATAATGAATAAATCGGAATGATTCGCAACGAAGATTCCCAATTAACACGACTTTATTTAAAACCGTTACTTATAGTCCTGAATTAATAATTTAAAATTAGTATAACATGTAATATTACCTGTGGTATAACTATTACGCCTGAACCAATTCTCAGTTGAAATTGCCATCCATACAACCAAGGGAGATGGGATAGTCAGGAATAGGAAATAGTGGGTCCAGTTCTAACAATGGAGGTCTCTACGTGTGCCTGGAAACCATTGTACTTAACTTGTAATGAAATTGTAACGATGAGGTAACAGACCTATTATCCGCTGGTTGCCCGCAAGGTCATATAGTTATCGTACTGCACTATTCCAATTTCATTTATAGAACCAATACTAACACCTTAATACAATAAGCTTGTATCTGCAACTCTCAAACTGTTTATAATACAGATAACAGTAAATTAAATGGTTCATATACCTACAAGCGCAAATCTACCAATTAAAAATTTGTTACAATTCAGAGTTGTTGGCATGTCTGTATGTATAAAATAAATGTAACATGCCTTAGTATAATCACAGATAACATAATATTACATAGTATAATAATAGAGAGCATCAAAGGCTATCATCAGAAGCCATCAATATATTTCCTAATTTATACCCAAACTTAGGAAATATATTGATGGCCTCTGTAGATTAGTGGTTTGGCATACCGCCTTACTTTCGATAGTCGTGAGTTCGATTCCTCTCACACTACAAACATTTGTATTCGTGAGTATGATTGTTTGTACTTCACGTAGTTATTATTATTATTACTTATAGAACAAACTCTGTCCGTAACCTTTCAGCCCACAGAACAGAGAAGTAAATAGTTATTTCTGCGTTTCGGCTGAAGGGTGATTGATATATGACGGCAAAAATAATTACAGGGTGCAGGCATCACATGATAGCATGATATCTGTGACGTAGTTCATTTATATATGGTACAATATAACGTTACATTTTATCCTTCAAATATAAGGAGAAACCCTGCTCCCTAAATAGAAAATATACTTTAGGCTAAGTAGTGCTCATTACCTACCACATTATAGTGACAAATATAATATACTTACATATTGTTGACCAGTACCTATAAATTAATTATATACTGTTATAGACTTTACTATTTGTAATATATACCTACATATTAATATATTATAAAGTTATTTATTTATATATGAGCTAAAAATATAAATGTGACAGGCAGTGCCTACCACCAGGTAGATCGATAAGTTTGGCATTAAAGAAGCAAACTTGTGTAGTATGTATACACACTTAGTATTACATTGTACTTAAATTTATATAAATATAGTTATGTACCTAGAACAATATTTATCCAAATACAGAATAATTTATTTGAACAACTGCGAAATCTACTCGCTGATTTTAAATGATTAAGAACATGAAGCATTTTGCTATGAATATATCGAATTAGAGTGTAACGAAAACGAAATTATAATTTATATCTCTCCTAGTTGTGGCCGCGGTTTCACTAGTATGAAATTTATAGCCTATATGTTATTGTGATGTATAAGCTATATTACCGTAGGGTTTCATCAAAATCTGCGCAGTAGTTTTTGTGTGAAAGAGTAACAAACATATACTCACAAACTTTTTCGTTTATAATATTATATTAAGATGGCATCATGTTTTGAAAAAAATACTTAATATGAACTTTGGATGGATTAAATTAATTAATTCATAATAAAATTAAAGAGAACAGAAAAATGATGAATGGACTCGAATGGATCAGTGGAAGAATAATTACCTACTGCGCAGACCCAAGTTGATGGAACGAAGCAAGACAATTAAGAAATATATAACAAATATAGTATTATGTTGATGTATAATGACCATATTACATATTTTAGCTTCTGCAACAATCTCTTTTTTATTCACTTTTTCTTCAAATTACCGGTTAATTTCCGGAGATGGCGAACACTATTCAAAATTCAAAATCTAAATGATTTTGAATTTTGAATGGTGTATTCATGTAGGACATTTTAACCACTCATGAATGTCAATTTTTTTTTATTATAATATTTTACCTACCGTTACTGTTACCCTAACAAATATAAATGTTTAGGCTCAAAAAATCCTTATAAAGAATCTAGGTAATATTAGGTATATTTCAACATGATGACAACAACCGTAACATAAAGTAAACAATTGTTCAGGAAAACCTGATCGCAAATATTGTAATATAAATATACAATACGTTTATACAAAAATACGTGTTTATTCTAACTATGGGAAGGAAAATCATTAACTATGTTAGTATGTATGGGTTATCATGTTACAGTTACTTCCCCGTAACATGTTGTTTACGTACTATGATTCGTTTAATTACAATGCAAAATAGAATTGGTTGCTACACTATTAATTACATTATTATAAATAATTTAACTAATTAATAACCAATTCCATTTTGCGTTATTTATATATATAATTTGTTAATAATACACGAAACTGATGAAATATGCGTCGGTATGTTATAAATTGAGTGTAAATTTTTTATATGTTAAAATGATACACACATATAATTATAGCTACATGACGCCTCGCTGAAATATAAATAAATTCGTGTCAATTTTAGTATTGAAATACTAAAATTAAAAGGCAAAGACAATCTAAAAACCCCTTATACAATGACGACATTAATACTTTAACGATGACGCCCTCGCCTAGCAATATGACAGTGAAATTACAGGGTATGAAGACAGGATGAAGGGTATTTTTTTATGATTACGTGATGTTTTGATGCTGTTCATGAATATAACCAACTTATGCCATTTACCATCAGCCGGCCCAAATGGTTCACTATTTATTTATAAAAAAACACATAGTGGATAGTATTTAAACATTCATTTATTGTTGAGTAAATTAAAAACATTATAGATAGTAGGAATGATTCGAGGAACATTATTTTAAAAATATTATTTAATTAATACCACACAACAGACCTCTCTGTTCTGTGACTAAAACAGCCAGCACCAAAATCCAATTGTACATATATACTGGCTTAAAAATTGTATCTCTAAGTTTAAGTATATTTTATGCGATAGTATAGCGAAGGAAAATATTGACATGCAAACACTTAAGTAGTTTGTCATAGTGACATTATTAAAAAATTCACATATTTCCAAAATTTCTAAAATCTGTTAAAACAATTTCGTCTTAAAAGTATAATTTCAGAAAAATTTACTTTTTAGGTCAAATGTCAATCTAATAACTTGTGTTGCCTGCTTAGCCAACTTTTTAAAGTATAATAGTTTCTTTCTTGTTTGTTTTAACAGTTGATACATTTACAATTAGATATGTCCTTTATAATAATTAATAAATTTTATTGTGAAAAAGTACAAAAGCCTTTCTGTTTACTAGTTTTTTTATGGATTATGAATGGAATGGTGTACCCGCCTGCACTAACGTTTTATGCTGGCGTTGCACATCCACTGGTGCTGGTGATGATAAGCATGAGCATAAGGTCAGGCCAGTTAGCCCATCGTTACAAATTCACCAAGAATTTATCACGGTGGTTTCCAGGGGGAACCGTGTAGAGGTCAACTTGGTATATTGACATGGTATATTGCTAGCAATAAAATCATCAATCCACCTTACTAACAATGCCCTTTCCCCCCACTATATATTCTTAACTTATTGCACAGCCATGACAAAATTAACTAGAATAATTATGAAGATTAGTAAAAAAAAACTTATATATGTAGCCACTTATATTTAACTTTATAAGGGTTTATATAATAATAACAACTCTGTATAACACACAAATATAACATAATAAACAATATATTAAAAAGTTACAATGTTTAAAATAAATAACAAATGCAGAAGCATTTGTTATTTATATTACATACAGGTATCTGGGTTTAATGTGAATGACGTAAAACGTGAAATATTTTTACTATGGAACTTACTTAGAACTTATGAATTTTTTTTTTAATACGAATAAGTACCTAATTGTCCCTAGCTAATGGAGACTACAGATAAAATAAAAAAGTAGAGAGCCACATACCTGTAACCAACAGATAAATATTTAGCTAGCTGTTGATATATCTATGAGAAAAAAAAACAATATGTATTAAAATTTAGGGAAAACAGAGAATCTTTAAATATTTAAAAAAATAAAATCCAGACATTACTAGTAGAAGAGGTAAGAGGAAACAAATATGATAGTTTTATTTCGCCTCGACAAAGTATACATAAAACATTTATTTTAACGAAACAAATTCTTTAATTGCCAAATCGGACAATATATACAAACTTTTTGAAAGAATATTGTTATATATTAATAAATTCTAAATATTATATGCTTTCTAAAAGATCCATCTTGTTAATTTACTCTGTGAGAAATTTCATGATTTTCCTCTTAATTTTCTCGTTACATGCCTCATTATACTGATTTTATAACTTCAGTAGTTTTAGCTAATCGATGGTAACGGAAAAGCCGGATTGCCACGACTTTGAAAGGAGTTATTGTCAAGAAACTTTAAATTAGTATTAGAGATATTGGTTGGTTGGTATCATACATCTGTACCATTATTTCACACTAGGTTGGTTTTCTTATTTGTATAGAACACAAATTATACGTAAGTGTAGTCCATATAATATATATGTATTTTATATTTATATATGTATATGTATATATATATATATAATATTAAATATAAATGTAAAAAATATATTAATGTTTTAGTATAAAAATTTGCTATTCAATTAGTTACTCAAAAATTATGTATAGTTCACGAACACAGCCAGGATTTTTTAATGACTCTTATTATTGCTGTCTGCGGACCTCATCCAGTCCTATGCCAAACTTGCTCTGAACCCCAGGCTGCGCTCATGCAATTCATACATATATTAACTTTTTTTTAAATCTGAATCTGAGTCTAAATTCTTTACGGCTGCTTCCAAAGTGAATAGATGATCATCTACCACTTCAGGTGCCAATTGACGCATGGCGTCGGCTAAATTATATAAATATTCCTTGTTGGTACCACTGGGGCCTTTAGATTTGACAACTTGTCTCGCCATATCTTCTATTGAGGCTGGCCCTGAAATTTGAAACATACAATGTCAGTTATTTGCAAGTTATACTTTATAGTAGTTATAACTAACACAATTTAATTTTAATGATTGTAATGAAACTAAAACGATACAAAACTGAAAATGTAATATTTCCTTGATTGTTGTGTCAAGGTTATTCATATATACATAACGACATCTAAAACCACAGTAGAACAACATTAACTCAGTTCTCACCGCTAGATGGCGTTGTAATAAAAATTCAAATAAAATATTTAAAAAAAAATGTATGTAATTGAAACATTGCAGACTGTAGTCATGATTCTAAACAGAAAATGATATGCCTAAAAAAAGAATGATAACCCTAACAGGTGATAAGGATTATTTGATATAATAAGTAATCGCTAAGTGATGATGAATGGATAAGTGTTCACACTTCATCATTTAAATCATCTATTTACCAAGGTAGATGTACTAGACATGTACAAAATTATCATTTTGGGTATGAGGGTATCTCACCTATTTCAGCTGCAAGCAACTTGTTTTGTATGATATGTTATTGTGATGGTATATTATAATATGCTATTCTAGTTACATAAAAAAGATAGGAAATATGGATTATAACTCACCAGCATAAGATTCATTTTCCTCAGTAGCAACATACAACGTTAAATCGAAAGGTTCAAGATTCTTATCCTTAGGGAAGAATTTAACAATTTTTTTAGAGTAACCATTTTTTTCTCTAAAGTCTAAATGGTTTGTCACTTGTTCTATGTCTTGGGCTCTGATTTTGTATGCCACCCCCCACACATTGCTGTTGATATCTTTACTTGGTATTAATGTTACCACTCGTCCTGGCTGAAATTTTCAAGAATATTAAATTACTATTTATTCCTTAATGCATATCTGTTATAATAAACATAATTTTATATAATTAGAGAATCATTATTATAATAAAAAAAGAGTAAACCTAGATTATTAATGATATAGTGGAATATGTTAGACTAACTGCCCCATCTGGATATAATGATGATATGTTTAAGACTGCAGCCAGTCTATGTGCGTTATATAATGGTGTAAGCGATGAGCATAGTTCAAAGGACATAAATGTAAGTATTTGATTTATAAATCTTCACTATGTTAGACAGAACATATGTGACAAAATATAAATTACTAAATTAACATCTTCATCTTGCAATAATTTATAGAGAACAGACAATTCTCTAAACAAATATTTTCTTTACCTTCTATATGGTGAAACATATTAATCTTATATATAAAATTCTCATATCACAAGTGATAAGGGAGATCCACCCCTAAATATATATTTTTTATTTTTTCCACATATTTTATTTTTAGTTTATTATTATTTAGTATTGATAAATACATACAACCCTCAATTTTCAATAGCGATATTAATTTATATGGCAAAACAATGTTCACCGGGACAGCTAGTTATAAATATAAATGTTTTGCTCACTTTATAATATTTGCTATTAAATGTCATCTCATTTGAAAATCATCAACACCCTGTTACAGTTTGTGGAATGTGAGTCATTATGTTGTAATAATCATAACTTTACAGATAAGTGGGATTAATGTTTCTAAGTAATTTATGATATGTAACTAAATAAATAATAGAGTAGCCAATCATTGCTAGTAAGCCAATTGGCCACACCTTCAATACATAGTAATTGGTTCAGTGTCCAGAATGATTAGGTACTTTTTTTTTTATAGCTATAGTCCTAAAGTGGTATTAGTAATAAGAAGAAGTATTATCATTTTGTGTGAGTTGATTTTACAAATTGTGTACATATTTGTTATAAGTATCCTGACCATACATGGTGTATTATCTGAGGGAGGAGTTTCCTTTTTCCTTTTTATTAGATAATGGTATGGTCAAACTGATAGTGCAGGTCAACCTACACTAACAATTTATGCTGGTGGGGCACCAGTTACATTGGACCATAGTGGCAAATTCTCCAGAAATTAATTATAATGGTTTCCAACCGCATGGAGGCAACCTGACATGATACACTTTTAAAAATGGGATCACTAGTTCACATTACTAACAATCTCCTTCCCTGAGGGAGGAGTTAAGTTTTGATACTGGTATGCTGTTATTCATAGTTTCTGTAATAAATATATTATACATAGACAGGGAAGAGCTGCTGTCTTAAGAATTGTGTGTTACAATATATTATGCTTTATCTATGGAAAAAAGCACATTCTAGTCGTAAAATAATCTAACTTGCACCTCCCTCAACCAAACGCATACCCCACCCTAGGTCAGAAGCTGTGTATGCCCATGGGTACATACAGGTATAGGTGCATAAAACTCTAAATATATGTTCTGATTGTTATTTGTTATTGTTACTGATCTTCTACTATTTATACTCAAATTTTATATATATATATATAAAAGTACAGTATTAGATAGATATGAAAAGCAAGAAAACATAAGGGGGAATTGTTAGGAGTGAGAAATAGATTGCTATGTCAGATCAACGTCCAAGCAGTTCTCTTAAATCACGATAGGCTTATTAATCTAACTTGACTCATATTATCATCATTCACTGGTTCCCTGCCAGCGTAAGTAGTTAACGCAGGCATAATCACCACTCTATCAAAATAAAAAAAGTAATCAGTTACCTGATCAGGAACTCCTCTATGATCTATACTGTGTTGATAGAATCTCCTAGAAAAACCTTTAATATAACCTATAACTTTTAACTCGTATGCAAAATCTACCTTCCATATTAAAGATCCATATCCGAATACCCACATTTTTTTACAATTTAAGCAATAAATATGCCGTAGATAAATATTGAAAATACCTACAATTTATTGCATAAGATAATTCATGTCGAAATCATATGATAATAACATTCGACGGACGTAATGAATGAGTAATAATGACAGATTGACACTAATGGAAAATAGACTGCTGTTATACAACTTGTGCAGTGTAATGTGTTATATATAATAAAGTACTCTGTGGTGTAGACTGTATAGTTTAAAAAATAGAAGTAAGGTACCAAGACATAATATCATATCAGTAATTTACCTACAAAAAATTAAATTATTCACCCAGTATAGACATAGCGTTATCAACTTTCAAACTAAGTATATTTGTACTATGGTACTAGACATATAATCATTATATGTATATATCGATTCTTAAATATATGTATAATATAATAACTAAAATATATTATTAAAAGGAGTCCCTTTTGGCAAAGTTCCGAAGATACTGGCAGCGTTCCTTCTTTGAATAGCTAAGGCTAGACTAATTCTTTGTCCGAGGTAGCTGCCAGCTCTTCGGTCTTCTGTGATGTTTACTTATGTATTTATATTGTTTAACCTTTTTAACTTTAGGTTCTAGTTGTACAATCAAGTTATGTAAATAAATTAAATTATTAATAAAAATTACTTCAATATACGTAGATATGTATACTTAATGGAGATATCCATAGTGTGTAGGTATCTAATTTACCGTCATTTTCCTGTCACCCTTGTCTTGTCTTCGATATAACGTATTTAATACTTCTAAAAGGGTTCTTAAACTTTAGCAATGATTGTAAAAGCTCACCAATGCCTACAACTTCATTACTTAACATAGAGGGTAAGCGGTAAATATGGCAAACATAAATTAGATTTACTAAGATAAACAGCTATCCCAGACCATTCAAATGCCGACAATAGCTCAAAAGCTTTGCAAAGACAACGTCGATCTAGCCCTAAAGTCTTCACCAAAAACACCACAAGATAAATCTAAGCATCGGATACGGCAAGCTACAAGTAGTAAACAGGATACAAGTCAACAAGATCTATTGTTGTCGAGTAAAACAAAGTTATAAGTCAGCTCATACCGCGAAATAAAACTAATGCAATTGTAGTTAATAAATTCAAATCAAAACAGAGACTCTTTTGAAAAAGAACTTCACTCATATTGCATGCAATACACTAGTTACAGGTTCATTACGATGTGATAATAATTGTGTGACGATGGTGCGAAAAAGAGATAACAAATGTAAATGTGGTCAAAATCGGATTGGTTCTAAAAACGAGCGCAAACCTTTGGACTTTGAAGGACTTTTGGATCGACCGAAAGCCAACTCCTGCCTGACGGATACTACTTTCTTCTGAGGACGCCGCTAGGGGTAGAAACCTCGGCTCAGTTGTAGGCGATAATCTAATCTCTGGATTAGAACATAATTAACTAATGAAATTATTGAAGAATTATTTTGGAAACTCTTTCAGTGTTGGAAAAAATGTTGCAGAAATGGAGACTATGTAGCGCAAATGAAGTAGTACGTCAGCTCATTATAATTATAGGAATATGTAATTTTGTTTTATATGTGACAGTAGTAAGTACCTACTACTTCGCATGTCTTACTTTTTTTGTTCTTTAATATGCTTTTAAGAATACCTGCATTATATAATTTAGTCTTATTCAAAGCATACAGGACGGTAATCCGAGGCAAGGGTCGAACACCTAGCTGTGTCCTCTGGTTAAATTAGTATCCGTTAGCCAATCGCCTACTTATTTCTCCAGTGAAGTAACAAGGGCAAAGGCCAACAGTATTAGTTTGATAAGCAGTTGTTTTCTTGATGTATATAAATAATATGAATTAATTTATGCATCCAGTTTTCACAATGAAAAAATAAAAGATCTAAATTGCAAATTAATATAAAGTTTATTATCTCTAATCCAGTCCACTACATCTGCATACAATATTAGTGGACCTCATCTTGTTTTGTACCTAAAAAATAATTACAATTTTATTGAAGTAATGAGACCACATAATATAATTCAAAACAATAATTGAATATTACAATAATAATGTAATGTCAGTAAGTATAAATATATTAACAGACTTCAAATAAACATCCCAACATAGCAAGGTCTTGCGCAGACGAGCGGACAAATTACGAAATTTATTTGTATATCAAAATAAATCATTGAATACAGCTAGCCACCAGTATACATAAAAGTGAAATTTTATTCCCTGTGATCAAATGCCTGTTGTCTGTGCTGGCCATAAATAATAGACCATACCCAAGACCTACTATAGTACAACCACTACATGTAATAACTGTTAAAGTAGTAGTTAGTAATTAACAATCAAATTTATTTATTCAAGTCAAGTAGAGCAAACTAATAATCCTTGCTTGTAACGATTAAAAAAAAATAGTATTAACAAGATTATTCAAGAAGCTATTAAAATCTATTCTACTTCATTCAGCACTGATGTAGCCATATGAGGTCCCAAATACAATCATAGTCTGGATAAGATTTTAAACTTTTTCTAACTTGATTAGATAAGTAATGTCTATCAGCTTTAATATTTATTTTTTATAATAGCAGTATCCTAGCAGAAATAGTTTACGTTAACTTAGATTAAAGATATGGTGCACTCTTACTGCATGTGCTTACATAACTTTCTTCACTGAACTGCAATGTTCAACAGAAAATAATTTATATACTCCACTCTTGAACTGTCCTTTCACACTATTATCATCAGAGACAATGGCACAGTAGCATATAACTTAGCTTGAAACAACACTGTATTATAAATGCAAATGTTTTTAGATTTTAATTGTTAGATCACAGGAAAGGAATCTAACATGGAAATTATTAATTTGGTTAGCTTACAAGTTGATGTAAGAGACAAATAAAATACAAATATCAGCTATCATAAAGACTAAAGGCATATTTGTGAGCAATGTCAATACTATTTTGTATTATAAATCTATTTGAATTAGTACTAGTATCAAATGTAACAAATGATTCTAGTAATATTATATCAAAATCGATTGAAAATTTGCTAGTGCATGATGCTTAAATATACAAAATTTATTAATGTTGTAAGGTTATCAAATGCCAATCTAATTTTATTATACTATATGTAAAGTTGGAGTACAATAATAATATCTTAGGACAATTCACACAACACCATCTAATCTCAAGCTAAGCAGAACTTGTGTTATGGGCACTAGACAACTGCTACAATATATATTTTTTTTATAAATACATACATAATATATATGGAACTTCTAACCATCAGAAGTAAGCAGGTGTGCTAACCACTGAGGCCAGCTAAATTATTATCATTATTATATGATTTTTATAATCAAAATTCACTCTACATGTGACTACCTATAATATTTGAAGAATTGAATCAGTCTTGACCTATGATACTAATGAGAAATAGAATGAGATGAAATTTTAAATATTTTGTACAAAATTATTTAACAATACTTTTACAATATATTTAAACTACATATTACTTATCCTAAAGAGTATAACTTTATAGTTAATGTATAACCTACAATAACATACAAATTGAAATTTAATTTGCATTTATTAATTTTTATTTATATTAATGTTTGACTAAACTAAACTATTTTGTTGTAAGGATTATTGTTTACTCTATATAATGTATAACATTTTAGTTAGTTTAAACAACTATTTTACTTATAAACATAAGGATACCTTTCAACATGTGCACTAGCCTTATATAACACACTACTAATTTCCATTAATATTTGGAATAATGTGAATTTATTCATAAAATTACTTAATGTGAAATTCTTAAACTATTATGCTGATTTTAAAAGATTGTGATCATATTTTTGTTAATTATCTTTAGTGACTTATATACCCAGTATATATAAGTTTAAAAGAAAATTTCATATAACTATAAAAGAACAATTATAAGTAAATGGTTAAAAGTCTGGTGTTAAGCAGGATAGCCCTCTTTGCAATACTACTTGGGCATTGTCTGTAGTGGGCCTCCATAAAGCTGAATCTCACATGTTTGGTTGAGCAGGACTAGCAGGGGGTGGTTGAGCTTCTAAATTCTTTATTAACTGCGCCAGCCAGTGCTTGGTGGAATTGTCTTCTTGGAGGCACGCCGTGAAGGTCGCGTCTCGCAGCTGGTCCGGAAGACATTGCCTGAGTGCCTCACGAGCCCTCGGATTGTCTGACAAACGAAGGTAGCAACGAACGACATGTTTAAGGAGACGAGCCGATGGGTCCTTCGCCAGAGACAACACCATTTTTCCCAGTATCATAGCCACATGCGAGAACCTATCGTAAGTTTGACAAATGTAACACAAACCACTGTCATCAAGCAGAATTTTCTGCAGTATAAATGTTGCAACGGTTTTAGATAATTCAGAACCGTTCTCCATGATGCGCAGACACAGTGGTATGATTTCAGTTGTCAGCAAAAACGTGATCACTTCTTGCTCATCAGTTTTTACTAAAGCTCCGATTACACCAAGGCTAGTAAGGCGTAAATATTCAAATGGACGAGTTTTAGACACGGTGTGAAGGAACGGATATAGGAACAAAGGTACGTGTGCTTGGAGGAATGCAGATCTCGTTTCTGGGTGAGAAGCGACACACTGCATCAATGCTAAAGCATTGCATACGCGGTTGCTTTGGTGGGCTGTGAGTGTCGGAGGTATCATAGCTACGTAGATATTAGTAATCTCCTGTAGCAAGGCGGCGATTGTACCAAAACTATGCCATAACATAGGCGCCAAATCCGGAACAACTTCACGCTTTTTGCTAAGTTCTAATAAAGCATTTTCCCTTGTTTCTGGATTGCACAGCTCCAAGATCCAAGTATATATCTTTTCTCGGTCCACGACGGTTTGCATGTTTGCCGGGCTCTGTTGTGCACTCATAGTCTTCATTGAATCAGGTTGATGTTCATATATAACATTGCAGTTAAGTCTTGATCAAAAACACGTAGTCCAAACAAGAGGTTATAAACGTTAACGATCACAATTTACTCTATTAATGTTGATAAAGAACAATGAAAAATATATTATCTAAGATAAAAATATTGGTAAATATGAATTATAATAAAATTTTAACAAAAGGGATTGTTGGATATTATTTTTTTGACTTCAAAAATTATTTTAAGAGAGAATATTCCAGACTATGAAAATGTTCTCTATTAAGCACAGATCAGACAGACTGTGAAGAACTATAGTCAAACACGCCAACTTTTTTGACATTTGATAAGATCAGTAAGATAGTCTGTGACTTTGTCATTTAGTTTTTATTCTGTGCTGCAGAAGGCAGAAGATGTGATGTGATTGAAATTTTTGTAATAGAAAATATTATAGAAGAAACTTTGATGGTTTACAATTTTATTTTCAGTATAAGTCTTTGTTTTCAGCGTTTATTCTTACAAAATTAAGCAATATTGATTGATACACCTTGATATTTTATTTGGTTGTAAGCCACTGCCTTAAACTCTTTCTAAATAAGTATTATGTTAGGATAAGACCGAGTGTGAATTAATTTCTTTTATTGAGGTGAGTTTTTAGCTAAAAGCTATTTCGTAGCATAAACTTTATTTACTGCAAGTTACTTGGCCTATTCTGATTTCCTAAGTTCTATAAGAAAATGATTCATCCTACACTGGCGTCATTAATTACAAACTAAATAAACAAGCGGGTCGGGAGTAGGTAACTGTGCTGTTTACGGCTTGTGTAACTATATACTATGTTCACTAAGGCATTTCTATTCAGTCTACAATGGCTCATGTTGGATGACTGATAACTATACTCATCACATTTGTTGTTATTTAATTTGTTTCACTTATTACTCACTACTTATTTCCTATTCACAAATTCACTGATATTATTCTATTTAATTAGAGACACCACAGTTATCCTTCTACAAATCATTATTAGTGCCTTGCCTTTTTTACATTATGTGGGGTCGGAGCAATATGTCTTTTTAAACAAGTCATAAATCTTCATCAATATGCTCCACACATGGAGCACAAGTGTAAATCAGAAACTTACCCACAAAATACACCACATGATCTACCTTGAGGTGTCATAGAGTTGTGATAGAAATCTGCTATGACTGCCTATATAGTTAGACATTATTAAATAGTAACAAGGATTGATTTCAAATACATTTAAATTAATTTAAGTACTTACCGAGTTATTACTGGAATTGATATTTGTACTTGTCTTTAACTAATAAATAAATATATATTAACAAGATCTTAATGTCTGAAGAATGTCTTTGTTGGTGATAGTATTTTGAAAATAAATGAATTGTTATAAATTAAATTATTAAAAAAAGTGTAGGGTAATAAAACTATTATTTTGTACCTTGGCAAGTGAACAGTGGTTATGCATTGGCTTCTTACAAACTTTATTTTAATTAATTAAATTTAAAGCTCTGAAATGAGATGCTAAATGCTGAAATAGAGTACTATTTATATATGTGTGGACTGGTCTGCTCTAATCACTATGACTTATTTTCTCTTATTAATTGCTTAACCAGTTGTTGTGTATTGAAAATTTTTTCTATTTTATTATTATTTCATTGAATTAGTTCTAATCGGTGGTTTGTTGTTACAAGTTAAGTTTAAG
Source organism: Achroia grisella (assembly GCF_030625045.1). Lineage (NCBI taxonomy): Eukaryota > Metazoa > Arthropoda > Insecta > Lepidoptera > Pyralidae > Achroia > Achroia grisella. The sequence goes on from NW_026713038.1 coordinate 1,903,420, forward strand.
TGTGTGAATACACACTTAAACTTAAATTTAACTTCAACTTAAAGTGTAAGTAATAATAAATTATTTAAAAGAGCAACACACAAGTTTCTTGCTTGTTCTTCTTGTGATGAGACAGCATTCCGAATGAGCGGTAGATTAAAAAAAAATGTTATGACTATTCAAAAGTGCTTCAATGTAAGTTTATTTGAATAAATTATTTTCTATTCTATTCTATTCTATTAGTTAAATTGAATATTGATATTTATTTTTCTTATGATGCTACATTAGATGTGTCCTATTGTTATAGACAATGGAGGTGTCACACTCATTAACCCTGAATGAGGCTGCCTTACAGCAGCTGCCTGATGATAAAAAACCACATTTTATATTTGAATGGCTTCGGTTTCTTGATAAGGTCTTGGTTGCTGCCCATAAGGTAGAGTATGTTTGAATAATATTTACTTATCTATAATTTTTAATACAACTGGATTGGCAAAATAAGCAGTTGCCTATAGTCAAGCAAAGCACCACATTTCTGTTTACAAATTACATAGTGGATTACAGTGGACCCCTGGTTATCCATCAATTGTGTTGCAGGGCAATCAAATTTGTCAGATTATAGAGCAGGCCTAAGGCATTCCTTATAATCCAGAATTTTTTAAAAAAGACTACCTTGTAATCCAACAAATTACAGATTCAGATATAAGATTCTATGTTATATATGCATGTATGTATATGCACTCTGAAGTACAAATTTTACTTCATTATGTACATATAACAATGAACACATGCTATACTGCACAGCTATCTTCATCACATGTTAGCAGTAAAATTCAAACTAAGCAATCATAATCAAAACAATACCCTACGCGTCGATTACAACAGTGGTAATGCCTACAAGTTCAAACTTGTTTAAATTTGTCTAATCATGCATTAGAGAAGATTGTGAAAAAAATAATAAATAATAGACCATGGCAGATTATAAGGGGGGCCGGATTACTGCGGGTCCACTGTATTTGGTATCACACATGTTGATGTTTGAGGTATTATGCCTTAGTTCTTTTGAACAATATAAAAATATCTCTATTATGTTAATTTTTACTTAAATAATTATTTTCAACTACATAGACATTGTCTATTTGTTTTGAGTTAAAAGTAGCTTATGTGATCTAGAATATCTTTTGTTCATATGAAGTTCTATTTAAACTGTCCAGCAGTTCTTACATGACAGAGTAACAAATGTCTATACATCATGTGTACAAACTTTAAAATAATGTAATGCTATTAAGTTGTATGGTGTGATTAGGCTATAAGAGTCATGACATCTTAGACCTCTGGAATGGCAAAGCATGTGTATCACATGATAACATAATGTCCATTGTGCTGTTCATGTATATGTAGGTTACTGCTTACCATCAGGTGGACTGACAGTCCAGATCGCTTAAAATTTGCATAAAAAGTGAGTATAATAAACATTAATATTAATCTTTTGCAGTCTGATATAAAGAGCTGTCAACAGAAGTTAGTTGCTCAACTTGTGAATCTACTCAGAGAGTCACTGGGTGCTCCAGCTCGGAGGTTGTTGGCGCGGTGTTTAGCGACACTGTTCTCAGTCGGTGATACATTCCTTCTGTTTGATACTGTGAACAAGTGTAATGACATCATCAAAGTCAAGGATGACTCCCCATCTTATCTACCAACAAGACTGTGAGTTATGCTGTTATTATTTTATAGTTGTTAAATCATACAATAGTTTCCCTATTTTAATATATAAGGCAGCTAAAATAGATGTTGGTGGGACTTGGGAGCTAATCTGGCCCAGACTATTATGATCCAACCAGTTTATTTAAAGATCATATCATATATTTGGTTGACTGAATTAAAAATCAAACTCTAGATATCATTATGCAAGGTAAAATACTTTAAATGACCTTTTTTTTCAAGTTTATGTTATGACTGATCACCAAACAAGAGTATTATAGAATCTTTTATATGGTTCTGTTCTGTGTATAAAATGTCATTCAAATGACTTTAACCCATTAGGATGATACAGTGTAGGGAAAAGTTATATGTTAACTAATAATATATCAGATAGACATTAAATAGAATGTCTAATGTGTGTGTTGTTCAAATTCAAATTGTTTATTTGTTTCTTTGTTACTTGCTTGAAAGTTGAACTTGAAACTTGAAGTAATTTAATAATAATAATCTATGATTTTCAGTGCTGCAATTTGTTGTCTCGGTAGCATGTATGAGAAACTTGGTAGAATGATGGGAAGATCTTATGAGGAGACTGTAACCAATCTAATCAGATCTCTGAAGAGTGCAGAATCACAGACCAGATTGGAGATCATGATTACACTTGAGAAGGTATGATGTCCATTTCTTATTTTTACTATATGACTTTTTCTAAAAAATACTGGAATACTATGATACATACAGCCATGTAGACTTGTCTTTCATACTACTATTTATTATAATATATATTGCTATTTTCTGGTAGATTTGACTAGAATAACTGCTATATTTTATTTTTTAACAGTTATGTTAAAATATCAACTATGAAGTAGTTTTAGTAATGCCTAATTTATTATAAAACATAATAAACTCTATTTGAAATTCCCATTTAAAAATTGTATGTAGATGTGTTGATATTCCTGTTATGTATTAATATCTAACATATCTAATTATTTACAACCTTGGAGATTTGTACTTTTATTAAGATCAAGTATGTAATGCCTCAGTGAGCAAGAGCAATTATGTTGCTGTTTATTGCTTGTCTACTAACTGAATATTGTCGGCATATATGTATTAGATTATAACCAATTGTAATTAATATAAAAAATAATAAACTATTTGAACATACAACATAATGAACTATACTTTCAAGTTGCCTACATGAGTAGTATTATTATTAGCAGAATACTAAGTGAAATATATGTAGGTTAGTAACAAATAGGTGATACTATTTATTTATATATTTATTATTTACAAAACATAAAAAAATATTGATTTCGAGTCGACAACATATATCCGCAAAATTCGGATTATGGAGTATTTCGTTAAATTCTAATGACACTGACAAACAAACCGCAGTCGCCATCTTTTCATTTCACTAGCATTTTCTTCGGTCGGTGACGTTTCGCGAAAATATTGTTTTTGACACTTTTTTATGATAAAAGAGTATGTGTTTTTTCTTTAAACCTGAAATTGGCCGATTGCGAGACAAATTTGGCAATTTTTTTTTATTAATTTGTTTTACGGCTCTGGATACAAGTTCTTTTTAGCCCAACTTAAAATTTACAAAAAAATAAAAGTTATTTGTATAAAAACTTTTGCACTTTTTATTTACTATATTTATTAAACACAATGAACGATTTTAGTTATTTTACAAATCTATTTGTTTTACAAAAGAGAGCCGTTTGCTTACTTTTAATATTCCATGAGAACTGATAACTACAGAAATATCTACCCACATTTCACCCGAGCGAAGCCAGGTTTTCATCTAGTTAGTACATATTTTACACTAAGAAGCATGCTGTGGTACTGTTTAAAGAGTGGTGAATAGGTATAAAGCAGTGAGTGGTATAGAGGGGTATCGCAAGTGTCGCACGATGATGTGATGTCATGATTGCGATTTCAGCCGAAGGTACATAATTAGATTAGATTCATATTTAATTTAATCCAATTAGTATTCTCATTAGATGGGCATGTAGACCAACAGGTGCAGGAATCATGTTGTTTGTGATATCTAACAGAACTAGGTGACTGTATATCTTCAAGACTTATTGACAGACTAAATACAAAGATTTTGCTTTTCTTGCTAATTTATGACCCTTTGCACCTTAATACTTAGACTCGATAAATCGACGGCAGCTATAAACAAATTAACAGCATTTGTGTCGCGTAGATATGCGTGGGGATGGGATCCGCGGCCGGCAGTACGCTGCGCGAGGTGTGGCGAGCCGGCCGTGCGGCGCTGGGCACGGACCGCGCGGGTGGCGTGCGAGCCGCCGCCGCCCGCACGCTGCGCCGCCTGCTGCCGCTGCTGCGGCTCGCGCCCGCAGACCTGGACGCGCTCGCCGCCGCCTGCCTGCGCGCCGCGCACCCCAGCGACTACACGCTGCGGTACGTGTCCCGCAGACCTGGACGCGCTCGCCGCCGCCTGCCTGCGCGCCGCGCACCCCAGCGACTACACGCTGCGGTACGTGTCCCGCAGACCTGGACGCGCTCGCCGCCGCCTGCCTGCGCGCCGCGCACCCCAGCGACTACACGCTGCGGTACGTGTCCCGCAGACCTGGACGCGCTCGCCGCCGCCTGCCTGCGCGCCGCGCACCCCAGCGACTACACGCTGCGGTACGTGTCCCGCAGTGTGCAGCGAGCCTGCGGGCCGGCGCGAAACACATTTAGGAATTAGAACATTCATCGTACCGTATTAGACTGTAGAGTCTTTTATAGTATCTAGATAATTGATTCAACAGACTGATTTAAATTTATTTTCAGGTGTGCCATTGCCGAACTTCTTGGTGCCTTAATAGCAACTACTCAAGCTGGTGAAGCCACGAATTTAAATACTAAGTTAAAAGTCGGCGTACAGTCAGGTAATGTAATATATATAAAATCCTTTTTTTATAAAAAATATCATTTTTTTATAAAAGTTTCTTAACAATTATAGATATTGGAGTTTCATCATAAGAGTTTTGTTTTCAGTTCAACAAAATAAGAAAGATGCGCCTAAGAATGTCGTGTCTCTGGACGAGGCTCTAAACTTACTGATGGGTGCATTTCTAAGAGGAGGCACATCTTTCCTGAAGGGAGAAATTATTAAATCTGGATCGGGTGTTAACAGAGAAGTCCGAGTTTGTGTTACACAAGTTAGTATTGACTAAATCATATAGCAATTTTTTTACCTGCTCAATTCACAGCACCGTCTAAACAACTGATAGACGCAGTCTACCTTACATAGATCTAACATAGTCTTTAGCAGTCTGTATATCTATATTTATCGTGTGGATTATGGTTACTGATTTGAATATATCCCTTGGACAAAAATGCAATAGCATAAGGTGCAGGTCACTACATTTTCCATAACTGAATTTAAAAATGAATCTGTATTTTTGTGATTGTACAAGCTCATTTGAAAAGAGAAATTAGAGATGAGTTTCCTATTAGTTCTAGTAGCTCGAAAATACTTCGAGCTGTCGGCAAATTTGACATATCATAAGAGTAATAGACCTACATGAATAAAGATATTTTGATTTGTCACTATAAAGTCATCAAGTTTCTCGTTTTGTATGCAGTATTAATATATGTACTAATATTTTTTAGGCTTACGTAGTATTCGTGCAAAACATGGGCGGCGTATGGTTGGAGCGCAATATGACCACGTTTCTAACGCACGTGCTGGACTTGGTTGCTAATCCGAAAGCAGCCAGCTCACATGTCGACGCTGTATATTCAAGGTATAGTATAGTTTGTATTCTTACCTTATTCATCATCAAAGGAATTTATATTTGTCACATTTATATGGCATTTAGTAACTTATTTTGACTTGTGAAAATTAGACAGTGTTTTCATTATATTTGCAGGAAATGTATAAACTATATACTGCGCAATACGCTGGGCAAGATGCTGGGTGAGAAAGCCCAAGCGTCCGCCTGTCGCGAGATCATACAGATTGTCATCAAACAAATGAACAGCATAGACTTCAATCCGGAGAATGCCAAAGATTGTAATCAGGTAAGCATTATTTATAAGTTCACACAGAGTAGTCTAATAAATTAATATACCTTCATATGTAAATTTACTACTACGAAGCTAAATGTGTACATATTAATAATTATAAATATCAAGCTTCAAGATTAAGGAGCGTCTGATCCTGTACATAAGACCTAAGCCCAAGCCCAATTAATTAATGCTCAAGTTCGGAAGATCATGTTAATTATTAGGTTCGGTTCTAATCATAATGCAATATCTTTTACTAGTTTTAATTAATTTTTAAATTTGTTGAAATTTCTATTTTTATTGTTTTTTACAGGAGACGTTATTCAGCCAGCACCTGTTGGTATGTGCACTGACGGAAGCAGGTGAGCTGGCCTTACAGCTCGGCACCGCGCTGCATCATCTCGTCGCAGATCCTTCGCTGAACATGTTACAAGCCATTTGTGCTGTTAGTAAGCTTATATACTCTTTATTACACTTAATCTCTGTTCAATAAGATAACATTGTCAGCGCTATGAATTTTAAGTTAGATATTTTCTACAAAAACATTATTATCATTTATAAATTCTTCAATTTTATAATATTGTAAGTAATAATTACAAAGAAAATATGTTTTGAAACATTTTTGAATTCTTTTTCTGGCAAATTGATACATAGTCGCTTTTCTATTTTACTTTGCAATTGAGGATCTCCTTTACTGTTAGCATGCCAAGATTCTTTGTTGGTGATGTGCCAAGGGACACCTTATACTGTTCTCAGTTTTGGGCCCTATGGATGATGTCAATACTTGACTTTGACACACTTCCCCAAAGTTGTAAGCCGTATGTCCATACAGGTTGATATAAATACAGGGATGTATATATATACTAGCTGTCCCGGCAAACGTTGTTTTGCCTTAATATAAAAAATAATAATTTAGGGGTGGACTACCCCTAACATTTAGGGGGATGAAAAATAGATGTTGGCCGATTCTCAGACCTAGTCAATACGCTCAAAAACTGTGCTACGAAAACTGTGACACGAGAATTTTATATATAAGATATTTGTAAATAAATACATATTATATATATGAATATAAAAGAGTTATATCTGGGAGGTGTCTGCACGGTCAGGTACTGGAGCACCCGTGCGCGGCGGCGCGGCTGGCGGCGGCGCGGTGCGTGCGGGCCGTGTGCGAGGCGCTGCCCGCGCGCGCCGCGCCGCTCCTCGACACCTGCCTCGACGCGCTCGACGCGCCCAGGCCCTCGCCGCACCACATCTCCGGTAGGTCGAACCGCCCGCGAACATCGACCTCAATTTCAGTCAACTATTTTTTTTATTCTTTATTGTAGTAAATCACGCATACAAAAGGCGAGCTTAATGTCATATATCATTCTCTACCAGCTAAGCTTTAGGTAGAAATACGAACGCGTTGTAGGGTAGTAGTGGCGAAAAAATGTGGCCATAAAAATTATAATAGATATATTTAAAATATACACAAAAAATAAATAAAAGTACTATACATAGTATATATTATTGTAATATATATATATATATATAATTCAACACCAAACAGTTATACCTCATTCTGATGGTCAGTAGGTATTTTAAAAAGAACATTATTTGAAAGTCAACAATTTGCTATTTGCAGGTTACTCGGCGGCGCTGGCTGGCATTCTGGGCTCGGTGCGGCGGTCGCCGCTGGGCGTGCCGCACGGACGCGGCAAGGTGGCGTTCAACGCGGCCGAGCAGCTGCTGCGCTCCGCCGGCCAGGTGGCATGCGCGCAACGCGGCCGCCATCTGCACGCTCGGTACGTACGCCGCGAGCTGGCGTCCGACGCGGCCAGAGCAGCCGCCTCACCGCCGCGCGCACGCACGCCGGCTGGCTGCTCGTCGGCGCCATCTGCACGCTCGGTACGTACGCCGCGAGCTGGCGTTCACCGCTGCGCGCACGCACGCCGGCTGGCTGCTCGTCGGCGCCATCTGCACGCTCGGTACGTACGCCGCGAGCTGGCGTCCGACGCGGCCGAGCAGCTGCTGCGCTCCGCCGGCCAGAGCAGCCGCCTCACCGCTGCGCGCACGCACGCCGGCTGGCTGCTCGTCGGCGCCATCTGCACGCTCGGTACGTACGCCGCGAGCTGGCGTCCGACGCGGCCGAGCAGCTGCTGCGCTCCGCCGGCCAGAGCAACTTAGAAGTTTATTCATTATTTATTTATTTATTCCTGCGCGCATAGAATGTGTCGTGTAAAGACGACTAATGTGAAAATTTTATTTCTCATATCATTTACATTTATTTTAATACCAAATATGTGGCTCGAAGGACCAATATACATAGTAAAAATATTGATCCTTCGAATTGTATAATCTACTAGAGAATGTATAAATTATGGAATTAATTTTTGTTTTTGGAGATTACAGTACTGAATATGATGTTTTGATTTTTCGGTTACAGGTGTACCGGTTGTTCGAGGCTTGTTGCCCCGGATGTTATTGCTCTGGAGGAATAGTTTCCCTAGGTCGGCTAAGGAATTGGAATCGGAAAAAGCTAGAGGAGATGCTTTCACTTGGCAGGTGAATATTATTTTATGGTTTAATATTATTAACAACCTAACCTGTGCTACTTTTTTGCGTCGGTTCTTAATGCATTGCGATTGCTTCTAAGATGTGTTGCATTGGTAGAGAGTCACAGTTAAGTGTTTTTATTACTTGTAGGCTGAATGATTTTACGATTGGAATTCCTTCTTGTATAGGTCTCAGTATATGTTGATTTTTAAACAGTTACTTCATCACATTGGCTGGAGTTTTTATGTATCTTTTTCCAAAAAGTAACGTTCATTTTGCGGCTGGTATAATTAAAAAAAGTTTAAGTTTAAGTATAAAATAGTTTTAGTTTTATATTTTTGTAATAATATTGACTTTTTCAATAGGTGACATTGGAAGGCCGTGCCGGCGCCTTATCAGCATTGCACAGTTTGTTAATACACTGCCCATCGCTTGTTAACAATGACGATACAGCTAAACGACTTACACAACCCATAGATGGAGCTATTGCAGTTCTTACTAAGTGAGTTTTACTACATTTTCATAATTCAGCCAGTTCCTATCCGGTTCGAAGGACTACAACTGTATGTAAAAATTAAATAGCATTAATTTTATTTTATTTCATTGTTTCTAGTATGTAATTATACAGCGAAAATAGATACAGGTTGTTGTGGTGTTACCACCAGTAAATAAAGATATGAACAATACAAATATTGCAATATAAAAGTGTCTATGGATTACATCTTCACTATCGAATCGGACGGTTCAATTTCTAACTATAAATTTACCATGATGCTATTTAATTCCTTGCTTAAAATCGTTATTGATAAATTAAGCAAGCATTGGAAAGTTATAATCCATGTTATACCAGCGTGGGAGCCGTGATCCGGAACTACGGCGGTGCGTTAAAAGCACCGTCGGCACTACTGCGGCTGCGACTGTACCAGGCGTGCGGCGCGCTGTACCAGGCGTGCGCCGCGCCCGCGCCGCTGCTGCGGCTGCTGGCCGCCGAGCTGGCGGGCTCGGCGGACCCCGGCGGCGCCACGGTGGCTACCGGTACGTACGCAGCACCCATAGTACCAGGCGTGTGGCGCGCTGTACCAGGCTTGCGGCACGCTGTATCAGGTTTGTGGCGCGCTGTACCAGAGGTGCGGCGCGCTGTACTAGGTGTACGGCGCTCTGTAGTATCAGGCGTCCGCCGCTCTGTAGTACCATGAGTGCGCCATTTTGGACCATGGTGGTATAGTGTACTAGGCGTTCGTCGGCACTGTTTCCGTTCTGTGCTACTAGGATCACTATTACATGTACGACTATATTGTAGTCTTCAACTCCTGATGGTTTGTTCAATGAACTCTGTGTAGGTGGCCCAGTCCGAGGAGGAAAATCCAGTAAATTGTATGCTGCATTATTTTTTGGTACCACAACATTTCAATTTAAAATGAATCCTTGGTACCCTCTTATATTAATTTAAGCATTGTCTAAGTAATTAGATATAGAGATGAAATTATTACATAACAAATGGTTTTTTTGTGGAAATAGTTGAATAAAACAATATATAATAATAAAAGTATTTGTATTGGGAAGGAACTGGCTTCTGTCATACGGCTAATGCTAGTTCAGAATTCAGAAGCCAGGACTACACATAAATACTGAAAGGATTGATATTGTCTGGAATGTGTACCTATTGTATAAATAATATTGTAACGATCCTTCTGAATTTAATAAAGATTATTATTATTATATTATTATTATTATTATCTAATACAGGTATGCTGATAACTGCTATGCATCCGCGAGATACTATATTGCTCGGTGAAGAGGGATGGATTTACGACACAGATCAAGCTGACATTGAAGAACAGGTAAATTACCTTGTTACGTTTATTCAATTTATATGTATAATAAACAGTATATATTACAAATTCACAGTATTCTTATGTACTTGTGGTAATTTTCTCAGCGATTTCGATTTCCAGGAAGTTCTCAATTTAACTGCCTTTTTATATATATTCAGCTTTTTTCTACTTTCTACAACCGGTATTGGTAGAAACACAATTTATTTTTTGATTCATTTGTGAAACGCTACATTTAAACTACGTAAATATCAGACCAAAAAAAATCGAAATTTCAGAATAAACTTTTATAAATGTAATAAGATGCAGGTTTGGCTTAGTAACAAGCTTTCAATTATCTACTATTTCGCTAATAGTCCGCCTGTAATAAATGACAATATAGATCTTTTAGGTAATTTGATGCTGTTCCATGTTTTAAAAAGTCCCCTGCCACAACAATTTTTAGCTTCCCGTTATATTTTTTTGATATTTGATGTAGTAAAATCTATATATGTACAATAATTTTATGTTAGCATCAGATTCGACAGCATTTTTTGTACTGAATGCTCTTTTATAAATGGCAATTCTTTACATAATAACCTCTCCTTAGCCAGAATACAAGTCCCACCTCTTTGCCTATCTCTACAGAAATTAGTAACCATATTGTAGTTATGAAGTTTTAGATAACTATCGTTTCCCTTTTTTAAAAATAAACATATAATATCTGGTTCATTGGTCTTGTAGGTCGTGTAACGTTATTTCTAATAATTCTCTTTTAGAAAAAAAACTAGCAATATTTTGATGAAGAATATTCATATATATCTCTGTTTCATGTTTAGCCTCGAAAAAATGAGCGATTTACAACTGGGAAGTAGTAAGGAATTGTTCCCTTTTTGTGTTTCAGTTTTTTTGAATGAATATCAGCGCGTCGTTTTCTTTAGTTTTATGGCCAAAACGGGATTGTTCCTTTCTTCCACGTTTGAATTTTTGACTTGGCACTTGCCCTATTCAATGTTATAAGTTTCTTTAATTCTTTGTGATTACAATAAATTCGGTCATAATCAATACAGCAATAGTATAATTAATGGATTTACAGATGACAGTTAAATCTTTAGAATAGCATTTTGTGAAATAGCAGTTAATATATTTGTCACAGGATACTATTATTTAGCATATTTATATTCATTGACTTATTTTTTAAAACATTTAGAACTACGACAGAACACTTTAATTTGTTTAGTGTTAGTTCAAGTTCCTCCAAAGTATGTCTAGGATTTGTATCATTTTCTCCAATACACATTACTATCTTGTCGTCTTTATGTGCCTTTATATCGCGGCAACTATTTAATACTTCGAAAGAAGGTGCGTACGGTTTTGTATAGCCTGATACTTCATATTTTTGATATACTGTATTTTGTCGAGAATGTATTAAAGCTGAAGCTAATCCAGTGCATTGTTGTGTACTGTAAATGTATATATATTTTCAAGTGATGTATTTTCGAGTGTAAACCTTGTCTTATTAACTCCATTGTCAGGCTTATGCAACTTCAACTCAAGTATTGTAATTTGTTTATTTAGATCCTTAATACACTCATTAGATCGCGATAGTTCTTGTTCGAGTCTTGATATCTTATTTTCTAGATTCATACATTCTTTAAAATTGGTTTTGGGCGTGCTGAAATTATTATCTTGATTAAGATCTGGCTTAGTAGCTTTCAATTATCTAATATTTCGCTAATAGTCCGCCTGTAATAAATGACAATATAAAAACGTAGTGTAAACTATATATGTACATATGTTAGCATCAGAGTAGTGATATAACCAATATTGGTTGACCCCTCAGCTGGTGTCGCCGCTGAGCGCGAGCGGGTCCGGCGCGCTGGAGCACGACCCGTGCTGCGTGTACCGCGCGGCGGGCACGGCAGACGCGCAGCCGCTGGGCGTGGCCGTCATCGACGCGTCCGTCGCACTCTTCCCCTTAATATTCTCCCGCGCCGCCAACAAGCACAGGTCAGTACCTACGGATCAATTACATTTCAGCAGCCGCTGGGCGTGGCCGTCATCGACGCGTCCGTCGCACTCTTCCCCTTAATATTCTCCCGCGCCGCCAACAAGCACAGGTCAGTACCTAATATTCTCCCGCGCCGCCAATTCTCCCGCAAGCCAACAAGCACAGGTCAGTACCTACGGATCAATTACATTTCAGCAGCCGCTGGGCGTGGCCGTCATCGTCATGTGCTTAAATAATTTCTATTACTGCAAGTCGTAAAATGTAAAATATATTTTGTCTATGGAATAATTTGCAAAAATGTTTTGTATGCTAGGTTGAGTTTTTTATTATTTCCTTTCTATATATATGTGTATAAATGAGATGGATAATGTGTAAATTATATAATATTAATCATAAGTGATTATAATTTTTGCAGACAACAAATGCTTGAACACTTTGTGGAATGCATCAAGATGGCTAAGGGTCCTCGCCAAGAAGCAATACAAATAAACGTGTACACGGCACTGTTACTTGCACTGCGGACGTTAGCTGAAATGAAGAGCTCCCTCGGACAGGACGCAGTCAAGAACATCGCGACGGAGCTTATTATTGTTAGTATCATCATTGTTATGTCTTGCCTATATGTAGATACAAAAGTTCAAATGAGGAATGATAACTTTGTACTTTTTTTAGAGTGGTCTATCAACAAACAGCGCTACAGTCCGCGCTGCAGCGGCTGCGTGCTCTGGTAGATTATGTGGTTGCATCACCGAAGCGGAGAGCCAAGCGTTGAGTGAACGCGTTATCGCTTTAGCGCGCTCGTCTGTAAACCGGCCAACCCGCGCCGCCGCTGCAGCCGCTGTAGGAGCTGTGCAGCGGGCGCGGGGCGCTGCGTCTAGCGCTGCAGCGCTGCCGGTGCTGAGGGCACTCGCGCAGGATACAGCCGCTGTTGAAGTACAGGTATATTTGTGCTTGAATTTGAAAAGATTGTAAGAGTCCTGTCTTTCATCCTCGCAACTGCAGCTGACGTTCGCTAGGCTTCCTAATACAATAACTTTAACTATCGTATAAGTTTTTAACTGGTAGGAAATTGGTCACATTAACCAGGTTTGCGGGCTACTATTAAAATACATGTTACTACACGTTATTAACGACCTTTAAGATTATATGATTCACCTGTATATTGTTTTACCTAGACAAATTTGAAAAGATTTGATTATATTATAATTTAAATTAACTTTTGTCTCATTTTTTATATGTTTTTTAATTATTATTATTCTGATACCAGGTGTGGTCTATCCACGCGTTGTCAGTGCTAGCAGATGCATCGGGACCTATGTTCCGAGGGCATGTGGAGTCGACTCTCAACCTAGCTCTGAAGCTGCTATTCAGTGCGCCACCGTACCAGGAAGACCTGCACAGGAGCATTGGTAGACTCTTGTCTGCACTGATTACTGTTGTCGGCCCAGAGTTACAAGGTAATATATTTGTATTGTTGAGTGAAGAGATTTTTTTTGGTATGTTAGAGTTGGACAAATTTACCAATAGACATTTGGAATAATATTTTTACCGTGCTTTATGTTCTCTAGAAGATTTCAAGCGATAAGTTTGTCCGTTTGTTGCACACTTTTACTATGATTATATTAAAAAAATCTGTGTTTTTTAAGTATATTATGTATGTTGTTACAAAAATAAAAATATCTAAGATATCAATTGTACATTACACAAGCTCTGCTTACCGTGGGACTAGATGGCGCTGTGTTAATATTATTATTATTATGAAATGTGTACGTTTGGCAGTGTGCGCGGTGAGTCGGTTCGTGTGTGCGAGTGCAGCGCTGATGGAGATGGGCGCGGACGGAGCGCGTGCTGAGGCCATCGGCTGCCTCCAGCAGCTGCAGTTGTTCGCGCCGCAGCACATCAACCTGCACACGCTCGTGCCCCAACTATGCGTTAGTATCCCGTCCTGCTATTTCTATACCAATTTATAGTTATTAGTTATTTCACTCGTTGCTTTGTGCTAGTACCCTCCCTGTTATCTCTATACCAGTTTGTAGTTAATATGTATTGTATTCGTCATTATTGGTTTTTGGTTTTGAAGGCCAGAATATGTTACGGTGAAATTACAAGGTACGCAGGAATTATATTTCCATCCTCACAAATGGCGACGGCGACGTGATGATCTCAATAATGGATTTATTTTATTTTCCAGCGGGAGCTGTCGAACTGCTCGCTGGCAACGCGGCGTGCTGCGCTGTGCTGCGCGCGCCAGCTGTCACAGAAGGAAGCTGCCGCTGTGTGCCGGCACGCGCTGCTCGCACGCGACCACGTGCCGCCGCGCCCCTACACAGGTCACTAGCACATTGTATGACAGCTTGTAGAAAGACAGGGCCGCCGTGTGGCAGGAAAATTTGCTCTTTTATATTCAATAGAAGAGTCCAATCGACTGTTCGTGTGTATAGGTGATGGTTATCACTTACCATTCAGCCGTTAGCTTTTTAGGCTATTTTATTCCAATCGATGAGTGATCCTTTCCATCTACAGGCGTAGTGATAACGGAAACGGGTTTGCCGGGCGCGTTGTTCGCGCTGCTGGACACGGAGCGCGACCCGACCATCCTGCGGTACGCGCGCGACACGCTCACCTGCTGCGTGCTGGCGGCCGCGTCCGCGCCCGCATCCGCGCCCGCATCCGCGCTCGACTCCGAATCCGCATCCGTGCCCGCAGCAGCCATCACCCGCCTGCGTGATTGGCTCGCGCTTCTGAAGCGTGTACTTACTGTTAGACTCGGTGAGCATAGACCATATTGTATTTAATGTAATACTAATTGTAACCCGCTGCTATGCTCAGGCGATGCATGGTTTTGTTTCCAATTTCCAATTTTGAGGCCACTTTTAACATAGGTATATCACAGAAATTATCGAAGAAAATTTCAAGAAAAGAAGACATGGAAAATGACTTGTTTATTTACATTTCCGGCAATGAATCTTCTAGTTCTCTTTACTAACAATCATGCCCTCATATGTAATATTTTAGACCATTAACACACTATCTTTTAAATTCTTAGATTATTATTTCAAACTAATATAATGGTGTTGGGCGTAACTGGCTTTACAGCTTCATTGAACGTATAACGTCCATGCCACATTGAAAACCACGATTCTTATATCTAGATTAATGTAAATTCATTATTGACATATCCAGAGGACGGCAACAATCCGGAGACAGACCTGGATGGTGAAGGTGACGACGACCAGGCCGAGTTCCACGCGGAGTCGGAGCAGTCCACGCACCCTGCCGTACAGTCTAGGTGGCCAACTAGGGTGAGTTTTTATAAAGTACATTGTTTATTGTTATTGCTATATATTAATATTGTTCAATCGGTTCTTATTAATAACTAGTTGTGCCTGCTATTTCATATCTATATAACTTTAGTGTTTGTATACCCATTAGATTAAAAGGGATACTAAAGTCACAATATATTAGACAAAACCGTACATAAATGAGTTAAATAGAATTTGAGATTTATATAATATATAACATAACAGGAATTTTTGAGAATAAAGTCCATCAATAATACATTTTCTGATATAAATAGATCTTCTCTGTACAGACAGCAGGATGTATCAATTTGTATCTTTTTAATATTTTTTTCTTACATATATTTAGTTCATTTTAGAAACAATTAAATTGAAGTTATTTTATTCCAGCAATTATATATAAATATATTTTGTAGGTATTTGCAATGGAGTGCATTCAGAAGATAATGGGTGCGTGCGAAGCGACCGGTGACAGTGCGCACTTCGATCTAGTTAAAGCTAAAGAGAAACTGCAGACTGATCCAAATGGTATGTAATAAATGTATTAGTAGAAGTAAGAGAGAGTAAAGAATAATATATGATGGTAAGTGGCCACCCTCGTATATATACATGATTAGCACACCACGTATATCGCGGTATCACGTGACGCCCATGGTATCCTTCATGGGTTGACATTCCAGAAAAATAAAATATCACGTGTTATAAACCTGTAATTTCACTGCTATACTCTATATGCTCACTCTCAACACTTAGTTGCAAGTATACAATCTGAAGCTCGTTGTATAGTTGAATAAATTTAGCATATATTTACTATATAACATACGACCTTGTTTGCTCATAAAGCCATTTTGTTTTTTAGCATAAAATAGAATGGAATAGAATAGAATTTTTTTATTAACTCGTTTTTATAGTAATAACATAAGAAATACAAGAAAATTATTCTTACACATTAAAAAACGGAGTCAATGTGGGCCACAACTCAGCATAATGCTGGAAATAGTTTCCAGTGCTGATTTTCAGTTGGGACTGGGGAAATAACTAAATTTACTTCAAAATTTCTTTGAATTTGTTTTTTTATATCTTGCCATCGGCTTGCCAAGCCCTTAGCAGATTATACGATTTTGTTTCTGAAGGAAAAAAAATATCTTGAATAAACCAGTTTTGTTTTCACCTTGTTGGATTTGACGTTGTTATTGAATTAAAAAAAATAGGAGGTAATTAAAGTAGTATTTTTGTGCGTGCGAGATTTGACTTTTTTTAATAAAAAAAAAACCGATAGGTATTTAAAGCCGTGTTTGTGTTATGTCAGTGGAGTGCCTGTCGGTGCTGTGGAATTTGACGTTCTTTTTTAGTTAAAAAACCTATGGTAGAAAGAAATAAGTCGTGTCAGTGGAGTGCCTACGAGAGCTGCAGGATTTGACGTTTGAAAAAAAAATCGATGAGTTATTTAAAGGTGTGTATGTGTTGTGTGGTAGCGGAGTGCCTGTCGGTGCACCTGTCGGACGTGGTGCGCATGGCGTTCGTGGGCGCCACGGGCGAGGCGGACGCGCTGCGGCTGGCCGGCCTGCGCACGCTGCAGCGGCTCGTGCAGCTGTTCGCGCGCGCGCCCGAGCCTGACTTCCCAGGACACCTGCTGCTCGAGCAGTACCAGGCGCAGGTACCTACCACCCCCAGGAACCGCGTTCTGTATTTCGTCACGTCTCCCCCACGGTGGGCGGAGGCGGGGAAAGAGTTACCCACGCGTTTAGGGTCCGCCCTAAACGCGTGGGTAACTTGTGGGTAACCGCCGCTGGTTGTCGATTCGATTAAGTCGCGGTCGATTGCGAACTGGGGAACTATGACGGCGAGGAGAACCGCCTTGGAATTCCTCCTTGGAAGGGGAAGTTTATTTTTAAATGCTAGATAACCTTAGACAATACATTAACGCCAGTTCAAGCACGAAGTACTTGCGTTAAACTTATCATCTTATATTAATATAACTTACAATAGTCAACCAATGGTCATGGTCTTTATATTAAAAACATAAAAATATTATTACTAGTCTACATAATCGTAACGTTACAAACTTTTGTTCCTTCGAGTCGGATGTGGTCATTTGAGAAGAAAATCTTCTCAAATGATCGATCAATGAGTGTTTTTTCGAACTATTCTAATACTGTTGCCCGCATCTGGGGCAATCTGAGGGCACAGCTAGGGGTTCAAAACTCGGTTCGGGGCGTCATAATTTCGATCTCCGTCTTAATAGAACCAATCGGATGCGATCAATGAGAGTGACAATCGCTTGTGCAGGTGGGCGCGGCGGTGCGGCCTGCATTCTCCGGCGACACAGCCTCGCACGTGACGGCGGCCGCTCAAAACGTGTGCTCCGGTTCGGCGGCGCCACAAGTTTCGATCTCCGTCTTAATAGAACCAATCGGATGCGATCAATGAGAGTGACAATCGCTTGTGCAGGTGGGCGCGGCGGTGCGGCCTGCATTCTCCGGCGACACAGCCTCGCACGTGACGGCGGCCGCGTGCGACGTGTGCTCCGCCTGGATCGGCTGCGGCGTCGCCAGGGACATGAGCGACCTGCGCAGGTACTGTAACTGTACACACTACTGACAGTGATCACGACGGATGCAGGTGGCCACGTGACACGGCCGCGTGCGACGTGTGCTCCGCCTGGATCGGCTGCGGCGTCGCCAGGGACATGAGCGACCTGCGCAGGTACTGTAACTGTACACACTACTGACAGTGATCACGACGGATGCAGGTGGCCACGTGACACGGCCGCGTGCGACGTGTGCTCCGCCTGGATCGGCTGCGGCGTCGCCAGGGACATGAGCGACCTGCGCAGGTACTGTAACTGTACACACTACTGACAGTGATCACGACGGATGCAGGTGGCCACGTGACACGGCCGCGTGCGACGTGTGCTCCGCCTGGATCGGCTGCGGCGTCGCCAGGGACATGAGCGACCTGCGCAGGTACTGTAACTGTACACACTACTGACAGTGATCACGACGGATGCAGGTGGCCACGTGACACGGCCGCGTGCGACGTGTGCTCCGCCTGGATCGGCTGCGGCGTCGCCAGGGACATGAGCGACCTGCGCAGGTACTGTAACTGTACACACTACTGACAGTGATCACGACGGATGCAGGTGGCCACGTGACACGGCCGCGTGCGACAAATTTTCATATTCTTTGTTAACTTTATTATGCCTTTATACGTAGTGATGTCGCCAGGGACATGAACCTGCGCAGGTTTTTAACTGTACACATTGACAGTGATATTGTTATTAGTGAACGGCCTTCGGCGACACGGCTTATTACATAAAAAAATATATATATTGATTTTTATTTTAGATGTACTTGAAATAGGTTTATAAAACACTTTAATGTGTAAAAGGACTACCTTTAATTATAATTTGAATTTTAAAAAAATAAAATTGTAAAATGGTCATTCTGACAGGATACATATATGTTAATATATTACTCTATATACCTATGTATATAGAATTATAAGTCTGTCAAGTCCTGTACATAAACATACTCGTATTTCTCTTACATTCAAGGATTTACGTTATTTTTTATTTTTCAGAGTTCATCAGTTACTCGTGTCTAGTTTAGACAAATTGAATACTAAAGGCAATACAACACTCATATACAATGAAAGTATGGCAACACTTGAGAAACTGTCAATTCTAAAGGCATGGGCTGAGGTAAGTGTATAATCTAATGTTTTTCGAATATTATTTGATAGGATGATGTTATATGATATGTCTTATAGCTTTCCTCGATAAATTGGCTATAAGGCTTACCGCTTTTAACCAATACATTTTCATTTATTAGAAAATATTTAATTCGAATTTCCTAAAATGTACGATATTATGGTATCTAATAAGATCTGATTATTGTATATTATTTTAAAATAATTACATTATGAATTTATTGTTCATTAGATTTACATTGTGGCAATGGTTAGCAACGGGAGCGCTCCAGGGAGCTATGTAAAACAACTGGATACTAAACCGTTCAACATCAAGGCTGAGCTAGCCAAATGGCGTAACGAGTTGCTCCAGAACAGTAACGAGATCGACAATGCTAGTCAAAGTGATGATGATGACGAGTACGGAGAGTTTGAGTCGAAGGGTGAAAGTTTGCTGAGGCTGGTCGAACCTGAGTTGGAGAGTTTGGGCGAGAATTGGCTCGCCGCGTTAAAGGATCATGCATTGTTGAGTTTACCTCCAGGTTAGTGCAGTATTTTAAAGTTGTAGAGTTGTAAGTGTTGTAGTGTGTAGAGTTGTGTATCAGGTTTTAGAGTTATATAGTTAGTATTCAAATATGCTACTTACATTAGTATTTACTTACATTTTCTTTGTGTAAAGTAAAGCTTCGCCTGTTCTTATTTGTTTTTATATCTTTGTCAATTTCTCTCCTTAACCTTATCTCTATCGTTTGATAATTTGTCGTCTTTTAAATCTATCTACCAAAAAATAATACTGTCAAAATGACATACTTTTACCACATTTAGTTCTAGTAGCCTTAGTTCAAACTCTGCTATGACGCGAGATTTATAGTGTGTAGTGAGGATGTCGATGGTGATATGCGTGTGTCGGTGTCAGAGTTCGCGTCGCAGCTGCCGCACGGCGGCGGCGCGTTCTACTGCGCGGCCACGGCGGACGCGGCCCGGCCGCACTACGCGCGCGCCTGGCCCGCGCTCCTGTACGCCGCCGCGCT
Source organism: Achroia grisella (assembly GCF_030625045.1). NCBI lineage: Eukaryota > Metazoa > Arthropoda > Insecta > Lepidoptera > Pyralidae > Achroia > Achroia grisella. The sequence continues at coordinate 1,923,503 of NW_026713038.1, forward strand.
GCGGTACGCCACGCCCGCCGCCGCATCCGCCGCCGCATCCGCCGCCGCATCCGCCGCCGCATCCGCCGCCGCACCCGCATCCGACGCACCCACCGGCACCGACGATGCGGTCTCCGACGGTGAGTCGCCACGCTACTGTCTACGCACCTACTAAGCTTAAAATGTTTAATGTTTTAATTTAAAATTTTATATAATGTTATTTAGTAACTAGAAAATTCTTTTATATCATTATACATACAATAGAAATAACAAATTCCAAATCTATACGCTCGGTTTTAGACTTTTTAGTCTTATGTCCATTTAACATTTAGTAGCTAGCAATTTCAACAACTTTGGGACCAGAATGAAGATCGTCCAAATCAAAGAATTCAAAGATTCGTTATTGTTTTGTGTCTCTGCTCCTAAACAAAATTAATAATTCGTCTTTCGATAAATCTTCGAAAACCGGTTTGATAGCTTCATTGCGGAAAGAGGTGGTTATCGTGATGCTTCAGCCTTACGCCATTTACACCAACTGTCTTTGCCTTCTGACAAAATTGATGCTGAGGTTTCCACTAAACTTTCTTTTTTTACTACGACCAGGATGAACATTTCCACTCAGAACTCACCGCTCCGAACCGCTCTTTCTTTTACCTGCTGTATCTTTATCTTTAAAACGCTTTACTACCGTATTCTCGAGCATTTTCTACTCCAAATCGCTTATATAATGTTATTCTAGTTCTTTTTAAATCATTATACATACAATAGAAATAACAAATTCCAAATTTATACGCTCGGTTTTAGACTTTTTAGTCTTATGTCCATTTAACATTTACAGAAAAAATAGAAAGCACATTGGACAATCGAGTAGCAAAGAATGAAAATGGAAACTTCGAATTCTTCGAACCACTTGATGAAAGATTCCATTTATTGTTTGGTAAGTATTTTAGGCTATTCGCTATAATAATCATTTATTTAAATAAAAATAAGTAAAAGTAATGAATGTAAATATAGTATTGAAACGATTGATATCAACAAACGACCAAAGACGCCAGATGTTACTCTCTCTTTCTATCTCATACTTGCAATAACTTGTGTATTCCATGGGTTACTTCAAGTTCAAAATTAATAATTAATCTTCTGTATAATTGTAAGTAATTCAAATATTTTCCAATTGTTTTTCATTTCCTTTCTCAATACATTTATATACAATACTGTTTCCACGGTTTCACCACCATGAGATTTATAGGCCATGTGTTTTGCGTGAAAGAGTAAGAAATATCTATCTATACTTACAAACTTTCATATTTATAATATTACTAAGATAAATATTAATATCTTCATTATTAATTACAATAGTTTTAGTTGTATAATTCCTGTTCAAATATTTATCGATGGTCTCTTTACAGGTATATGCATGGAAGCACTGTGTGCACAGAGAGATATGAGTGTGGAGAACACAATACAAGTATTATTGTCTCTGGTAACGTTATTAGATGTACCTGAAAATAGAGCTAGATTACTGAAAGACAGGTAAGGGTGTTAACGCTTATAAAATTAGCGCCTTTTACAGGTTTTCGTAGTTACTGTTTTTACTATTTTACTATAATAAATGAATAAATACATTTTTATATAATAACGTACGATCTTGACGTATATTTGCACCGTTCAAAATCGGCGGCTTGACCGTTCATCTATTTAGAAATGATAACTTTTGAATAAGAGTGCGCAAAGACACCAGGTATATTTGATCTGCGGAATTGATAAGGGCTGGAGCCCCTTCTCATGTCCAAAATAAAGTAAATATATTTAATAAGTAACGATTTTTTTTAGGAACTGAATTGTCGCTGAAACTTTGCCCATTTGATGGAAGGTGGAAGGACAACCTACGTTTATATACATGTATATCTATAATATCAACACGAACGTCGTGACACAATGCCCGTGTACTATTTTTGTACTCATGTAGTTTTTAAGGATTAAGGGTTCAGGCATCCTTACACTATAATTTCATTGCCATAATACCACGCCAAGCAAGTTTTATTTGACAGAACAAGGTGAAACACAGCAGCAGCACAACTTTGTACAGCCTAACTCTATGATCTAGTTGTATAATTTATCCGTAGAGTTGGGAGCACTATTTTTTCAATATACAATTTGTATTGTTTCAGAGCGCTAGCTATAGAGTTGTGTCAAATAATCCACCGCACTGGTTTGACACAAGAGAGTATCGAGGCGCTGTTTTTATGCGCTGATGTGCTCAGGCTGATTATAGAGGGTGCTAAGGAGCAATTACATGCCAATATGCAGGCTAAAATTAAAGGTGGGCTAAATGTATTTTCAATTAGCACAAATGACAAATGTTTAGTCAATATGTATATAATTATATCGACGATCTGAGTTCATGATTTATGTCTGTTACTCTGAAAGAGATATATTTCTAAAATATTGAATCCATCTGCGCTGTCCGTATCTATTGGCGAGGTGCCGCAAGCGAAAGCGAAAAGAGAAACGCAGATTGAACATGTAAATGCAATTTTTTTTAGCAGGACTACTATTTTTTTTTTTGCACCATACAAAGACCGTAAATCATATCCGATAGAATACATTTTTAGCAATGGGGTCAACTGGTCTCCACACAGTGTATGGTTATTTTTTTAACTAACATGAAAATGACGTGTTTATCAACAGAGTTGGCTCCGCAAGAATCGGCAGCGGGCAGCATTCCGCAGTCGGTGCTGGAAGCTGTACACACATTGGGGGAGGGTGGGCCCACAGGTGATCTCGTACCTGGCAAGTCTGTCGTGAGTATTATTACACTTTACTAACTCTATTTAATTTTGAAGAAAAATAAATTGCTATGGAGTTTTGTGGGATTGACTATGTTAACATGATAATATTTTTTAAAGAACACAGTAAGCGCGAGTTTTGAACGCAGTACAACACCTAAGAACACAGTGTATGAAAAAATAATATTTTTATTATACTGTGTTTTTAGGTGTTCGTTGATCATTGTTGTGTGTGTATATTGTAGTTTGAAAGATATATTGGTCGTAAGTGAGTTGAAGGGACAACGATGATGCCAGATCATCAATCAAATATCGTAGCTCACTGCGGTACTTTTTAGGGAGACAGCATTAGCGTTTATTGCTCCATAGTCATGGAGCCATAGTCTTCATTACTATCAATTTCCGCTTATACGGTAGTGAGAGCGTGTGCACGTGCGCAGGTGTTTTCGTGTCTGGAGCTGGGTGTGTGCGTGGCGGCGCGGCGGCTGCCGGCGCTGCGGGCCGGGACCGGCGCGGCGCCCGGCGCGGCGGCGGCCAGGCCGCTGGGGGCGCGCGCGGACGCGCTGCTCGCCGCCACGCTGCGCGCGCTCGCCGCCCTGCCCGCGCTCACCAGCCCGCACGGTACGTACGCGGACGCGCTGCTCGCCGCCACGCTGCGCGCGCTCGCCGCCCTGCCCGCGCTCACCAGCCCGCACGGTACGTACGCGGACGCGCTGCTCGCCGCCACGCTGCGCGCGCTCGCCGCCCTGCCCGCGCTCACCAGCCCGCACGGTACGTACGCGGACGCGCTGCTCGCCGCCACGTACATACGCGGCGACCGCCTCGTGTTACAACGCGACAACACAGCCGCTGCGCACGACGTTTGAAAGTCTAAGCAAATTTTTAAACTTTCTATGTCCTATTTCAGTTTTTAAACACTTCGTTGTGATACATGACAGGATATGTTTGTTTATAACGGTACAGGTGCTCTGTCTTTGCTGCCAACCCTGCTGTACCTATCGACGGAGATCTTGCGACAGAGCGAGGGCTCGCCCGTGGTGGAAGAATCGGCCCTACTGCTGCTGCAATCGGCGGCAGAGTGCCGCGTGGTGCGCGTAACGGAAGACACACGCACGCAGCACGCGCAGCTGCTCAATGCCACGCTCGCTAAACTCATCGAGAGAGTTAAGAGTGGTTAGTTTGTACCTATAATCTAATAATTAAGTCTATAGATCGGTACAGTTTCTTTAAGTATGATAATGGAAGGTGATTCCGTGGTGGCGAATTGACCAAAAATTTACGACGATGGCTTCTAGAGGAGACCATGGAGGTCGAACTGATATAGTATATTGCTAGTAATGAGGCTATTATCCTCATTATTAACAATCCTAAATAGGTACAGCTAGTTACAAATTTGTGCAAGGTTTGATATATGTCGGTTTATATACATAAATTAAAATAACACGTACAATTGCAGAGGAGCCGGAGCAACGTATCGCGGCGGTGGCTGGCGCGCGTGCTATGGCCGCGCTGGCAGGCCGAGCGCCGCCCACGCCCAAGCTGCACTACCCGTGCCTCAACCATTTCCGGCACTGTCTCGACACCGACGACCACGAGGTACGCACCCGCACACTCCCCACATCGGAATACGTTAACATCATTACCATATTACTAAAATTGTGATATCGCTGCTGATTGCTTTTTTTGTATAATAGATAATACGAAGTAGACAATATTTAGAAAGTTTTCATTCTTAGTATATCTGTCTAATTTTCGCTGATATTCAAGTGCAAATGGCAAAACGTAAATAGATCTAAAATTATCATATAATATTATCTAGTTTTATACTAAGATACATTTGGAATGAAAAAATAGTTAAAAGCTAGTTTCAAAGTAGAACAGAAAGTAGTTGTTCAATAAAGAAATAACCGAAGCGACTCGAAAGCAAAATTGTATTCTATTTAGGAGAGAGTTGCTTTTTGTTGCGTTTTTTTGGGGTATATGATGCGTGTACATGCAGACGTTCGAATATAAATAACTTTATTCAATAAAGATGTAACCGACGCTACATGCAAGCAAAATTATACTGTATCCTATTTATAGGAAAGTTGCTTTTTACGGTACATGACGTGAGTGTGGACACGCAAGTGTTCGAATATAAATGACTAGTGAATAAATGTGTAATCGATGGTACGCGAAGCAAAATTACTCTGTACTCTTTTTGTAATAGAGTTGCTTTTTACGTGTATATGATGTATGAACGCGCAGGCGTTCGCGGCATGCTGCGGCGTGCTGCGGCGAGTGTGGGGCCGCGGGGCTGCGCGCGGGCCGGCGGCGGCGTGGGCGCGCGCGCTGGCGGCCCGGCTGGTGGCCCGCGCCGCCGTCGTGGGGCAGGGCCCGCCGCCCGACCCGCAGCCGGGGCCCGCCAAGGCCGCGCTCGCGGCGCTCGCGGCGCTCGACGACTTGCTCGACTCCGCGCCCGACGATGCCAGTATGTATAACGTTTATTTGTACCGCGGTGAATATAGCGTATAAGGCCCAAAATCACCGAGGTGGGAAACTTCATCCTGTTTTATGATGAATGTAAATCGCTTAACTTGTGTTTAAACAATATTTACGTTGGCAGAGCATGCAATAATTAAAATTCGTAACTAAATTAAATTATACATATTATTTTATAATTATATATATTATACATATTATATTATAGTACTTTTATAGTATAGTTAATAAGTTTTTGTTTGTTGTAATGCTGCAGAGGACAAATATAAAGGTACCCATTATAATATACAATTTTGTAAATTGAATCATTATTATTCTGTGATCACTAGATCTTATTTTATTAATTAAACAAAATTATAATAATGGGTAATGTATAAATAGGCCAGAAATGACGACGGGACTATTTGTCACACTATCACTACTGTACCATTTGTATTAAATAACATAGAAACATTATAGGGAGTGTAAAAAATCTCAACAAAAATAATATGTATTAAATACATAGATCTCCGGTGATAATAATTTTATCATCTGGGAGACATTTATCACAAATAATCCAATTATTGTTTCGTAATTTTCCTTACATTGTGGTATATCCATTTAGAGCTTTCTTCATCTAGTTGCCTGTAACGACATCCTGATAATAAAGAGTCAAACAAATTACTTTAAATTGAGAATGATTCTTTTAAATTTAACTATAATAAGTACTGTTAAAGTGTCATAGTTGTATTATGTAGGTATATTTATCATAAATATTTTTAATGAGTTAATTATTTATCTTCCTATTTATTGTATATCTATTTGTATTGATTTTATTATACCTATATAAAGGAAAAGAAAAATGAAATAATATTACCGGAGCATAGGTAGGTCCATTTAGAATGGTGTGTTAAGTAGGTTTGCGTAGTGATGTGTATGTGTGTATAGGTGCGGCGTTGGTCCGAGTGCTGGTGCCGGTGGTGGTGTCGTTCCTGCGCGCGTCCGTGCTGCCGCCGCACCAGCGCGCTCTTCACGAGTTCGCGCTGCAGTGGCTCGCTCGCCGCGCGCCGCAGTTCCCGCAGGTACATACCACGATATTGATCTATTTACTAGCTGACCCGCAAACGTTGTTTTGCAATATCAATTAGAATCGCTCTTATTAAATAATAATTTTCACCCTTCTATCTTGGTGATAGAAGGGTGAAAATTTAACTTTGAATGTATTTTTAATGCCCAATATAAATAAAATATAATATTTTTTTTTAGAGTTGAACTACCCTTACCTTACCCTTATCACTTAGATTCCATCTAGTATCTAGTTCGTGTTCCATATAAACGAACAAACTTATACACACATTCTATTTATTATCTCTGGTACTGCTTCGCTTATGTACACCGGTTGCCATTTACTAACACATATGTGATTCATGTTAAATAAAAAAATTACAGGAGTTCAAAGCGATGATGCAGCAGTCTTCTGAACTGCGCACAAAACTGGAGAGTGCGGTGAAAGCGAACCAGGCCAACAGCCGCGCCGCCCGCCACTCGCAACACCAGCGGCCACTGTTCGACACCAAGCCCGCCAAACCCACCATACAACTCAAGACAGACTTCAGTGACTTCAGGTAAACATATGGAAACCTTTAAAAGGTGTAACTAGAAGATTTTCTATTATGTTCTCATATACGCACATGATATTGTAATACTGCATTTCTATCAAAAATAAACCATTTTTATATTACAATTATAGCATTTTGACGACCTAGGTGGTCTAGCGGTTTAGCACACCGCCTTACTTCCGATGTTTGCAGGTTCCATTCCTTGCACGGTACAAACTTTTGTATTCCTGAGTATGATTGTATGTATCGGTCTGAGTGTTTTTTATATTATATATAATTTATAATATTTGTATTTTTTTAAATATACGTATGTATTTAAAAAAAGTGCTAGTATGTATTTATGTTAGTTATCTAGTACCCATACCAAGCTTGGCACTGAATGGCGCTCTGTGAATTGTCCTGAGATTTTATTATTTTTAAGTACTAAAATTACATATAACATGAATGACAATGAGTATAAATGACAATGGTTTTGAACAATTTTGAATATTTTATATGTATAACATTAACATCACATAAGATGTGTTTAAATATTTTTGATGGAAACGCAGTGTAATTAGGAGTATATATGTAAATCGGTATACGTTAACGGCGCTATTATGACAATATTCATATTTCTATTAAACTAGTATATATGACAAAATAAAAACCTAACTTGGTTTTTGACAGTTTATGTAACTGGCATTTTTATTTGAATGTATCGACACATTCACTTCCTGTTTTTCGATACCATGTGCATACATCTATTAATGTCAACCGATACATCAAAATGTCTATTTATTAATATTTGGTGGGCAAATTTGTTGGCCATCCAATGTTTAAATGCACAGGACGGGAAGAATTAAACAATGTATGACGTCACAGCGCATGGGACCATATTCTGCATTTAGAATATTATTATTTCGATTAATGGAGTGAAGTAGTGGACATTTTGTAAACTATTTAGATACCCAATGTAGAATATTCAGTTCTAAATAAAATATTCAGTTCATTTGCTTGATGACATTATAGCAGAGCACAACAATTATGTTTATTTAATTAGTCTGGTCCAGTGACGTAATAAAATAATATGGTACCCTGTCGAAGTAAACAAGTACCACTAACTAGTCAAAAATATATTAACAATGGTCTTTGTATTGTTTAAGACATCGTTCTAGACTTGACTATAATTAATGTATACATTAGACGAAATGAACATAACAGAATAAGTTCCTTAAACATTAATAATTTATATTGTAGTAAACAATGTAAGTTAAAGCAATTACTAGAAAAACTTAGCTACATTATTAATATTTTTATAGTAAATAGAAGATATCTTATCATATAATATAATGTAAACTATAAAAGAATTTTATCTAGTATATATGAAATTATACATACTGTGATAGGGAAAGCGCATACGTGGTCTTAAATCCAGTTTGCCAAATTTAAAATATTATTAAGCGATTGCTTACGGAACATTTTATTTCTGTAGCGGCTAAAATGTCGTCCTCCATGAATGATTTTTGATTTAATTTGATTTGTTCCGTGTGTTGATCGCTTTAGAATATAAATCGTTATATTACTGATACTGCCATTTGCTTCCAAAATATTCTGAAATCTCATACATTTCTTAATTTTAAATTTAATAACAATACTTTTAATTATGTTTTTAGGTTTATAACGTTACGTAAATGTTGCAGATATGCGATAATTGAAGAATGTATGTTACTAAACAACTTACGATTGGCTCCTACAATATTTTTTAAAATTAGTTATTGTGCTTTTTTAGTTTGTTTTTATTGTTTAGCATTTTTATTATAAATATACATTTATATCCATCATGAACTTTCTCGTTGCATTTATCTCATAAATTATATAATTATTTAAAATATATTATTCGAAAAATAGGTACTATACGCAAGAGAAAATTCAAGGAATTCGAAATACGAGATGCTTTAGAGAACATTGTCATAATAATATTATTGAAAACACGAAAAATATTAAGCTATTTTTAATAATAATGTTATTGTGACAACTAGTGAGTTAATGTAAAGAAATATAAATATTGGTAGAAATTGAAACTAAATATTTATCTGACGTTGAAATGGAATGTGATGGAATGGAAGTAACTTATTAAAATATAATCGTAACAATCATTTTATGATATTTTAATGATGATGATTGTAAACAACGAGATTAGATTATATAACACATTTGCTTTTTATTGCAATTATTTACTAATATTTATTTTAACTTTATTATTTACCCAATATTTAATTATAAGTTGTGTAACATTAATTTTAAAGCTAATAAAATATTTAAAAATATATGTTTTTTTCCTCTGGAACCTATGAACCTGGAACTGGAATTAAAATCTACTAGGATGTGATAATGGCGGAAGGGTATCTAGTTAAATGAGATCCATAGTGCTGTTCATGTATTTTAAAGGCGGCTGTTGGCGACAGACTTCATTTTATATAGAGTTCTTTTCTTATTTTGTATCATTTTTTTTCTATGTTGTATAAAATATAGTAAAAAAGATATATATACTAAAAAAGATTCGTGAGTAAGTTATTTTGTTTATTTTACTTATAAAAAAGACTCACCACCCTTGTCAGCCATATTAGGCGACCTTAGATTATCAGTTCATGTCAGGCGACTGCTTGACTGACGACTGCTAAACTGATATTGTTTCATCGAATGGTATAAATCTTAATTTATTACTAATAAACTAAAAATACCAAATATTATTTTGTACATTTTTATTATATAAATAATAATTATACAGTTTCGGTAACAACCGTTTCACTTCCGTTTCCGACCAGCTTCATCTCTACATCGATATCTTGAATCGTTGCTTGTGGACTTTCTGAAATACAAAAATTATGATGTATCTAATGTAAAATAATATCAGGACGTTATACATATCGAGTTTTTTTTGTAAAGTAAATTAAAAAAAAAAAACAAGAATATCAAAAATAATACTTGATATGCAGTGTCTTATAGTCAAGAACGTGTGTGTGCCTACAATTGTAATATTTCTGTCAACACTTGAGACCTTATTAGTTTACGACTCCTCGTCGAATGTACGCGTCATCAATTAGCCATGTTGCTACACTACCAAATAAACTTACTAATGTACAATAAATAGTACAATGATTTCATCGGTATACTCACTACCTACACTCTACAACAAACAATATTTAATGTAGCGGCATCACATCATATGTAACTCTACATTGGTGAGGTGATAACCACGCGCTACATGTGTAACATTGAATAAGAATACAGTTGAATTGTGCAATTTGCATTTCATCAGTTAAAATTAACACGCTGTTATAAAGCGACTTATTCTATTAATTGCTTGCAAACATAGTGTCATGAGCGAGGAATGTATCTAGCTATTTATTTATTCACTCATTATTTATTTCAATTAGGAGGACTAACACGCTATTGTTGAACCTTTTTTTTAACGTGTGGAAAATCTTCAAAAGACAGTACTTCGCCGGAGGGATGTAGGGGTGATGTGTAAGAATTTTACGCACTAAAAACCATATGATGTACCCGCAAGTGCCTACGCCGGACGGAGCTGGGGATTCGCATGTGCATTCCACTCCGACCGTTAGTGTTGAACCTACCTAAATCTTTAATAGATGAAAATGATAATATCTAATAACAATAATAATCCAAAGAATTTACATACATCTAGTCTCCAGCTAAGCAGATCTTGTGTTATGAGTACTAGACAAATAATAAAAATACCCAGATACATTATTGTGAATAAATACATAATATACGTAGAAAATATCAAGATCGATACAATCGTACTCACAAATATATTTACAGCGCTAAGAATCGAACCCGCGGCAAGGCGTTGTACTAAACCGCTAGACCACCCAGGCCGTTAACATACATACTTTATGATTTATTCTATTTTACTAAGAGCTTACTTCTGGCGAACGTTGGTGGCAATGTAGCGACTGTTAGGTACCCGGTGTGTCCCGGAGTGCTCGCGGGCCAGGCGCCTACAACATAACTAGTGTCGCTACTCGGTTTCTCCTCCACAGGATTGTCAGAACTCTGCAGGCAAAAACGGTAACAATACATACGCATTTTCAATAGTAATGTAGTATATAGGAACCAAACCGCATATGTAAGCCCTATGTAAAAAAAATGGACTTTAGTAGGACAAACAACTCAAGTAGTCGGAGATAGACTGTATATATATATTTGGGTGGTGGCTGGTGTTGGGTGACTACTAGTTGTGCCCGCGGTTTCAGCCGCATGAAATTTATAGCCTGTGTTATTCGGATGTATATTACTGTAAAGATTCATCAAAATCCGTCCGAAAGTTGCTTAATTATAGTAGTAATATTAATAGTAGTAGTACTAGTAGTAGTAGTATCGTTTTTGCGTGAAAGAGTAACAAACTACCATTCATCCATACTCACAAACTTTCGCGTTTATAATATATGTGTATCTTACACTACACTAGGAGGTTTCTAATAGGCCGACTGTTTTAAACCTGTAGTATTGTGAGCTTCGAAAACCCATTGTGTCCGTCCTGTTATTTTTTTAAATGAACTTTATTGATCAAAAACTTCATAATTATGATAAAAACATAGTACAAACATTTTTTTAATACGCTATTAACTCCTGTTACGGACAGGAATTGAAGGATAGTTTAGTAGACCTCTGTGGTGGAACTTAGGTGCTTTGTAATTGAAGTAAGTGACAAACAGGTATCCAGAAAAACTATGTAAAATTTAATTACCCAATTTACTATGATTAATTGTGTTCAAATTAAGATATTCACGAGACAAGTACAAGTTTATTATTATTCTTATAGTAAGCTAAACATGAAGACTAATCATCTGTCAGTATGTTCGTTTGTCAGTTTAGTAATCCACAAGGTCGAAAACTGTCTTAATATTAAGTGGTCCTCATTAGATGTTAAATGGATGACGTCACCTCATCACCTGCGCACACGCAAGATCAACAGACGAGAATTATGAGATGTACCATTAGGCACCTGCAGACAGAATACGTGCTTGATGGTACGGAGCAGTCGGGAACAAAACTGTTTTATTATTTTATTATTAAGTCACTGACTACACAACCAAGTTAACTGTTCATATATATGTTCGAGGTACCAAACCTAAAATATTTATTCTTTAACGAGGATTTTTTTTGCATTAGTCATTGGATTGAATATTTTCTTTTCAAATAGGTCTTTATCAATATCCTACGGTACGCATGTTTAGTAATAGTATATTAATATATATCTTTCAGATTCAAGTGTTATTCTAGATATCTTCCTTATTTCTATTTATTCGTCGATTTCATGCCTTTTGGCGTTCTCCTTTTCATCATATGTAACAAATATTCGCAATTGGAATGATTTTGACCTTTGTTATTTCGTATGAATTTTATACGATTGATATCGGTTTTCAGAGGAATAAATGTTTTAATATTAAATAGTACCTACTAATTATAATAAAGTTTCAGTTTTATAGCCGTCTAGTCCTAGATACGGATGATTAGACATCTAAATATAGGAAAAAAAATATTTTTTATAGGGTGATAATAAGGTATAGTGCACCCTGGTAGGCACCTGGTAGGCACCATAAACCGTTTAGGTTTACGATGGCGGGATACTAGTGAAGGATGATAAGATGAGCATAAGGTCAGGTCAGTTTGGCCCATTATGACAAATTCAGCAGGAATTTATCACGATGGCTTCGAGGGGGACCCGCGTGGAGGTCACCTGACTTTGTACATCGCTAACAATCCCTTTCCTACAATTAGATATTATTTGGGCGCAGAAGAACAAATGTTAGTGACTGTACTCCAAGGGGGTCAGGGCGCGGAGCGCAATTATCGATGTCACGGCTCGGGTTTAAGACGTCGCGTCCTTCAGATGAACCCATCTCAAATACTCGATATCTACATTTTGTTTTATCTATGGGAACGTTATGAGCTTCTCTATTAAACAATTATTGTATTGAAGCGATTTAACATATTAATTGCTTGCAAACGTGCAGTTGGTCAAGAGCGAGGAATCTATTTACCCATTTGTTTATTTATTTATTCACTCTTTATTGAACCAGAAGTAAATTACAAACAACATAAATTACAGTAATAGGGTACAAAAGGCGGTCTTATCGCATAAGCATTTAATAGCATAAATGGAAAGTATGTCTGTTTCTCTATCTGCCTTTTCAGAGGTCATCCTTCTGCCTTTTTACTTCCTCCATCCTCTAATTCGTTCTCTAATCAATTTGTACACAGTAGTGAACTTCTTGCGGCCTCCTTACTATTTATGAACTATTACTTTACAACTGATGTTATTATAACAGTATAATCATAATATATTAGTATTACAATAAAAAAAAGTGGAAATATCTAAACTATAAGTTTAGATATGTCCACTTTTTTTATTGTCACATACTGTGAATATCAGACTGATCTACGTTGTATATGGTAAATCTGAACACAATTGTAAAAAAATTAAGTACATCGATTTGTTGTTTAGTACAATACAATCTGTGTTTAGTTTAGGACTAGATAACGGTTTATAATTTGTCCTGAATAGTAATTATTAACAAAACTGATTACGGCCATCTCAATTTTGCCATTTGTATCAATATTATTATTAATGACCGGGTACCGTTAATTACTAATGTGGATTATGCGGTGCGTGTTACATTTAAATGATCATTACCCTTTTTTGAGGCAGATAAAGGTCCATACCACTAAAAGAAATAAGCACAGTGCGTTTGGTAGTCAATAAGTGCATTATTTATTGATGCATAAGCGAAACCTTTAAGCGTGCGTGCCTTAAAGATTATGAATTACGAAATTATGCCCCTTTCCCTTTATGTCAATAATGCTCATCAAATAAGTATATTGCAGCATTAAGCCGCGAATTTTAAGTAATTTTCTGACTGGAAACCAATACCTTTAATTCTTGGTGAATTTGTCAACTTGACTGATGAACAATGAGGTAACTTGATTTATTTCATCCACATTTTAGCATGGCATTTCGTAAAAATTGTGCATTTAGAAGTAATATTATGGAATATTAGTTCTATTTGCACAATTTTTACAAGCATTAAAAATATTAGAGGGTTTGGTTGGGAGCAGGTGGAACATTTGGAAGATCGACCTCCTAGCGGTAGGTGTATTAAAACATAGAACAAAGAACTTTGTTTATTCTGTGTATGAAATAATAACTGGTTACTCGTCTACCAAAAAAGTTGGCATGTTTATATGCCATGGCATGGGTATAAAAATCTGGGGATCTTTGAAGCAAATTTGTATAAAATCATACCATCACAACTGTTATCCCAGATGAGGTAGTCATAGTCATTATCAACTGGTGATATTGTGTAGTACACTTGACGGACCCGAGCGTCAACGTGGCGGTAATACAGGGGGGAAGGGGATTGTTAGTAATGTGGATTGATAACCCCATTGCTAGCAATGTACCATGTGATATTGTGTGATGAATTTACGATGGGCTTGACGACCCCATGATCCTCCACTGGTGCCCCGCTAGCGTAAACCGTTAGCGCAGACGGGTGCACCATTCCATTATCAACCCAAAAAAAAATACAGCAAAACATAATAATTTGCAAAATCATAACATTACTATATTTGAATTAAAAAGAAATATATATTTATTCATTTACGTATGTATATAACTATAATATATATGTATTTATTTCGATAATTTAACATCCCCTCCAGAGGAACACATTATATAATTAAAACTTTGGCCATATCAAATCGCGGCTGAAGTACTACATAATATATTTATAATACAAAAAAAAAATGGGATAATAAAAACAGTAGAGAAACAAATAAATTTAATAAAAAAAAATACAGCCGTCTCTCTGATTAATTTTTAATTTGATATCGGTATTTCCTTCACCGGTGTCAGTCAGAAATATAAATTGACACAATTTTTTTTTGTAATTTGGCGGATATCAATTATTCTTAAATTTATAGGAAGCTACATTCTAATTGATTAACATGGGATTTATTTTACGAAGGCAGCGCTGCAGTTAATATAATAATAGTAAGAGAAAAATAGCACAAACATTGATGTTATAATAAAAGTTTACGCAATTCGACAGTACTTCAGGAACAGTTTTGCAATAGGAAGCCATCTGCATAATGATAGACAATTAGCCCTTATCTGCAGGTGTCGCTGTCGGCGTGGCGCCTCCACTAATGACAGAGTGTACAGATGTCCTCTCTCATTTGACGACATTGCCGACTACAATAGAACGTCGGCCGGCACCTGTTGATCTGTATTAAGTACTTTTCTCTGCTCTGCATATTTGTGGGTGATATCTCCAGTTTGTACGACTAATATCAGTCACACAAATTTAAGATTTTACTTGTAAATTTTCGTACGGGTCTCAATTTTTTTTAATGTTACTCTCTTCTAATGAGTTTTCTATAGGTATAATTTTGTGGTGTATGGTGAAATCCCAAGCTTGTACATTTAAGGCCTCGCATGGGTTATAAGGGTAGAGTACGAGTCTCTCTTTTTTAAATAAAGACTAGCTCATGTTAGTTGATAGTAATGTACCGATACTGGTAGACTTCAAAAGAAGTCGTCTAGGGTACCCCACTATTTCAGCAGCTTAGCAGCTTAATTTGCAATCAGGTTCGTTTGTAGGATGAGATTAGGTCATGAAATTACAGGATAAGAAGCATGACATTGTCAGTCCTCTGGGACGGTATTGCGATTGCATTGTATTACAAGAGTCGCATGATGTTGTAATTTTCGTGGCTCATGTACCTACCTATATAAACGACGCTTACCTACGACTTATCATCAGGTAAGAGAATCTTAAAGATATGTTAAAATAGTATATACATACAGAAAAATAGGTATAAATTACTGCTGATGTAATATTATATTATAAACGCGAAGTTTGTGAGTATGGATAGTAGTTTGTTACTCTTTCACGCAAAAACTACTGAATGGATTTTAATGAAACTTGTTAGATCTACAATGAGATACACTGGCAGTTTTTATATTCGTTTATATATTTAAAATATGAGAGTTCTTTTTATACATTTTGTTTTATAACACTTCTGTCACTGCGCTCTGCTATAATAAACGTCTATACAAGCATCTATAATATATTATTTTCATTCATTTTTACTAAACTTTACAGTAATATAGCATATACACCAGATTAACATATACACTATAAATTTCAGGCCGGTGAAACCGCGGGCATAGCTAGTATACAATACAATTAGTCTTATTGTTGTGTAATAAAAGGCAGATATTTATTGTAAATAAAAAATTAGATTATGACCAATATTCCTGCGCAATTTAAGATCATATGATGTGATCTGTAAATGAGCACAAATATTACAAGTACCTATATATTAGAACCTTGACAGAGTTGTGGCGGAGATTACACTAATTTAGCCCCAGCGATGGTATCTACTAACCGCAGTTTGAACTTCACCACCTGACCTTGGCATCGTCATAGAAAAAACTCAGTCGCAAATTAGGTATCTATTTAGAATGATCTCAATTCTTATATTTTAAGACATTGTTTAAAAAAACAATTCAATTTGTAACGATTTCAGTAAGGGAGTAAACACAATAAAAAGAAACATGAAAAACTACAGAAGTGGATGTGATAACATTTATAATGTATTGTACTATAAGATTAGTCTAGATTAAAATATTAAATTACACTTAGTACTAAACGATATTTCAGACTCACGTACCTAAACGTAAAGTGTTTAGTTGTAGAAAACCTCCCACAACCTAATTTGATACTCTCAATAAAATTCAAGCAACGCTGAAGATAAATTCGCCGTAAAATGTGCTACATGTATACCAGTAGACAAGCCAGTGACCACAGACACACGTACACATTTAAAACATTGTAGACTGAATAAATTAAAGACGTCTGCATAGATTAACTTTACCTACACGAGTGGACATAAAATAGATAAGTTTTTTTATAACACCAAAGTATAAACTAGACGGCTATAACACCGATTAAACGGACGTAAAGCCGCGATTAAAACATAAAACCTTCATGCTGTCAACACAAAATTTGGCCTCTTTGGTTGATATAAAATAAAAAAAGAAATAAAAAATAAAAAACATGGTGGCCAGCAAAGAGACGCATTAAGAATGGAGATAAGAGAGACGAGGGAGCACTCAGCGGTGCGCGAGCGGCGAACTTTATTATTTATTGACACTTAAAATAATTATAGGACGGCTCGTGCCGCATGCCATGTCGCGCCGAATGTCGACAGTGTCGTAGACCTTGCGGATTAAAAAAAATCTAGATAATATGCGGTCCAGCAAATACAGCAGTTTGATTAGTTGTGATGTATAATGGCACAAAAAATGTTTGCCTATTTTGTACCCATATTCTAGAAAACATTGCTAGTAGAAACTAGTAGTGTTTTGAAGATTCTCTAATTATTACTGTGTAAAAATTTCACATATTTGCATATATATGGTTTACCAGCAGTGTTTTTTTATTTTATGCGACAGATTAGAAATATGTAGATATCTGTGTCCTGCGACTCTGCCCTCTTGAAATGTTTATTATTTACTTATATAAATGATTGCTGTTTTGGTTTTTTTCTCAGGGTTCATTCAATACGGATTTTGATTAAAAACGTCTAGATTATTACGGCTCACAATATTACTTTATAGTAATTATAAACTATTGAAATAGGTTTAATTAACGCAATTTCAAAATCGTTTCCATGGAAACCAACAGCAGTTTTTAAGAGCCAACGTCAAATTTGTTATAGAAGTTTTAATATTTGTAAGCTCATTTCGATGAGTCCAAAATAAGTATACTGCCAAAACTGATACAATAAAAAAGGTTTATCGGCGAGGCTTGTACTCTGTCGCCATTACTGTCAATGCTTGATAAACGCTACCCGCTGGATTTAGACGTAGGTACGGGGGCCAGATAAATGAGAAATAAATAAAGAAGCGTTCAAGATATGGTAAAAAGCGTCGGTAGCGCTCAGTGCATATGTTACTGATAGTATACTACATGCATGGTGTCAGGACTGCCAGGTGTTATGGGGAAATACCTTTTAAAATTTTACGAGTAAAAAAAAACATCTATGGTTTATTTCATTGCAACAGTTCACTGTTATTCCACTGCTGGGAATAAATCTTATTGGTATTACGGATGTCAATCCTGTTGACATGATTATCTACTAAAAATACTGTATTAATATAGAAATCTATCTAACTCTATTTTAAGCTTATAATACTATGACTCAATAGATCTCTCATCGTAAGAGTATGCTCCAGATAGGCTAGGGTTTACTTTGAGTTTTCTTTCTATCATTCTAGATTTATACCTAGTTCTAAACACCACACGACTTAAAAAAATTTACTCAAATTATCTTTTGTAACAAAATTCCAGGAGAATATAACGTTAATTATACGTTAAGTAAATTTCTTTCTACTTAATCCAAATTACAATAGATATAAAAAAATGTTTTCATATATTTTTGTTCTATTATTCTTGCACGATGACATGAGTTTGATTAAACAGATTTTATAAAGTTCAATAAAGTTGCACCACCTTATTGAAGAGGTACCGGGAGCGAATATCGAGTTGACGGCGGGATATACTCGATTACACAACGATTAAGTCGAGTATCGTAAATCAATCGAGCCATTACGACGCCATCTGTCAATAATGGGAGCGCATGAATCACGAGCTTTATCTCTCACTCAAGTATAGAATTACCTGGAATGGATAGTCAGCAAAATCTACATTAGTATAAAATATATATATATATAAGTATCTAAAAATTTTCATCAAATAAAGTATAAAATGAAACTATGTATACTATAAAGAAACTAAAACTATAATATACATAGCAAATAACAATGTAAAAGTAAACTTCAGTAATAAATAGTCAGTTTCATTATAAGTACACAAACAAATGATGTACAAAATATGTATAATTTCTTTACTTTTTAACAAATATTTTTAACAAAAACTATTCATCTCCATTAGCATGTCTTATTTCATTATTTTGACAACATTATTGTCAAAATAATGAAATAAGAAACATACATTTTTAGCTATCTAAACAAAATAATGTCTTATAAATATTGTTTTCAAGTAAAATTATTGTCACATGCCTGCTTAAAATGTAATGATTTATTTCTAAAGTAACGAAAATCCACTCATGTAAGCGGGAGTAAGTAATCACAAAATTAAGAAATTACCTACCTAACTAAAGGCGCCAATATAAAATAATTTATTAAACTCTTTCTAACATTCACATGTCCATTCTACAAATATGTATGCCTGTGGTTCTAAGCGTTGCGGTTAATACGTCGATATGTCGACTCCTGCGGTGGTTTTGCATTTATAATTTCTATTTTTTTTATTATATTGCTGCTCATTAAGGTATATGTTGATGATTATTGGGTTGGCGATATAAAGTGATAACAAATTTGTAAAGTAGTGGTGAATGCATTTGAGACAACAAACATTTTAAGTTGTTTTTATATGATACTAGTTTCCGCCCGCAACTTCGTCCGCTTGACTCTATTGAACGGGATAAAAAGTAACTTACTCGTATATCCTTCTTTATACTTGTTGCGAATGCAAGCTTTTACAACGTGTCTCTTAAACCAGCCTATTACAGGCCTCTTTTACAGTATCAAACGTCTAAGAATTTCGTCTTTATAATATTAGTTAGGCCTAGTAGTTTCCATACATTTCCTTAAATTACTTTTCATTGAAATGAAATTTCTAGTTTTATTGAAGTTCTCTAGGATTGAATTGTGCAAATATATGTTTCTGGATGCATAAGTTTCGCCTAATAATTTTAAATACCAAATTAAGATTTTCACCTATCTTTGATTTCACACAATGGAGAGATGAAACTGTATTCAAGGATATGTTCCCTCGACCAGTTGTGATAAAAAAATACGCCAGTTTTCAAATTGTGATTTTTATGTGAATCGGTATTCATTACTGTTAAAATTGTTTCCATAATCTATTTTTGTGTTAAAACATTCAGCATACAGACAGTAAGACATGGCCTGTGTATTTGTATTCCGTTGCTTATTTTTACCGATGCAGTTAATGCTTACAAAAAAAAGTGTGGACCAACGTTTCGACCTAAACAATTTTAGTACCTACTTATACGATTTTAGATTGTGTTCGATTAAAAAATTACGTTCACAAAATCAATATGTTTTTTTTTTATTTTTATTGACAGGAGTAATTTGTTCGAAGAAAAAATTATTAAACCCACTTCAATGTTACTCTAAATAAGCTACCTATTGGAAAAGAATATAAAATTTAGAACCATATTTATAATTAATATTTATAACTGTACACCAAGTATATATAAACAATGACTTGGAATAACGTAAATAAAAGAATTAAATAATAAAATTAATCATATAGAACATCTTTTTTGAAATTCCACAGAGTCGAAAGTTTGAAAGTAAAATAGGCTGGAGTGAAATTCGTCCGGTGATTCTGTAAAGGCCAGGAACAGACAACATTCGAATACTTCGAAAAATTGAAGATTGAGAAAAATGAAAAACGTGATAAAAATTATTCAAACTCTTGCATATATCATTATGAATTCTTTGATAAGCTGATATGGATTTTCGCCTGGCAAAATTCAGATGCCATCGGTTTACTTGTGTAAGCGGTTCCGATAGGGATGTGACATTTTGCCTAATCGATTTATAAATCTATTATAAATTATTCGATTATTTTTCTCAGCTTAATAATCCATTAAAACAATTACTTAAACGACCAATTAATCTTGTTTTTTAGCGACGGTGTATTATATATATTTGGGACATAACATTTGTTATTTTTCGGTTAGATCAATTAACCCTATAAAAATCGTCTCTAGAAAAGAATCGATTTTTCCTTAATCGATTATTTTGTCACATCCCTAGTTTCCGATGTGACATTCCGCGCGTGTCGTCGGATCCTAACCGGCTACTGGTGACATGTAGCTTTATCTTGCATCAGTTGATAAATCGGTCGACTGACCGCGCGTTATTACATAAATACTGACGATGTGAGAAGACCGTGGTTTAGGCTGTAATAGTGATGTTAGAAATAGAACAATCTTGCGATTTTTTTAGTATTCATTTTGTAAAAAAAGTAAAAATATTTAAAGAATTAAAATGGAATTTTTGTTTATACTTTTTTTTAATTGATGATAGTGGAATATGGTTCATCCGCCTGCGTCAACGATTTACGCTGGCGGGACACCAATGGCAAACAAAAAACCTAAGCCATCATTTATGCATAGTTTTGTGTCAATAGTATATAACACTATTATTTTGATACCTATGTATAGGCTATATATAGGCTGTAAAATGCACATTAAGTGGAAAATGTCAATTAGTTCTAAATAGAATAATTTTCTAACGACTTAACTGCGAATTAAAAAACAGTTTACGAATCTAAGAATAATAACTAATGCATTCTTAGATAGGCACATTGAAAAAACAATTCGGTGATTGATTCGTTACTAACCAGTTTCTGATATTACGTAAATTGTGTTGAATATTGTGTAATGTTTATTTTTAATGTAAAAATATACTAAAACATGATATGTTTTTAAAACGTTTCAACCTCTCCTCGGGTTACAAGCGTGGATATGTTGTCCTCAGACTTCATCGATGCGTAAGGTTAAGTTCGAGAGATTTTGATTGATTCAGCTTTCGCAATTCCATTAAATGTCCACTTGAAATTAAATTATCCATTATTTTTAATGTTATCGGACATTATCTACATATATTTTATTTTACTATATACACCTTATTTCAGAAAGGAGGCAGTTTCGGAATGTCCTGTATTCTAGTAGGTAGTATATTAGTCAATGTATTTTTTTTAATGGGTTAGTTTTTTCACACAAAATACTTAAAATGTAAATCTGAACAATATTTATTTAAAAGAGCTAAACCTAAGTTTCTTGCTCGTGGTTCTTGTGATGAGCGCGTATCGGATGAGTGTATTGAATAAAACAATATGACCATTCAAAAGTGTTTATACTAAGTTTATTTCATTAAAGATTATTTTTGGCTCAAATTAGATCCATCAAGACTGCTTTATATGAAATTTAAGAATTGAATCGGTAATAAAGCTAAGAATTATTACCGATTAAGACATCGTACAGGTTATTTCACTAATATCTAATCCTAACAGTCAGCGAAGAATAGCTTTTACATATTTAGTTTATTAAAGATATGTATTATACAGGTCAATATTCTTTACTAAATAATAGAAAATGACGTGCTCGAATTTATTTTCAATAGTTGCTATCCGCAATCTCAGGAATTTTCTAAGGTTAAAAAGGTAATAAACATACGGATAGATTTCACATTCATAATATTATAGCTAGGTCAAGGTGAACAATTTCCTCCTGGTCCAAAAAGTTATATTATGAAGTTTAGAGAAAGTCAGTTGCGATTCCGAGGGTGGGTTGAGGATTAGTACCCTCGCAAATGTGTAAAAAAAAACAACAACTTTTTTGTGAAAATGTTCGACGAAAAAGTATCTGGCTCGAGTATTATTAATTTGTTTTGTAAATCATTTCTACTTATGTTTAGTACAGCCTTGGTTTTCCTATAATAACTAAGTTACGTCTCTTTAAAACTTACTACATAAACATAGTAAGTTAGTTTTAAAAAGATATACAAAACATTTCATCCAAATAAAAGGTATAGGGCATTGAAACAAGACAGTTCAATTCGAAGCCGGCCACTATGGTCACCTCAACGAAGATTCAAATTTTAATAAATGGCATGTCATTTTCTCACCGTTACGTTTGATTTTCGTAGTGAAGGGACTAAAATTAATTATTGTAATTAGTTTTGATTGCGGCGGAATGCCTTACCTTGATCCACGCTACTGACAGATAAGCCATCTATTATACAAACAAAGCTATACATTTCGTTCATTTAAATAATAGAGTAACTGTTGTAGATATTAAAATTCTATTGGAACAGTCTTTTTATAGTGTTGATGAATTTATTAGCAGCAAATATTTTATAGAACTTTAATTCAAGCATAAAATAATAGCTTAGAGAACTATTCTCTAAGCTACAAATATTATTTTATGCTTGAGTTTATGTTTAAAAATCTTTTACATATATTCCGATTGAAACTATGGTTTAAACTGAAATTGAAACTTAATTAGGTATCTCATTCCTTTATATTGTTATTAATTTTATAGAAGTTGCAAACTATATTTGTATTTATTTCATAAATGTTTTCATAAATGGAACATTTGGGTTTCCATTGTTTTTTAGCAAGTAATTAAATTTAATATTAATTGCTATTGTATAAAAAATACCTAACCACTGGCTAATCAATAGCAAGCAACAAGCAGATTTTTGTTAAAGTAATATTAAATTTCGAATACATTTAAGAGTATTGGACATATTTAACCCTACTGTTTATTTTTTAGTCTATGCCATTTTTAATATTAATACTAAACGAGCCTCCATTGAAACGGCACGTGTGGACGAATGGGCCCCCCGTGAATCGATAATGCGATTATGCAGCGCAATCGATCGATTATCAATCGAATCGACTCGTAATAAGCCCGTACTTTCACCGGGTGTGAATGTCAAATCTCAGCCGTTATTAAATATGGATCGATATGTAATCTGACGATGCATTTGTCTTGAATCGAAATCCTTTTTGTTACGGTCACTTATATCATTATATTTTATAGCCGACTATGATTAAAGATTATAAATATGATTTGATTAAAGATTGTAATCACTATAATATAGTTCTGTAGCACCTACTTATTTGTTCGTTTTTAACCGACCTCAAAAGGGAGGAGCTTCTTGGTTCAAACGTATTACACAATACCTTAACTCTTACTATGATGGTTACAGGGCTTTGTGCTAGATTGATTTCATATATTTCACCATATCGAAACGTTTTTAGACATACTGTTTTATTAAAAACTTCTAAGAATTTATGTTGTCCTAATGTATTTGGGTAACATTGAAGGCAATACTGAAGGTAAGTGAAATACGTAATCATTACAAGAATATATTTTTTTATAAACTGAAATTAATAATATTAAACTAGAAATGCTAAGAATATTATAAATATCAATGGTATACATATATATAAAAAATTAATTAATTAAGTATAAAAAACAATCAAATATAATTCGACTTTCTTTGCAGTATCTATATATGTATTGTGTAATTCGCCAACAAACTAGTTCGTAAGAGCGTTCCTAAAAACGAACTAAATATACTACACTAGTCCGCAGTCGGAGGTCATTCTATTCTATTTATATCTATCTACAAAATATTATTTATTTATAGATCTCTTCAAATTAGTTAATGAACGGTTAAACGAAACAAACTTAGTGAATTTTAACATTTAGAGTTAGTTTTAGATATTTATTAGGCCTTTACAGCCGTTCAAAAATTGCCATAGCGGACGGTATTTCACGTCCACAAGGCGGGGTATTGGTAAAGTTTTCAACTAGCAATAATCGCACCTCGGATTAACCTCATTGGTTACGATATTGCCTCTGCGCAAAGTTAATTATTCAAACAGAGCTGAAAACAGGTATTGTATGATAAAAATGAAAACATAGCGAGTTGTAATTCGACGGCAGCGCCATCTAGTGACACGGCATGGGAACTATTTGTGACTAGTCGGCCGTTGAGTCGCTACTGAGCGTGCGTAACTTCTGCTTAAGAAGTGAATTACATATTTGATTTTGACGTACTTGTAATAAATTAATATTAATTTAATAAATAATTTTATCACATTTCAATATATTCAAAGCAATACAATGCAATTACAATTTAGTTTGTGATTTTTAATCTAAGACTGAATACAATAATAGTGTTTTAATTGAAATATTTTTTAATATGCTCTACTTTTATTTTATTTTTTTATTTAAGCGATATAATAGGTTTATTTAACTTAATAAAAATATTGTTATTATATTATATAGAGGCACAAATTAAATTGTAATGTTTTTGCTCTGATTGTTCATTTAAATTAAGTATATAAAAAACATTTCTTTCCTTATTTCATCCTGTACCTAATGCTGTTTTTTATGTCTTTATCTCATCGACTATATATAAATGTTATTTTTTTAATTAAACGCAGTTTACGTATTCACAGGTAAGTATGGTAATATTAAATTATGCCGGTTTTGACCCCTCAACATGTGAAGGGCGGGATTAGGGCTCATTCATAAATTACGTCACACGTTAGGACTGGGGTGGGGTGGAGGAGGGGGAGGAGGAAATGATAACCGTGTGACATTGTATGATAAGGGAGGGTTCCTAAAGTTACGTCACCGCTTAAAAATACTTACGTGTATTTACGTGTAAATTATGTACATATTGCGTATGTAATATGTACATAATTTAAATTGTAAAAAAAAAATGCAAAATACGTGATGGTACAATAGGGAGGAGGGAGTCTCACTAGACTCACATGGTCAGTGGGAGGGATAAAAAAAATAGTATACACGATTTGATTTTTTTTTTATCCATACATAATTTAATTATATAATTGGATAATATGGATAATTATAATAATAATAATAATGATATCTCAGGACAAATCACACAGCGCCATCTAGTCCCAAGTTAAGCAGAGCTTGTGTTATGGGTACTAGACAACTGATGTAAATACATGGATGATTTTTTTTTGTAAATAAATACATATTATACATAGAAAACACCCAGACCGATACAAACAATCATACTCATGAATACAAATGTTTGTACCGTGCGAGGATTCGAACCCGCGACCATCGGATTGTAAAGCGGTATGCTAAACCACTAGACCACCGAGGCTGTCAAAAAATTATATAATTAAACTTTGTAACCAACCCCTTCGTAACCAAGTTAGCTAATTTGTAAATAAAATGATCGAATCTCACTGAGTCCGACAATTATAATTCTAATTCTTCGCTTTGTGAATTCAATAATTGTTTTATCCAAAGCAATTGGAACACAACAAAAAATTTCCCACAAATAAATCACAATTTCTATTTCTAATTATTGACTGGAATATAACGATGACACTGACAAAAGTTAAGCGTGTCGGATTGTTTGCCGCGAAAATACTTGCACGTAAAGTTTTCTCAAAGGGTACCACTGAATGGGCCGGTCCGGGTCGGTATCCAGTCACGATCCGGTATTGTGGCGGTTTTTTGTATGCTTGTGACGCTCGACTTCCGTGTCGGAGGTCGGTTGACCGCGCGCTTGTCCACTGTATCCGTTATCCATTACTATATCCACTTATTATATCCATACAAGAATAGTAAATGCAAAAGTAGGTACATTTATCTATCTCTTTATTGGAAACAGACTTTCTGTCTGATAATTTTTATTATTTCACGGATCTTAATGCAATTTAAAGGAATATGATAAGAGCGAATATATGTATAATTATATCTAAAAAAATAGATGATGGCTAGTTAGTAATAATTAAAGATCAAACGAACTTACCAAGTGAAGTTCGATCATAATTATGTGACAGCTTCATTCTTAGCGATTTGTGTTTACATATTGTAGTAGTATTCCCAAGCACCAGCCTCGCACGGTAGTTTATAGATAAATTATTTTTTTTTTTTTTTTTATAAAAATAAAAATTAGTTGTTGTATTGACTATTCCCTTACTACCTCCCACTACTTACCCGATAAGGTGGGATATTCTTGTTACTGCGCTCATTTTGTTTAAAGTAAAGTTTTCATTTCAAATTTTATGTAGTTTTTATTTTATTTTTCGCTTCACACTTCTCACTTTATTGTCCGGGTTTGGGATATTAGAAAGAACCTCAGCTAAATTATTCCATTTTTACAATACGCACATAAGTATATACATATATGAATGCATCAAGTGGGTGGGTGTGAATAAATCGTTAAGAATGAAGCTGTCACATAATTATGATCGAACTTCACTTGGTAAGTTCGTTTGATCTTTAATTATGTTTCCAGCTTCATTCTTAGCGATTTGTGTTTACATATTGTAGGATGTTCAGAGAATTGTCAATAAAGTGTGCGGAAAATGTAGTGAAATGTAAATAGGTAAGGTAACATGCATATTATAAAACAATAATTTTATTATGTTATAATATGCATGCATAACACATTGTTCTGTTAATTACAGTAGTAATTAAGGTAGAATGTATCTCGCCTGCAGTTTTTCTAATTACATCTACGTTGACTATTGGCTATCTAAGTATCTATCTAAGTCTATTGGCCGCGACGTGGAACGTACACGTCATGGTGTACTATGCGCGATGAATACAGCGGTAACCATGCTACTATGTAGCAGACAATCCTTAACCAATTGACTCATCCGTTAACAAGAAACATTGTTATGAGGTTTTTTATGACTAATTAATAAATTATTACAATTAGATTTTCATTAACTGTGTGTTTTGTTTAGATATGCACTCAAACACATCTTGCAGGATAAATTTCGACCTTTTCATTGTAGAAACACGATTTTAACATAGGTTGAAACTGTTAGGCTTTGAGGTCCTTATGTGTTTTCTTGCAAGCGTTATCTTTACATATCTTGATGATAAGGACCTTTTAATTAAACCTTCATGACATTCTCGCGACTACCATTTCCAGACTGCAGCGTAGATTATGGGATCGTTTGAAAGGAGATTTGTGAAATGTAAACCATGGCTCCAGTATATTATTATCTAGTATTATAACTAAATCTTCTGCTTTGGCATTTATTATTTCTAGAATCAGTTTCCGAATTAATACAAATGGTGGAAAATAAAAATAGTACAAAAATGAGTATTTTTACTAAGAAATTGAAAATGCATCAACTGCAAATTTTCTTTTTTTTTTTTTTTTTTTTTTTTTTTTTTCATATGACTTTACATCCATGCTTCACTTTGTGACAACTTGCAAATCAATAAAATCACTAATTTATCCTGTATTTCTAAAAGCAACAATCGGCTAACTTCTACTCAGTTCAAAAATTGTAGTGTTAATATAAATAATAATGTTAATATTAATTATTTTACGCTTCTCATGCAATTGGAAGATTTGTTTGAATGTTTCTTCGCTGTCTTCGTTCCTTCGTGTTCTCCCCATGTTGATAGTAGCTTCGTATATTGTAGACGTGCGGAGGCTTCGGCACGGAAACACAGAATGAGCGCAGTAACAAGAATATCCCACCTTATCGGGTAAGTAGTGGGAGGTAGTAAGGGAATAGTCAATACAACAACTAATTTTTATTTTTATAAAAAAAAAAAAAACTATAAACTACCGTGCGAGGCTGGTGCTTGGGAATACTACTACAATATGTAAACACAAATCGCTAAGAATGAAGCTGGAAACATAATACTAAGTCTGGACTTGTGAATACTTGTACAATTTGCGAATTTATCGGCGCTGTGTGCAGCGTCATCTAGTCCCGAGCTAAACAGAGATTGTGTTATAAGTACTAGATAAATTATACAGTTTTTTGTAAATACATAATGTACATAGAAAACCCAGACCGATACAAACAATCATACTAATGAATACTATACAATACATTTACGTATAGTATAGACCGTTGCGCATAACGCACATTGTTATATAATTATTGTATTTTTTAATATATATTTTAAATACCTTTTTTCCTTTGTTCTCATGTTGTAAAGACGTGTCTCTACCAATAGCGAACATCGTTTTTTTCTCGGAAATTGATATACAGCCCTTAAGAACACAGTCGTTAAAAATGGTTGTTGATTTGATATTTGATTTTTTAAATTTATGTTTATTTGAATAAAGAATTTTCAATTCTATTATGAAAATTATATTGTCGACACCAGTGGTAAACCGTCGGGTCGTCGGTCGGGAGCGATGTCGTGACCCGATATGGTCCATCGCTCACGATGTTAGATCTTCTTTTTCATCGGAACACCTCAATGAAATGACAGTTAACCCCAAAAAAGTGTCTGAAAAAGTTAACCCTTCCAACGCTACCGTGAAAACTTTGATTGTATATTGTTTCGTTGGATTTAACCGTGCAATCACGAACTAAGCGATGTTGCTCGGTCATTTCCAATTTAGAAAATTTCATTGTTTGAACTATTTTATTGATTCCTTTTGTTCGTATTATAAAAGCTGTAGTCTCTCTATGATCTATAGTATACATAGCATACAATAATAAGTCTATTTCGGTAGACTTTGTACAAAGTCGCCTGCTTGGAAACCCCTGTCTTACGTATTTAGCTTTAATGTTTTAAAATATGTACGTAATTAAAGTGCTTATATTTGAATAAATATTATTTATATTTCAACTAATACAATAGGCGGTTTTATCCCTATGCAAACGATTCCAGACAACATTTTTTTTTTACAACATTTAGGTAAAAGATAACGATATAGAAGAAAGCGTAAGTGGTGCTACAACACTCATATAATATATCTAGTATAAGCGGGAAGGGGATTGTTACTAATGGGGTCTAGTGTCCCCATTGTGAGCAATGTGCCATGTTAGGTCGACCTCCACGTGGTTTCTGGAAACCATCATGGTTAATTTCTGATTACATGAATCACTATGGGCAAACTGCCCTGACCTCATGCTTATCGTATTATCCTCCTAGGGTCCCCCAAAAGCGTAAACCATTAACGCAGGCTGAGCACCATTCCATTATCATCCATGAAAAGAAAATAAGTAGTATAAGCGATAAATACTTTCATGTAGCATTTCTTACACAGTTAGATTGTTTTCCATTTCATATAAAAAAATGAAGATTTAAGAGTCATGCAAATTACAATTTACAAAATATTATATATAGATACTTGTTCTTTTTTTATGAATATAGGTGAAGAACTTTTTAAACGTGATTTCTATATATACTAGCAACACGTGCCTTTCAAACAACTCATTGAACATTAGGTGGCCGACATTCATGAGATACAAATCTTCCTTGAGAGCAATCTCTGGCATCGGTCCACAATTAATCTGGCACACAGAGACAATACCATCAAACTGAACTCATTATCGATTGCGCAATATAACTTATAGCTTTAACCTTTGCTTTATGGGTGTTGAATGGGCCTTATATTGTATAAGTGTTTGCTGCCTTGAGTTTTTGTTGCTATTCAAATGCACGCAGACAGGAAATAAAGATTTTATTGTTATTTTTGTACATATACATTTTTCAAATGGGTGTGTAAGCTAATTGACTTTGCAATTAATTTCAATAGTTAATTAATAATATTTATGGTAATAATAATTTTTATATCATTTATAAAGTCAAACTCAAAATGTTTATTAAACCATTTTGAGTTTGACAATCATATTACCTCTTACCATTCAGTTACTTCTGCTTTTTTCACTAACTCTACCGCCTAGTTCGTGAACTGGCAAGAAATTCAATTACTACAATGTTTTACGTCATTAAAGTTTTTAAAATATTTTAAGTACGTTTATCAGTTGTTTAGTACCTATAGTACAAACTTTGTACAGTTCGGTACTAGATGGCGTTGTGTTACTTTTTTACAAGATTTTGATTTAGTGTTTTTACAATCAACAATATTACTCTGTTGTCCAATGCTAGTGTAATCAATAGAAAGTGAATTTTCACTTCCTAGAAAAAAAATGTTATATCATTTAAAAAAAAATGTCAAGTTTATTATTATCCTAGCCGTTCAGTCTATTTCCATGGAATTAAGAAAGTTCATAGGTAGCTTATGACCCCAAAACATGCTGGTACGTCAGCTCGTGACCTGCTCTGACCCCGATCTAGTAATCGCCTGATACCCATTGTCTCTTGGATTTAGGGGTGACCCAAGTGACAACTGACAGCGGTAGTTTAGATCATTAATATTTGATTACTAGCTGTGCAGTTTTTGTGTGAAAGAGTAACAAAACATCCATCCATTCTCACAAACTTTTGCATTTATAATATTAATAAGATTGTTGTTTCTTACTTAGTGACGAAGTAAGAATGACATATATGAAGTACGTCACAGCTCCATTCAATTCCTAGAATGTTATAACAACGTTTTACTAACAAAACAATTGCTCCTTTTTACTAGTCACACGTTCTTAATGACGGCAGTGCATCAAAGAAAGAACACTCGTCTCAAAAAGCAATGGTTGAAAAGAGTTTTATGCTAAAGTGCTATTCATAACATATACCTACTTTACCTTGGTATAAAACTAATTTGTAAAACAGTATTAATCTAGAACACACTTCCGTAAACTAATAATAATTAAATATGTACTATATCGTACACTGGAACACACTTTGTAAACATTATTTCCAGCTATACAACCTTCCATTACATTTGATAGTCTACTTTTAATTTATCTAACATTATAATTTATCTCCAATATTATGTATGAAATGAGTGTTTAGTTTTTACGTAACAATTAATTAATTTAATTCACTATTAAAATAATTAATAACAAAACACCTCAAATCGCTTATGGCTTGAAAGTTGGACCTTAAAGTTTCACCGATAGGGTTATCATTCGGATAAAAGTTACTATCTGTAATTGAAATGTGTCTTTTTGACAGTTCAACGTGTAGTACGTGTACAGATTGCATAACATAATTTCAAGTGAATACACGTGGAAACTATATCCACTACTTACTCACACCACTTTAGTTACAATAACACTAGCAACGTATTAATTCCATAAGTTTTGTTTAATAAAAGTACTTTGTAATTATTTTTATTATGTTACTAATTTTAATAATGTATTGTTTAATAATGTTACAAAAGAACAGCACAAAAATATATTGGAAAGATACTGATTGATCAATGAGATTAGACTTTAGTGTAGACCAAACCTTTCTCATTGTAGTATTAGTTATTATTTAGTTTTATACTTATTACTTAAATATCTAATAAATGGGTGTCTAAAATCTGAGAAAACTATTAGTGAAATACAGCACCAGAGATATGTTAGTCCTCTGTAATAACAACATATAAGTAGTATCGCGGGCGTCATAAGATAATATGACGTCAATAGCGCTATATACATATACTAGCAGATCCGACCACGCGTTGTTGTGGCTAAGGTTCTTGAATAAAAAAATATTGCGACTATAAATTGAGATGTAAGTAAGCTATTCTATCTTTCAATTTGGATCAAATTGCACATAATGTGTAAGTTAAATTTGCAATCGGTTTAGTAGTTTAGGAGTCCATCGCGGACAAACAACCTGACACCTAATTTTTATATATAAAGATATACAAATTGCCATCAGGTTGTTACCTTATTTGCTATTCGTATTATGATAATAGCATTTGTGTGTAAATAAGTAAGATATCGATTTAATTACACTTCATTTCCAACTATTTCACTTATTATGACACCGGAAAATCTTCATTAACCTAAACATAATTTAAGGAAAGCTATGATATACTAAAAATATCTAATATTGAATTAGAGGCTGATTTCTAAACTTACCTAATATTCTAAACAGATTTTCAGAGTTGTATTTCATTCTGTCACATGTTGCAATGGACCTGACTTATTTTAATGAATAATTTAAGTTACAAATTTGTTTATTTCTACTGACTTTAGGTTTTAACTATATTTGGTATGATTGCTTCAGACGAGTTAACGAGTGGTAAAATATATAACTGCGATCACCTGTGACCATTAGTGTACCATAGAAGTATTTATAGAGCTAGAAAATAAGACTAAAGATTATGTGTATTCTATTTAGAATCATAAAAATACCATTTAATCGATTTTAGTATTATACTACTATGTCTTACTAAAAACGAATCGGAAAACTATTTGCTGAAAATATGTATATTTTTATAATTTTTGATATAGCAACTGCAGTTAACGTAATGTAATAATATATATAAAAATATGACATATAAAAAGTATTCAAAAATAAAAAGAATAAAAAAGAGTTCGCGGCGGTCGGTCGCAGCACTATACATTAAAAGAGTAAACCTCTTACATCTGATGGTTGCGGGTTCGTTTCTCGCACGATACAAACATTTGTATTCATGAGTATTATAATTTAAAAAATGTGCTCAAGTATTTCTATCAAATTCAATTTAAAAAATTATCCATATACGATATTTTAGTCGTTTAAGAACGTAACATTTTTGTTTTTTCCTACGGTCCAGTTCAATTCAGTGTTCAATTGAATGAGAACTGGCAAGAAGCTCTACAGATTTTTTTTAAAGTTAGTTTATTTAAATATCAGTTGTATATGTAGTCTCCTATACTACAATATGGTACCCTATAGATGAGGCCGTATAATTATTTTCACAATTATTATTAATAATTAACTCTGTCATCATTCAAACAGTCTACCTATGAAAACACAATGTTTAATCTTAACTATTGTAATATTTAAAGCACAAATATTTTATGTTATCTTTGTAAATAATAATACTTAAGCTAAAATATGACATCTACATTCTCTTGCCATACTGTATCGATGTCAGTCTGTTCACCAAACGTCCACTTTCATATCGTGACCCAAGGATATCAATCGCTAATTTCTACAGTTCACAGTCTATTGTTTAGTAATGTATGCTGGTACCATACATCATAATTACGGGTGTAATCGGATTGTATTGGACCACATCAACTGCATTGCTCTCAAAGTAGCCCTATACGGAATGTAAATTAATAATAACATACCTTTACGATGATTATTCTAGGTTGGGTAGTCACAGGCATCGTTGGTCGATATTTGAATAGCATAGAGTAAAAGAAGCTTCAGTGCAATTATTTATATTTATGTAAAGTTTTTTATTTTTACGGTATTTTTAGAATATAACAGTTGAGCTATCGGGATATGCTGTCCAGTTTTTTTATATCTGATAATGGAATGGTTCACCCGCTGCTTAATGGCGGGGCACCAGTGGAGGATGATAGAATGATCATGAGGTCAGGTCAGTTAGCCCATTATGACAAATTTATCACGACGATTTCCAGAGTGAACCGCATGGAGGTCGACCTGACATGGTACAAAGCTAGCTATTAGGGTCATAGTCCTCACTACAACCAATGCCCTTTCCTCTTACGCTGTCTAGTATTAGTCTAGTATTAAGATTGAAATATAATTTATGTACGTTTTACAAAATATTGGAACAATATTTGGGAGGCCCATTCAATCACGAAATGACTTGGGGCTGACGGCCAGTGGCATATTATTATTATATTTTGCAATTAATGCCTTGGGTAGTTTTTGCAAAGTCAAAATCTTTAAATCATATAGGACAAAGATAGTACATTAGTAGCAATGGGACATACTAGTCCCCATTGCTTACAATCTCTTCCTCTCGTATCTTGCTTTACGTATTGAAAATCTTTTAAAGATTATCCACCTGCTGGAAGGAGGGCGGGATTGGTGTGTGTTATTCACCCACTAAAAACCACACCGCGTACTTCTCTCCGAGCTACTATTGCTGTACCCGCGGAGTCGCGTTAGCATGCTGTGCGAAACTGAAGCTATCTGAACTGGATAGCAGGGTTAATTATAACAGAATGTTGACGTATATAAGTGGTATAAAATGTAATACATAACTTAAAAAAATATTGGACATAGAACATAAAGTTGAGACATCCATAATATATTGCGTCTAACAAGTAAATTCCTAGAGCAACTTGATTCCTACACGCGCATAAATCCCCTAGCACACGCACAACAAGTGCGACCGAGTGACAGCTAACAAAACGCAACACAATGTCACGCCACGCGAAATATATCGA
The DNA here is from genome assembly GCF_030625045.1 of Achroia grisella. Lineage (NCBI taxonomy): Eukaryota > Metazoa > Arthropoda > Insecta > Lepidoptera > Pyralidae > Achroia > Achroia grisella. The sequence goes on from NW_026713038.1 coordinate 1,958,084, forward strand.
GCGGGAAAATAAAGCATTTCGCCGTGTCCCCGTTTCGAGCGGCCTCGACTCGAGCGCGCCCCAATCTTGATACGGTTTCGTGGGAAACACTCCTCTGCCTCGCTAATTTATAGCCTAGCGCTGAACTACATGCGGCTGAGGCTGACGTCTTAATCCCGTGCTCGGTGACGTCCACTCGTAAATTCAAATAGCGAATGACTCCGAAATAGTGTAGGTATTATGGTCTGGGACTGTGTGCCGGTGACAATGTTGTGGAGTTAGATTTCGTTTGAAATAGAGAACATTCTAAATAAATCACACATGTTTATAATTTCATTGAATGTAAATATGAATTTAAAGCGATTATTTTATTTGTAAAATGATGAAAATATGTATATTCATAACATTGTTTGCACCAACTAGGCCTCTAAAAATATTAAGTCCCGGTGACCAGAAAATGTTTCAAAAATAAACTACCACCAATATTAATAGCTAATAAGTTAGCTTTCTATCAGTGAAAGAAACTTTAAAAAGTCAAGTATTTTTGAGCAATAGTTAAATCATTACAAACAAAAAAATCCATATTTTTTTCTTTATGGTATTATCTTTAGACTATTTCGGTTAAACAGTATATAGATAGACCACCATCAATTCCAGCACTGCATAGCATGCAGCCTGCGATATTTCTCAATTGCGGCGGCAACGCATCAGAATCAAGTATAACTTACTTGCATGGCATACCTGTACCTCTAAATCAGATTGGCGAAGTGGGCCAAAGCTCTCGGTAACGTATTTAGTAAATAAATACAGACGTGATGGATGATGCACGAACTGTTTCTCGCTCTTCATTTACACAATACTGACATGTCTGTCTGTGGGTATTTTGAAATAAAATCGTAAAATTAAAGGATAATGGGATCCTATCACGTTTGTTCTTATTATTGAGTTCCTGATATTTCGACAGTGTTGCATGTTGAATTTGAATTTGTTGCAACTACCTACAATAATGTTATATATATTATGTTTTACATTTTCTTTTCCTTTTGTAAATAGTGTATAATATAAAAAAGTGTAAACTGTGAATTCCAAATATAACCTTAATTTTTTAAACATTTTTAATTCATACATATATTAATTAAGGTATTTATTTAATCACGCAGGCCCTTTTAAAAAAGGCCATTATGAAAAAAAAACTTTTTAAATAATATCAATTATCTCACACTAACGGGTGTGAAGTGATATATATTATCTTAACTGTAGTAATATTACATAAAATATATGATTAAAATATCCCCTTTTACCATATATCGAATTTGGACGTTTGTTTACACTACTACTGCGCTAGATCTTAATTCTACACTATAGCACAAACAATAAATAATTTTACAAATGAATCTTGTATTTTTATATCAAATTTGGTAATGTAGGTACCATATAGAGAGCAGATTATTTTGTAAGTACATTCAGAACAGAACTTGTAACAGAATTGCCAATTACTGAATATAATCATAAATAGGATAATAAAAAGTGTGTGCGGAATAACGAAATAATAATAATAAGTGATCACCGACCATTCAACTTAAAAAAATATTAACACGTTTTTAAATTCTACATAATAGTAATATACGTTTTAGCATAAAATAGCGTGAATATATGATTATTATAATGTTCACTATATATTCAATACTATAAATTTATTTGTCTAAGATTCTTATGGCGTGTCAACGAGATGCATTTTATGGTGTTGTTATTAAAATATATTGTTTTAACGTTCTTAAAGAATATATTATGATTGTTTTCTAAAAATATCATGTTTTTTAAACACATAATGTGTCTTGATATAAGTTAATTTTCACAAACATGATATTAAATATCGGTTTTTGTTTTTATTTAGAAACTAGCTGTTACCTGCGATTTCGTCTGCGTGGAGTTTGACTTTTTTAATATGAAAATAAATAACATTTCTATAATAAAAATAAGTCTAACTTAAATTATAGGCTCCATTTTGACGACCTCGGTGGTATAGCGGTTTACCACACCGCTTTACTTCCGATGGTCACGGGTTCGTTTCCTCCACGGCACAAACATTTGTATTCATGAGTATGATTGTTTGTGTCAGGTTTTCTATGTACATATAACATGTATGTATTTACTAAAAAAAAACAATCTATGTATTTGTATCAGTCACTTAGTACCCATAACACAGGCTTTAGCTAGTTTTACTTGGGTCTAGATAACGCTGGGTGAATTGTCTTGAATTTTTTTTTTAAATCTCTTTTCGGTTCACTATTGTACAAAGTCGTAAACTCTAGTACTACATTATAATGAATGTAATCAATGCTGGAGTACTAGACTAGTGTATTTAGTTTAGCCATCACCGTATATGGTGTAGCAACGTGCAAGACATTATATTTTATGTAAAAGATAACAACAATAATTTATTCGTAGCGCCTTTAATCAATACGATATATTACTATTGGTTTTGATACGATAAACGCGATCGCGTGGCCACAGCGTTATAATGTACATCATATTTTACAAATAATGATCACCTCCAGGTTTATTGGTCTGAGAGAACGAGGTTTGTGGCTAAAAGAATTATTACAGTACTGATTTGTTTATACTGGGCATATTTAGTGAAGAAAAGTCTTAGTACCTAGGGGCCATACATAGATTATATCACACCAACTAAAGTTTCAATATTTACGTCGTCCCGTGACCAAAACGATTGTAACAGCTTTGAAATATCGGGTATTATATATAACAATATATTAATAAATGTAATATTATCATGGTAAATATATCGTTTAGACGTTTAGTCGATGTGTACTCATTTTAATTTAACATATATGGTCGTTCGTTAGATACTATAAAGCCTTCCGTTTACTTAAGAATTAAAAAAAACATGATTTTATTGGCTCTTTCGGACAATTGAATGTTTTCTATGTACCTATGTTATGTATGTATTTACCACAAAAGTATTCATTTATTTCTATCAAATTCAAATTCAAATTCAAAATATCTTTATTCATGTAGGTCTATTACAGACTCTTATGATATGTCAAATCTACCGTCAGTTCGGAATGATATCGAGATGAGAAGAACTGACAAGAAACTCAGCTCGTAATTTTTTCAAATAATAGTGGAACATGTTAATACAGTTATTAAAATTCAAATTTGGGAGAATAGAGTGACCACCAGCATATGCTATCGCAAAGAACAAAAAATTTAATCAGTGTTCACAACCTGAACAGACCAGTCCCCACAAGCAGCACCCGTAGACAGAGCCACCCATCATTGTACTCAACCATATAGCGAGCATGACTGTTTCAAGTTACTCCACTACGTCAATTATATTATTTACAGCATAGGCTGTACCGATCACAGTTTTCACCCATTACAATATTAAATTTACATTATTTAATTTACAATATGTCATTACAAAATTTATAATAAGTTTCTTTATTGTTATTACATTATCCATGTCAATGGGAAAAATTATATGCCTCATAACAAAAGTTAAAATTGTAATTAAGTCCACACATTGTCAAAACACAAACTCTGCTTAACTTAGGACTAGATGGTGCTTGTTGAATTGTCCAGGATTATTATTATTATTGCCAATGTAAAACTGACATTCGGTGACGAAATTCACCGAGTCATCTAGTTTAAAAACAAAACGGACAACACTACAGGAAATACAAATAGATAATTAATTAACAGAAAAAACATTTTAATATAGCCAATTTTTAATTCCACATGCGGTCATTTCACTTATAATTGACTTCCACTAAATACATAACGATTTCAATGCTATGTTATGGCCAAAAAGCTGATGATCCATCTGATAATCATTGGTAACAGTCAGATACATGAACGACATCACATACATCACAATATACAGACATTGTGTAGCTCATGCGATATAATAACAGCAAAAGAAGTTTTATAACATCAAGCCAAGTGTACTGCAAGTACTCCTGTATTGACAAGTCCAATTTTCTTACAAATTGAGATAGTACATCATCTATCTCTGTCTGTGGTCATAACTCATATTTATTTATGAATAATTAAATTGAATCCAATATCTTCGAGAGCAAGAAAACAGCGGGCAATATTAACAGTATCTGATTGAGGGTAGTTGCAATATATCTTCTTGGGCGTTAATAGCTCCGACTTGCCTATTATTTTGTCAAGTGCCGATTTATAGATGGCAACACTAACGGTACACCTTTGTAGTCCTGGGTATATAGGCCGAGTGAAGATATTATCGTGCCGGATAAAGTGTTAAACTAAAGGTTATTTAGGCGTTAATAAAATAAGAGTATTGTGAGAAATGAACGCTCTGTTAGGTACACCTAGGACGGAGATTTAATTTCTCTTTTCTATTTGTATTCTATATGCTGGAACATTAAAGAGCTTATTGAATACGAATTTATATTGCTTTATATTTTGACTGTTGCGGTATGGTCATGCCTTTTAAATTTGCAAGAAAAAGGCACCAGTTAAACTGCATCTGCATTTTGAAAACCAAGGCAACTGAATAATTATATCATAGTAAAACAAAATAGTGTAAAAACATATTAATTAAAAAATGTAAAAGTGTATTATGTTAAACTAAAACTTTTATGGAAACTAAATAGATTGTGATATTTATTTTTATAATCGATAAGGTTTGAACTTCGAACACAGATTTATTTTTTCACAATAGATTAGTCGTTTCTAATCCATATTGTAAAATTGTTTATAACATATTTTTTTATGTATGCGTAAAATAATAAATTATGTTGCTTGTGTAAACTGACTATTAAAATGCGATAATTTACAGTGAAAACTGTTTTCTCATGGTTTGAAATCAATTTTACTTGTATGAGCCAACCTCGTGACGACCGCTGACTATAAGTTTTCCACACATCCAATCGAGAGCAGTAAGTTGTAAGTTCTCGACAAAGACAAGCCAACAATCAGACGGGTTAACCTTACAGATACCACACGCTTAATACAAAACAGAATTAAGTAAACAACCAACTTTATGAATATGACTTACGCAATGAATAGCAAAGCCTTTAAAATTGATTTTAATAATTTGTACTTTTTAAGTTAATGGCGCAGTGTAGAATTAAATCGAAGCCACTCACAAGATGTTCAGTCATTAAGTAAGTATTAAACTATGTTTTATTTTTAAAATACATAGTGACGGAATATAAACAGTTTCCAGTTATAAAATTATTTTTATGCAAGAGTTCTATCGCGTTCAAATGTTTATTTTGTGTATTACACCCTAGTTACGGTTTAGTTATAAACAAAATTTCATTTGAATCCTAACTAGGCATAAACTCTTTAGAGGTATACTTTGTACAGTTGTTTCTCTTCGTCCACCTATTAGTATCTTCTGTGTTACGTTTGGAGGGTGAGATATGCCACTGACATTATAGGCCCTGTAAGAGGTATATCTTACGTGGCATGGAAGTTACAAAAAAAGCTTTAACATTCATAACATTTGTAGGCTACGGAATAAAAGTGTCTGACAGTTAGCAGTCTGTATAATTTTTTCATCTGTGTGCTGTAACGAGCGATTTCACGGCGCAGGCGCATCCTTTCGCCACGGCTGTCGGCGACGGCGTTCGATCACGCCGCCATCTTGTCTGCGCATACGACAGATTTGTTGCGTCACACGCGCTACAATATTGTGGATCGTGTTACACTGCCCTGGATCTCTTTGTTCTTTGATTCCAATGCAGTGAATAGTGTTGGTAAATATTATTCGATACAGTGCTATGTAAATGACGAGTTTGGTTTCTATGACTATTGTATTATGTTACCTATATTCAATTTATAAACTATCTACATGTAATGTAGCCACGACTCTTCAGGTTCCTCTCCACGTGGCCCTCATTGTTGTGAATTCGAAACGATATGGACTGTTTGAGCCGACTTTGCCATCCCTTCATCTTTTGCTAGTGTCAGTATACGTATATCAGCGCAAGTGGATGGGATTTTCCATAACCATCCATAAAAACTGACAAAGTATATTGTTACGATTGTTTAATTAAATTAAAATAAAAGGTGTAATTATTAAAGCGTATGTAGTTCTGCCATCCAATATCATTATAACATGAAACTAAATGATATATGATGATATGATCTTATACAAACATGAACTATATTTCTTGTACTGTTTTAGAAATTATTCATCGATTAAGAGATAATTCAAGTAGATGTAAAATTATACTATAGTATATTATTATTTTTGTTTCGTAAGAATCTTTTCCTGAAAACACGACATTAAAAAAAATTACGAAATCGGTTCAGCCGTTCACACGCGATGTGTAACCAAGAGAAATACGGATTCATTTTTATATACGTACATGTAAGTAAATTGAAAGACTATTCTTTCAGAAATGTTTTCATAATGTAAAATGTCATCTAATATTAGTGGATATTAGAGATAGCTTCAATGTTTGGACTGGCGATCAGCGTCCGCGACAGGAACTGGCCACGTCGAGATAACGCCATTAGATCGCATCTCGGTGCGCACGCGCCGTCCGGTTTATTTCAGACCGTGAAATTAAAAAGATTTGGTTACGTCAATTAATTGTGTTGTAATGGTGCTTAATGTGTTGAGTTGTCGAAACTTTTTGTTGCTGCGTGTATATAATTGAAATAGAATAGATAAGAGGGGAAGATAGATTATCCAATAGTAGGCAAGTTTAATCAAACAAAGAACTATCGAACTACTATTAAGTAATGTTAAATGGGTAAATGTTTTTTTTTTTATGTAACTGGAATAGCAACAACAACCAACAACAAATATATAGGGGTATATCCACTATAAGTGGTAACCGTCTATATAAATATGTAGCATCATGGATATCATGTCATCATGTACCACCCGTGGATTCTCTAGGATCTAACGGTATACGTTGGTGAGGCAATATTGCAGAATGATACGATGAGCATGACGTCAGTGTGGAATAACGTTACGTGGTATAGTGGGGATAATGTGACTACTGGAGTAGTAGGGTACCTTAGGTGGGTAAACTTGACCGTTACTGTCATTTAAAAAAACATGAAACACTTCATTCAAACAGTCTGATTATTATCAAAATCGATCAGCATCAGAGAAATTCGACTTATTACAATACATTCCCTGCTTCCCCTCACTCTTGTAACTCGGCCATCGGGCATGCCTTTTTACTACGTGTATAGGACAGGATGACAACATGACGGCCCATTTTACCGCTGTTATACTTGACAGTTAGTACGATAGAGTCAGTTGTATCGTTATCAAATATCCAATCTTGTACTCTATTGATTTTAATGTCTAACGTTTACCGGTCAACGAGCTTTATGTGTTTAGTTACTAGATGATATTTGCGGTATTGGCTGCAGCATTTTAAGACTATAACAGTACATGTATTGTTTGGCGGCCTCGGTGGTCTAGCGATTTAATTTGCTATCTATAAAGTCGGGTTAGATTCCCACACGATACATAGATTTGTAATATGATTCTTAATTCTTTCAGATTAAAATATATAGTTTGGGACTCGATGGTATGGTAAAAAACAAAATAACTAGCTGCTAAAATACAAAATAATAGGAAAGAGAAAAGATGTTATAGATTTTATTTTATTAAGAGTTTTTTTATTTTAAAATATATTTATTTTCAATATTTGTAGTTTAAGAGCACATATAATTAAATTCATATAATTATAAAAAATATATTATACATATTAATTAATCTATTATATTAAAGGAAAGAAATTTTATATTGTTATTAATTGATAAACTGAAAATTGATTTACCTATTGAACCTACTTTTTCAGCGGGATAGCCAGATTGTTTTATATAAAATATTCAATTAAATCATTATATCAGTCACTTTTCTAATATTAAAATCACATTACTCAAAAACGACTTGCCTGGACATTGCAAGAAATATTTGATTATATTGAAATATATTTATTTGTGTTAGCGAACTTCATTCCTAAAATTGCTCAAATAAGTATACAATACCCGCTAGTAAATCCTCTCTTACATATCTTAAAAAAAAACTATATCCTACCCTAAAATATTATTTTAGCAGTTGCTATACTATTTTAGCGGCATATACTCGTATGTACAATACAGGTCGATCAGTCACTGCTATAAGTAATGTGGGAAGGTGAGCGAAGGGCTTTGTTTGGCGGCAGCTGCGTCGGCGCACGGATAAATCATTTTCATAACTGCGCCTGATCTAAATAAGGAGAGGCGCTTGTTTAGATAACTAGTAATTAAGATGAACGCCTGGTTAGGTCTGTGGTTAACGGATCTGTGGTATAGGGCACTCAGATATTGCTGGTATGATTACTGTAATATATTAACAGACTGAAAAGTTGAGAGGTTTACCATTCACTGCATATATATATGTATATGCAAGTTCTATATCCTTTATACAAAACAAACAAACTTACATTTATATTATATGGTGGTCACTCTATACTCCATTAATGAATCTGTGTTTTTGTAAACATGTACAAACACACAGATTTAAAACAATAAGAGCAGCGTTTCTTGTCAGTTCTTCTTAACTCAAATGCTCTCCGAACAGACGATAGTTTTTGACATACCATAAGAGTCTGTAATAGAGCTACATGTATACATAAAGATATTTTGATTTAATTAATAATTTATTATTATTTAATTACTAATAGCAATTTATATCCAATAAATATGCTGTCAAAAACAGTCCTATATGAATTTAAGAGCATAATCATTATCTTCTAGCAATATATGAAATCACTGATTCTGTTATAAAGTCGCTAAAAATATTAAGATCATAACTAAGACCACAAAAAACTACTGTTTTGAAATATGCATCATACAACACATGCCTCATTTAAAAATCTGTATACGAAAAGAAAGGCTTTAAGGTAACGACAACAATCTAGACATATCCTCACATAGCATGGTTGGTCCCTTACCGAGACGGCGCTATTAGCTGATAGTTATGACTTGTTACTACCATACAAACCTCTTGGTTGGAATTACGGGAGACCGTATTAGGGCGCGCTGCATGAGGTCAAAGTTCGATAGTAGTTTTAGGAACGTATCGTTGGATATGGCAACTATTAAATGGGATCAGGTTGCCTAGTACAGATTAAGTGAATTATAACGCACTTAAAGGGTACTATCCATATTGTTGTCATTAAGCAGTATTACATAATATGTTTTCTTCTAATTTACAAAAGCCAAATATTCCTGACTGTTTCTTGGACGATCGAATTTAGTCAAATACCAAAATTAATATCATCCTAACTCCTGCAGACAAAAATTTTACGACCTCATTGGTTTAGCTGTGTTAAACACACACCACCTTACTTTCGATGGTCATGGGTTCGATTCCTCACACGGCACAAAGAATTGTATTAATGAGTATGATTATTCGTGTCGGTCTGGGTATTATCTTATAATATGTATGTATTTACAAAAAAATCTATGTATTTGTATCTGTTATCTGACATGTATCTATAACACAATCTTTAGCTACCTTAACTTGGTTCTAGATGGCGCTGTGTGAATTGTCCTGAGATTATTAAATTAATATTTAAAAAAAAATTGTTTCTGCTTTGCAATAATTTAGAATTCATTACATTTAGAGATAAAGAAGAGATTTCCTTATAATATAGACATTAGATTATTCAATTTATGTCCATAAAACATAATTCAACGTAACCCAAGCTGTCAAACAGTGCAGCGTGGCATTAATTAAATTGTTTATTGTCACCAGGAATTTAACTAGGTGACTGTGCTTAATCATTTAGTTCAACCTACGCATGACATGTTTTTAAATATTTAATGTGTAATATTAATACAGAATACTATCGGTGCCCGCGGTTTCACTCGCGTGAAATTTTTAGCCTATGTGGTGGGAAATTGCGGAAAAATATAGCAAATAAGGTTTCACCACCATGCGGTAGGGCGCGGTCGCTGGTTCAGAAAATATTTAATTGCTGACTGTAAAACATATATAATACTGTCGCACAGATCACAATGATATAAGCACAAAACACAAAAATATTGTCCAAATTCGAGATTAACTTTTAGCAGCGTGCACGGCGGTTGATTGTTCAAATCAGAGAGTTTTCGAAGTGAATAGATGCACAATTGCACTCGCAGTGACGCGACAGAGGCGCCACTTTACAGGTACATACTTACCCGCTAAATTACAAATATACAAACCTTGACTGCAAATACAACAGACCAGCGAAATAACAATATATATAATTGTTAACAATAAAAATGTTATAAATGGCGTAACCACTATGTATTATTCTGATGTATATATATTCTGATTCTGTACCATATATTATCGTAGTTTTATTAAAGTCCATTACGAAATGGTTGGTTTGTATGGATTGACGAATTCATACGAATTCATTTAAGGTTGACGAATATTATTTTTTTCTAGTGACATAGCTTATAATAATACTCAGGCTAATACTTATAATAATAATATAGCATTCTAATGGTAAAAAAATTATGAAATCGGTCTAGTATATTTAAATCATCGTTACAAACATATATAAATAGAGATTTTGCTTTTCATAATATCAGTGTAGATACCTTCACGACGACTTATCTCAGATGAGGTAATCAAAGGAATTGTCAACTGTTTATGTCGTGGATGTTTATTACGAAATTAATATCATGCGTATCATCCGATAAATAGCGGTAAACGCTGTATCTAATAATACATAATATCATCTATTTTCCTTATTATTTCTCACTAGAGTGACTTCGTATCTGTATACAATTCTTTAAATCACCATCCACTATCGTGTAAAATCCTTACAATATATGTACCTATATTTATTTTAGACTAGCTGACACCCGCAACTTCGTTTGCGACTGTCTTACTTACTTGACATTTATCATTATATTTCCCCCAATTTATATAATATATTTTTGAATTAGAGTCTATATGTTATTCTGTATAGTTTCGTCAAAATCCATTCAGTAGTTTTTGCGTGAAAGAGTAACAAACACCCATACTTACAAGCTCGCGTTTATAATATTAGTAAGATTATTTCAGAATATCCGTAGTGTTTAATTTGTAAAAAAAATTAATTAATTTGTAAAAGAAATTGTAATTTCTTAAATGTAGTGTTTTAGGAGATAACACAATAATAACAAATGGACAAAATAAAATAAATCGATTTTTTTACAAAATTAATTATTATTTCTTAGAGGGTTTTTCAATTTTCTCCATATTAAACAACACTCAGTAAAATTCGATCTGGTTTCTGGTTTCTACAGAAAAAATACAGACAGACAGTTTTCACCTTGTCACGATCCCCTATCCAATTCCAACGGGGATCGAATTTACGACGGCCTGAGCCGAGTTTCCCCTCTCCCTCCCCCCCTTACGGCGGTCTCAGACGTGTCTGTCAGGCAGGAGTTGGCCTTCAGCCGCAGTCGTCCTTCCGCAGACATGAAGTGCCATCTGCACTCACCTTCTAATGTGCGGTGAAGCTGTAAAGGCCAGCTGCGCCCACAGCATTAGAATAGTTCGAAAAAAAACCATTCCAGTTAAAAAAATAGATGACATAATATTAATATTATCAATGGTTTTTGGAATGACTTTGAATTAAGTTATATATTTAGTAATAATAATAACCCGCAATATTTTGTCTCGAGTAAATTTCTAATATAATTATATCGAACAATGTTTCGACAAAACACGAGCATTACGGAACAAAACCCTCGCGTTGTCCGCTGTACTGTAGATATTTAAATGAATTATGCGTTCAGAAATCAATGTGTAATGGAAATAGTAGCGGTCGAGATTTATTAAAATTTATGAATAGGTATTTATTAAACAGTCTGTAACTCGCCAACATTGTCAGTATCTAATTTATAAATGTATAGAAACACGTGGGGCCTATTAATGTTGTAAGTAGAAAAGGAAATAATGTCTATCAACCCAGATAATAATATTATTACCATAATGCTACATTTTAATAAAATATATTCTAAATATATTCCTACATATACCACAGCGCCATTATTGAATCTTTTTTAAATAGTTATCTCATTATTCTTCTGTCTCTTCTTTACATAGTATAAAACAGTCGTCGCCGCTATATGTTCGCTTATATCTTTTAAATTACGCATTTTTTTAATGTAGTTTTCAGCAATAGATATATTGATTCAAGGGGAATATGTATATGTATAATACATGCATGTTATAGTATAGAACAAGCTGAGAAATTCAAAGATTTGTAATGTATCCGGGACGAGTCGCTAGTGTAATGTAATTTTAAAATAACGATATCAAACACCATTTCACCACCATAACGAAACGTATTCAAATTTTGTGAAAATGTCATAAAATTGCAAAAATTATACATCATTTCTGCAATTTATATTTGAAGACGATTCGGCAATATCAAAATATTGTATTTTGGATTCAACTGAAATCAATGTTGCAATTATATGTAGTAGTAGATTTATAGATGTCATGTTTGACAGGTTTATCTAACCACAAATCGACATCTAAGATTTTAAGTCAGGATGTAATTCCTCGGGCAGGTTGGAGAGTTCTAGATTAGCAAATATTAGCGTACTTTGTTCTTAATCAGGCGTATAAAATATACAATTGGACTTATAGCAAACCAGATTCATTCTATTAAATTTTCAATAGCATAATTAAGACCAGCAGTCGTAGAGCTGACTGTGATTTATTCGTAATCAACAATACACTTACACACTTGGATCTGGGTTTTATGTTCCGCAACTAGTCGTAACTTCTTTTACTTTCATTTACAGTCAATACTAAATATGGTTATTTAGTTATTCCATCATCGACCATGTTATAAAATGCAATATTAATGAAGCAATAGAAATAGCTACAGCAACTGGAATTTCATACACAACGAAATGTCAAATCCTTTTGTCATTATAATTTTTAATGTTTAGAACTTCGTATGTAAATATTAATTTAAAATATGTGACACATTAGTAATAGATCTTGTAGTAATCAAGTCTATACATATAACAAAAACAGATATCCGTGACTCTATATGGGTATATGACAAAAGTATTAGATGACTTTATCGACGCAATAGAACTCAAAACAATGCATCATCATCACAAGCTGCATCGCATTGCATCAACTACCCGCATTCTTATTTCTTTTTCACTTAGCGTTCATTGCGATTTCTTTTTCTTGCTAGGTCTGTAGGGGTCGTAGCGATAATTAATTTACAGGCAAGTTCTTCAATAATGAAGGTACCAGATATAAACAGATTTTACTAATGTGACTAGATAGTTCTATAAATTAGAGTGGTCCAACAAATAACCAGTATTTACTTTTTTGTAATTTGTTTTAACAATTTTCAATAATTACTATTACACGACATTTAGTACTTCTCTTTCAGTAATTATAAGCTAATTTTATAAAAGGAGATCATGCGGAATAAAATGCATAAAAAAAATTATTAAGCAATGTTACGTATTTAAAAAAATCTACAAACACTATTGCCCGCGTTATATTTTCAATTGACACTCTAAGTGCTGCAGGTATCCCTACATAATGATTGCCAAAAATAAAACGAAGATATAATTCTAAAAGTCCGTGATAATTTCAATTAGATGTGAGATTCACAGATTTTCTCGAACCATCTAAACTAAACAATAGCAATTTGTATCCGGGACACCGTTGAATGGAGCACAGTGGGTAATAGATTTTAAATAACTGCGCATACGTTGTTCTAACTTATTCTGTCAATTATCGACTCGTTAGTCTCTGATAGATCCAAGAGAGTGCCGTAACTTGGTTAAGTAATGTGTGAGGTCAATGGATTGCGCTGCTGATATATTAAACTATTAAGCCTTGGTACTTGGTAAGTGCTTCGCAAAAGTGCTACAAATTTGCGGCAGAGATACAAAAGGATTTATTTAATCTATATATACTTGAAGGGTTTGCACTGTCATTAATGACATTAATTGATTTTTAGTTTTATCTAGGCAGACTTTTCAAAAAGTCGTATGCGTGGGTACCGCTGGCTTCAGCCGTCAAGCGACTTACTCTGTAAGCATTTCGGTTGAAGAGTGAGATAATACAGTAAAATTATATGATGCAATACATGTATAGGTTCATTTAAAATTTCATTCACTCATTTTAAATTTCTATTCATAAATTCAAATTTCTAGTCCTTTTTTATGGTGTGGAATAATAATTCGAAAGACCCTCCCTCATCAGAGAGATGACGAGGGGGTGTGTGGGATTCTTAGACAAAAAAACCACCACCGTGTGGTGCCAAGCGCCATTGCCCGGAGTCGCAAGGTCGCGTAAACATTCTACAGCGACTACGGCGGCAAATTCCCAGTCCTAGCGATTACTAATACATATATTGAGATATCAGTCAATCAGTGAATTAGTCTAAGACCCTTTTATACTAGTAGATTGGTATTTAACAATAAAGAGTAAGTATGTATGATTGATTAACAACGCTTACCTTGTGTTTCAGGAATGATAGGTCCCTAACTGGTACAGTCCTCCTGGTGACCTTGAGTTCGCTCTGCAGAACCTCCATGGTTGTTAACTCTTGGAACCCATGCTGTTCCAACGCTAGGCATGTCCTCTGAACTTGCTCTATGCACGGTGAGAACGAGCAGAACCGACCACCTGCAAGCGAAAATGATTAATTTGTGGCGAGTTTAAAAAATGATAAACAACAAGATTAATCGTTGTACGTCTTCAATAGAGTGTGTAATAGGTTTTTTCTTTGCTAGTCTATATTTTTGCCATTTCGAATAATGAACTTCAATAAAATTAATTTTATCAATTATATTAGGTAATTATTATATATTCTTCATTGCACTTTAGTGTCTAAACATTGTAAATACTGACGGCCTCGGTAGTCTAGCGGTTAAGTACACCGCTTTACATCCGATGGGGTTCGATTCCTCGCAAAGTAAAAAGATTAAGTATTCATGAGTATGATTGATTATATCGGTCGGATATTTTTTATGTTTGTATGTATGTATGTATATTATTTATATACTTATAAAAAAAATTATCTAAGTATTTATATCAGTTGCCTAATACGCATAACACAATGGCTTGGAAATACATGGTGTTGCGTGAAAAAATAAAAAAAAAACCTATTATAGAAAACGTGAGCAAAGGTGGACTTGTGTTTAAAAGACATTAATTTATTATACAATGCTATACTGAGAGCTAAGCATTGGGTGGTTTAATACAAGATTGAAGAGATTGATTGAACGAGAATAAGTAGGGAAGTTGGCAGGTAGAAAATAACCGTAGATACTATAGACAAAAGAACAGTGATCACAGATATGCCGATTTTAATTAACAATTGATAAAAGTAGAAGTTATCAACAAGATATTTGCAATCTTTTATTAACCAAATCATGTAACATCTATATAGTTAATATACTTGAAATGACAATCTTCCTATTGACATCTTTTGTAAAATAGATTTTATATGAATCTCATATTCCCATCACAACCGGACGCCACCCTGCAACGTCCTAAAGCGACAGGGAGGATCGACCTCAGTCACAAACAAATAAAACGACCGGTTACTTCATAATGCGCGTGCGCATTAAAAAAGATCTAGACATAACAAAATGTCGACAGATGTTTTCATTCCCATGTGATAGATACAAGATGGCCGGCCGTTTAGATAGTTCCTTTTTGTTATCGAGATACCGTTTTGAAATTTTTACAAGTTGAAAACGCTACGGGAACGACACAGTCTTTTATGTGGGCCGCATTGCTCTTATCAGTCAAATCTTATCGACCAATAAGGACGGCGGACGTCGCTCACTCCAACTGTCTAGTCAGATGCGCGAGCGCATCTCCGCGGGGGGCGAATTTGAAATTGTTCCATTTTTAAATGTATCGCATGTCTAGATGATGTAAAGCATGTGGAAGAGCATTAGCATAATACTGGTTGGGTTCAAGTAATGAAGCTATTATACCACTCGCCATACGTGGCTTTAATGGCGCATATGAACCAATGCTGCATAGGCGAGCAATCCGCTTATCATTCACGCCTCATCTACGCAGAAGTGTAAATAGTACATTGATTACTTTAATGGATGAATAAAATTTTAATAAGGAACTCTGGACAACAGCACCCTTAGTATTAAACTAAGCAGGGCTTTTAATATCGGTATTATATTGATATACTTGAATTCGTCCGTATATTTATTTATATAATAATACACCCAGACAACAAAGTTATAATTTGTATTGTATAGAAATCAAATCCGCGAACATTGGAAATAATTCGTTAGGGAATACCGGTAGAAGTAGCAATAAAGTAATAATGAAAGTATCAATTTTGGTTCTTCTAGTTTTGTGCGGTTGAAAAAAATATATAGAATATAGATTATATCGAACAACAAGAATTTGAGAGTATTGAGATATTTGTTAAGTTTTAAAATTTCTCAAGTTAATATAATTTTATTCATAACTGTATCGTAATATTTTTAGAATATAATTGACACCACAAAAGATATGACTGATTTTAAACGAATTTTAGATTGATTTGTATATTTTTGAATTTGTAATTATGGATGAAACCCTGGAGCTGAAGGTAGTATATACTGCGGTGGCATAACCGAGTATAGGTGGCGAAATATGGATACGCTATCTTAATGTATCGATAGTCAGGTCGTGGGACTGGCGAGTGTACAGTCAGGATCATGTACATATATGTATTCATATACATATAAGTTAGTGGACAAAAATATATCAGGGCACGAATTTAGTATCCTATATTTTTTTGTAACCGTAAAAGTGGCTAATGTTATTTTTATAAAGAAATAATAGGTTCTTTAGTGAGATAGGCTAAGGAAATAAATTCCTAAAATTTTCATTGGGATAAAATGTTTTTTCATAGTTTATACCATTATGTCATATATCTAGTGGTTCGGTTTAAAATAATTATCAATCACCTAAATTAGGTTAGATTATTAGGTACTTTAACGAGCGCACTATTAACGAGCCATTAGATTATTTAAGCCATATTTTAATTAATAATGTTTAAATGTATTATTGTCTATTAAATATACTGCTTTAAATAACTATTTCTTCAGGTATAATTAATAAATTTCGCTCAAATGTATTTTGAACACAATTTTAATGTATCATTATTTAATTTATAATAAATATATAATAAAAGTAACATATGTAAGCTTATCAACACCTGGTACGATATATATGTGTTGTATAATTTTTATTTCCAAGTAAATAGGCGGATCTACATGTTGCCGAGTGTACTGGTGTCGATTAGCCCGACGGGGCTGCGCTTCGTGTTATCTAGCTGGTGTCGCCATGTTTGGATAATGTACTGTGGGATATAATACTTTAATTATTATCAGCTACAAACAGTCTTACGTACATGTATGTAGATCTTTACGTCTTTATGTGTGAAATATCAGACAGAAATGAAGCATCCATATGAAGAATATATTGGATCAGAAAAACAGCTCGAGTCTAGTTAAAATCTGCTATTTTCTTTGATTGTATTTTATTATTTTAATTTCTTTATATAATACTATACTACGTGTGAGTTCCGTATATATTTTAAATTAAAATATACAAAATAGACACATTACTATTATGAGTAATAAATTTGTAAAATAATGCAAAATTAATAAAATAAATTGATTAAAAGTAAATTTTCAAAAAATATTTTAACTTTCAGTTAAAACCAAAACATTTTAAAAAAATAAGAACACACATATTGAATTTATAACCTAATTTTTATACACATTAGTGATAAGAAAACCTACGAGTATATAATTCCAAATCGAGTGGAATCTTAATAAATCGTGGAACCTCTACTGACGCTTCGATTCGAATGTTTAATTAAAGTTAATTAATCACCGACGACGTTGTGATTACATATAAACAGCCGATCTGAAGGTTATATATTTCAAGTAAGTTAAATAATATTTAGACACTTTTTGAATAACAGTGTCTACACCTCCTAATAAATTCTCCAGTAGACTATAATTAAGCAACAAAATGGTCCATTTTAATTTATATAGCTGGCCCGTTTTATCGACGCAGCTATAAAAATATAAAACTCATTGATCATGATTTGTCTAATTTACACTGGCGTGCCGAATGACTGAATACATTAAAATAAATATACGGCATAATTAGTGATCGATTTTATAATTAGCATGTAAAATTATAGGTTTGTACAGTGCGTAATGCGTATGAACTGTTTAATATAATACAATTTGTTATAAAAATTCTTATTTTTGTACATAAGTAAATAAAGCCTTTGCTTAGGACATCATACTGTGGCATCGTACATAAAAAATCTCATTAAATTACATATACTCGGATATGAAATATTTCATTTTATTTAAAAAAGGTATATAAAAATTTCATGGTAAAATATAAAGATTGTCATTATATATTTAATTAAAAGTTTAAAGTATTAATCACTGTTAAAAAGATGACCAAATAGCAAATTTCTTTAATATAATGTGAATAATTTGATATATTTACAATGTTATACAAATATATACTGTTTTAAGACTTCAGATCTAGAAGTAAATTATGATATTTCTAATACAATTTCCAATCATTGAAATTATTTACATTAATAAGATCTTATTATTCAACGACCAATAACTCTTAGATAATTTAAATGTCCACTGTACCTATTAATTTACTTGCTCCCAGGTGTTGGATATTGCAATTTTCAATTCGAAAATTGGTTTATTTAAATAATTGAACCTATGACAAAGTTCTGTATCCATCAGAAATGAGGGCGATTTCCGGAGGTAGGTACATTTTATGCCTACACCGCGCCGCAAATTATACCTTTTTTTTAGTTTTGTACTAATTATAAAATAATTTAAGTAGTACGACTCATGCATTCTCTGCACAGACGACAAAAAAACATATTTCGTCTGTGCGATAATGTATGAGGAGTATTACTTATATTAAATATATGTTTATTTATTTAGACGTTATTTTATTTACATTTATTTTATAAAAATAAAAAAGTTATGCAGAGTTGATGTTTGTAATGAATTAATATTTATTGATATCACTATTATCTAGTGAGGGTCACAGGATGTAATTGTTTCTAGGATGGCCATGTAGATGGCTATGGTTTAAAGTCCGCTTAGGTACCTACATTGTTAGCAATAGGCCACTAATCCCCATTACTAAAACAATCCTCTCTCCTAGGCAGGTCGAGTTACCTAATTTGCTAACAAATACACATTTGAAGCGTTAATTAAACAGCTGTTACAGTTAATGTCAAGTTTATGTATTGTGCCAGGGTAGAACAATAGCGTTAGTCATCCTCGGTTCGGTTGCGACACGGCGCGGGTCAGGGGACAGGAATGCTGCCTAATTGACAGATTAGTGACGACGGGGTTGAATTATACGAATCGACGGTGTGAGCTTGGCGAGGCATTAATTAATTGCTGCACGGTTTTGTTGACACGCATTGTAATTGAAATCGATTGGCAAACGTTTGCCAAACTTCAGCTACCTTTGTTTACGTACTATGTAAGATGCATTCAAGATTTTTAACCGACTATGGAAATCATTAATGTGTAATGTTTCTCGGGAATATTCGGTACTTTAGGATGATTTCTAATTTATTAATACTCGGTAGTGGATTTTAATGAATGGGGATGTCAGCAGAGTCTGTTGTAGGAGTGCTATCATCATATGATACAAATCGTAAATAAAATATTTGTAGGATCACAAACACGCATTGTCAGCTGTCGTTGTTATGCTTAATAACACTTGAGATCCACACGCTTTGTTATCTGTATTTACTTTACTAAAAACTCGGAAATATAAATTGACACATACTTCGACAGGATAAAATAAATAGGTATAAGTAGTTCAAATATAGATGCAGCACTTAAGTAGCTATTTAATTCGCTAAGCTATTGATTCGTTAGGCCTACAAATCGTAGTGTTAGTTAGCGATTACAGACTTTAACGAAGTTAATAAACAGAGATGATCAATTGCACATGTAAACAAGCTTTATTACCATCATTTGAAATGATTGCGTAGTGAATTAAAATGAATTCTGTAGGTGTTGTTGACTATGAAAATATTGGCTTAACGTGTAGAACAACATTGGACTGTGCAAGTACCCGTTTAGAGTTTGAAGAGGCTATCCATATCGATCTAAACGTTGTCGATGGATTTTGTAACTATTTAGAGAAACGTTACGTAACAAGGGCTTTGTACGATGAGTACCCCATTCACTGACAATAAGTAGAGATGCCGTTAAAACACTATAAAGTTATCGATACGTGAAAGTATATTTAATGAAATGAAGAGATTTAGTGTTTAACAAAACTCTTCTTAAAGGGCGAGAATAATTTGAAAGATTTATTGCATTGTGTCTGTTTCCCAGTACCTAATAAAAGAAATACGGGAAAAATTTATACTACAAGCAGAAGAGACAAGTATTATAAATACTTAAAAAAAAATTAGTAGGTACTGAATATATATTTTACAAAAAGGAAACTGAATATAAAGCTCCTTAAATTACTACATAAACGTAAATATCGGAAAAATAAAGCTATAAAATTTTAGAACAATTTATCGATATCGATACTGTACATCACTATGGCCAATGTTGTTGAGGTAACGCAACATATCACAATAGTTCTGAGACGCGTCACTAACAATACTGGACAAGCCATTGATGTATTAGCGTGATAGTGCAGTGAAATCACATGTGTGCCCTGCGCGGGCGCAGCTAATGAGGTCGGCACATTCGTGCGTATTGTTTCAGTGATTTAAAATTAAATTACATCAACGTTTAAACTGGTTTTTTAACTGTTACAATTTTGTTGTAACCTTCGAAATGGAAAGTGTGATTGATGCCGTTAATCAGGGTTCATGTTATAAAATTAATACTAATGCTCACACATATTAGTCTCTCACAGCATCCTAGTGATGACAAAGTGTGATGACACTTATAATGGTATTACTTAGTCGCTATAGAAACTGACTGATACAAATAAAAACTGGCCATTATAATATGTAGAGGTTGTCTGTGTGAATTCTGATATAATAGACCGTGGTCTATTATTTTCAGAAATTTTCGCCTGAATGAAACATGAACTTTCGCATTTATAATATTGATTAATAAGATATTATGTGAATTGAAGTTATTGATATTAACCTTTACAGATGTAAGTTTATTTTTAATAAAACATATTTTTATTCTATTGATATTCATCAATCTCCACTAGTGATCCGTCAGCGTAAACTTATACGTAAATAGGTTTACGGCGACTAAGCCGCAGGGGTGAATCATCTTATTAACATCCTTAAAAAAATAGACAGACACTTTCGAGTTTATAATATTAGTATGGATGAGTCGAATGACCTGTAATTTATTTATATTGCAAATATTTCCTTTGGACAATAAAGCCGTCCGTAGGTAATATGAAGTGCAAATCCGCGTCTTGCGCGGGGCGTCGTCGCTGGGGTGGCCCGCACATACGTCGGCTCCGCCCCCGCCGCGGGCATCTGCGAGAAACTCTCACTGTGACTATTATCAAATACCAAGCTCAAATGTGGTAATTTAATGTAAACAGTTACATGTAACGTGGATTGTCCTGTCATGTTTGTATGCTTCGATTCTATAATGTTTTTGATTTATATACTTATGGTGCCAAATTTTGGTTAAACACTATTGTAAAAAAATATTATTTTCAAATAAGACTCTTTCGGCCCCTAATGGGAGGCTAGCTAACAACTTCAATTCCGAAGAACTTGTAAGAAGCTCATCTGATGCATATTTTTATGTTATCAGATTATTTTTTTAAATAAACTATCATAAGAATAATAGATATATATCGGGACTTCTTGTCTGAACAGTTTACGCCAGACAAGGTCCTCTTCCAAATAAGTCTTTAGTCAATAAACATTTCTTTATAAAAAAAATGTAAAAATCAAAATATCTACTTAAATAAGTATGTATTTCCAAATTACCAGTACTTTACAATACTGGAATGGTATAAAACATTCCTTCCTGTTCCTGTTACGTCCCGCTGTCTGTCTGTTTCTCAGCTTTCTTCTATACCAGGCAATATATTTGCATACAGATTCCACCGTTATTAAGATATTTTTTCACGATGTGTATATAATGCACTCGTATTGCATTTATAAGTATAATAACTATATTAGTATATATATACATATTTATATAATACTAATTACTCAAAGGTTCAGTGGAAAACCGGATAAGGGGTGACCTCAAACGCATGGACAGATTTTATGATTGCAATGCCCAAATGTAATATGACTGTTCAATGTTAAATTTGAAATGGTCTGTTAGGTATAAAGTTTAGCATTTAAATACGTAGATGAACGCTTTTATTAATCATAGACTAAAGACAAAAAGTACTATAGAACCTATGTGCAAAAATGCAAAGTGTATTGCTACCTGGAAAGTAACTGATACTGGATAACAAAGTTCCCAGTAAGAGGAGTCAATTAATTTAAAAAGCATTCGTTAATTTTATTAATGCAGCTGAGCCTAAATCTACGATCACTGAAGATGTGATCGCTGCGCCTTCTCATTTTCGAAATTAGCAAATGAATAAAAAACAAACTGTTGGAAACCGCCAACAGAGTGGACAAGATAAAGGGATATACAGAGAGGTGCTGCGTTCAGGGTAAAGATAACACCATTAACGCCGGTGAGGCTGCCAGGCAAAACAATGGAACGGGACAACACTATGACAGAACCAATTCAGAAAGCCTTACTAACTAAATCCTACGAGAGCAAATTTAATCTTACGACACAGTAAATTAAATTCAAATTTGAATGAAGCTCGTCTGGCTGTTGTACTTAAACGTGTCGGGGCCACTTAGCAACATTGTCAGGAGAGAAAATGGGACAGCGTGCGATTGTAATGATACCGAAATGAGTGGAGTAAAGTTTTTCTCAGCCACCCAGCCAGCAACATAATTAATGATGCTCGTGTCGCAGACGAATTTATAAATTGCCTTCATTTCTTTTTTAAAGGACATGCGTGATACCATAGATAGAGAATCTACGGACGCTACGTAATTATTTGCGTGTCTGTTGCAAATTTAAGATTCCTAATTATTTCTATAATACAAACATCTAAAATGTGGGAGGTGGGTGAACTTGAGTGTTATTAATTTTCACTTATCGGTGTAGTCGTTAACTACAGTGTCACTCAATGAGTCATCTGAAGTCAAATTTCTAATTTGGCAAACATGAACGTCTTCGTGTGCCAATTATAATTTCAGAAGAACGAAGGTGGCAAGAAAACCTGGCTGGGTAATGCTCTGTGGCAATAGAAACCGCCAATACTTGGAAATTTTGAATCAGAGATATTACTTATCGTTATCGACCTCTCATGTATACATGATTTTATTGAATAACTAGGTACTTGCTCTGGCTGCGCCCGGGTGTACATGTATTATACATATAAACCTTCATCCAGAATCACTCTATCTATTAAAAAAACCGTTTCAAAATCGGTTGCGTAGTTTTAAAGATTTTAGCATACATAGGGACGGACAGACAGCGAAAGTGACTTCATTTTGTACTATGTAATGATGATTTGAACGCAACCCGCGTTCAAATCATCATTACATAGTACACGATTTTATTTAACTGTTTATATAGGTTTGAATGAATATTCATATTCACTTTGTAATATGAAAAATGTATTTAAATGTATAATATCAGTTAGTTCAACAATTATTTTTCAGTAAGTACACATTGTTTGGAAGTACATAGATGTGTACGAGGGTTATATTATTGGAATGGCGAAAAAAACTGACAGTCGCATCTGATGGTAAGTGAAAAACGTCGCCTATATACGACGCCCGTGTAACCGAGTGGTTTTACGTGAGCATGTGTATTGCATTTCGAAGGATTAAGATTTCATGCCTCTTATTCTATGTTACTTTACCTTTTCTTGATCTTCAACTGAAACACAACTTACAAAGTAAGCTAGATAGCGGCTGAAATAGATGACACTGAGTATACGCAAGTGACTGTTTACAAATTCCACCTCAGTGTATTTTACTTTTAGTTTAGTTTCCTTTAACAGGAACATAAACAGCCCAGAAAACTTGTAGATTATTACTAAGATAGAACTGGTAACAATAACAATTCGACATGTAAAACCAATGACGGCACATACCAATCGAAAATTCCATTCTCATTGTTAGCAATAAATAAGAGCCGCATGACCGAGCTTATGGCCCATGAGTTTGTGGGAGAGTATTTGTTTCGCATATAATAATGGCATATTTAGTGGGCGATATCAGTTAATACGGAGAGGTTGGCATAAATCGGCGCAGGCGCAATCTAACATCGCGGCGCCCCGCCCCCCCGCGAGTAACTCACTGCTATCTACCCCGAATATTGTTAATCAGTGTATCATTAGCTCTCCAACTCTGGGACGGAACACACGGAGTGCATTGTAATGTTGTGCCTTTTATGACTTACTAGCTGTGTCCGTGGTTTCACTCGTGTGTAATTCATAGTTTATGTATTAATAGTATGTTATATTATTGCAAAGCTTCATTAAAATCTGTTCTGTATTTTTTGAGTGAAAGAATAGCAAACATCAATCCACACTCACGTGCTTTCGCGTATTAGTAAGACTAGTTAACCCGAGACACTTATCGCCATATATTGGTAACGTTATATTATACAGCCTTTCTCAATAAATGAGCTATTCAACACTATAAGAATTTTTCAATTCGAACTAGTAGTTTCCGAGATTAGTGCGTTCAGACAAACAAACTCTTCATTCTTATATTATTAGCACAAATTATATTTTTTAGTCTAATTAACAAGGTGAAAATATTAGAATAAGGTTTCCTAGTGACCAAAATTTTTTTTTATAAAACCAAAAAACTTTATGCATTCTAAATTTAAATGGGAAAGAGGTTTTTTACACTGTGAATAAAGTAGCCAGTGTGTACCAACCGAGTCGGTAACAGCGAGCAGATGTTGGTGCGCGCGCGCGATAGCCCCATAGCGCACCAAACCGATATAGATAAAGCTAACGGGGAGGCGCTGCTATAAATCCAAAAAACGAACGA
The DNA here is from genome assembly GCF_030625045.1 of Achroia grisella. Taxonomy (NCBI): domain Eukaryota; kingdom Metazoa; phylum Arthropoda; class Insecta; order Lepidoptera; family Pyralidae; genus Achroia; species Achroia grisella. The sequence continues at coordinate 1,983,190 of NW_026713038.1, forward strand.
AACACATAATTCTGTCCTACTCGCGCAAGAGAAAAACTAACCCCTTCGATGGCGACTGTCTCATTTTATGTAGTAATCATGGTGTGAATTGGCCTGATTAAAAATTGTGTAATTGCAATACAAATTAAATAATGAGAAACTCACAGATAAACACTCTTAAATATAAAATTATACTGTACATTTTACAATGATACAAAAATTACTACCACACGGCGTCTTCAAACAAAGTACGTGAAAATTGAATAAATTAAAAAACCTAATAAAAATGGGAATAAACAGTTAATAATATATTTAACTTATATATTATATACCCAGATGTGGCCCTGGAAATGCCTTTCGCAGTAATTCTATTCGAATATTAGACAAATTTAAATCATTGAGATAGATATTTGTTATGCCTTTTTAAGATTTCGAAATCACTTATCTATTTTATTATTATTTTTATAATATATATACATTTAATATATAATATAAGCGGGACTTATATAATATATATGTTACTAATATTCTGAAATCTTGTTCGATTTTTCGATGAGATCAAAACAAATATAATGCAAGTTTCATTAAATATACCACACATGGTTATAAAATATTAGTGTAAAAATAACGTGATTAAAAAATATTATTATTATTGTCCAATAGTTCTTAAAATAAGTTAATGATACATAATTATCAGAAACGGAAGAATCGTGTGAGTGGTCATTTCACAGCGTCGCTACTATAGGGCAATAAAGTATTTTACAAGTGATACAAGAATGTACAGTAATCGCTCTGCCGGATCTCTAGTTGCTTTAACATTATAAATACTGCGCTATTTATTTCTGGAAATCGGTTCAACATCATCAATATTGGTTGGGTTATTTGCCGCGTTTCGATTGTGACTTCTCCGATTTCTCATGACCACGTCTATTTCTAATTTAGTTCTGAACATATATTATATATATTTCAACATGAATTGACTTCGAATTTGTCAAAGATATACACTTATTTCCATGCAAGTTTGGTTGCAGAAATTTAGATATTTTTAATAACTAGCTGTAACCCACGACTTCATACAGTTTATTTAAATAAAAAGATACCTATGTTCGTCCTCGTAGCAGATAGATACTATCTGTCTATTAAATTACATTATCATCATTAGGCGATCAGCCGTGAAAAAGTAATAATCAGACTTTAGAATTTAGAAAGGGGCGAAGGGGATTTTTAGTAATGTGGACTAATAACCACATCGCTAGCAATGTACTGTGTCTTGTCACCTCCACGTGGTTTCCCCTGGAAACCATCGTGATAAATTCATGATGAATTTACCACGATGTGCTAACTGATCTGACCTCATACTCATCTTTTCATCCTCTACCGGTGCCCCGGCAGCGTAAATCGTTAGCGAAGGCGGTTGCACCATTATCTTATTAATATTATAAACGCGAAAGTTTGTGAGTATGGATAGACGTTTGTTACTCTTTAACGCAAAAACTACTGGACGGATATTGATGAAACTTTATAGCAATATAGATTATACATCAGAATAACATATAGGCTATAATTTAAGAAGATATTAAATAAATTGGGTGAAATATAATAAGTGTGATGCAGACGTAGTTGCGCGGGTCAGCTAGTCTTCCATTAGACTTTAGAATTTATAATATTAGTATGGATATATTCCTGTTTCTAAATTACGAAAACCTGAGAAATAGTTACATCCTATGTCCTATCTGAAACAAACTGCCCATATATCAAGGCGTGGGCGAGTTGCGGTCAAGTAGCGAGACGCGACAGTGTTGTCGCGCGTCGACGCGACATGCGACTGCGCCTTATACGCAGCAAATGTGCGTGTCGTACGCTTAAACGGAAACCTCTGTAATTAGTGGGATTCGATTTAATTTATATCGTAAATTACGCTTTAACGTTTTCTATGGTGATGGTAAAAGAGCTATTTGAAATCTTTATACTCGTAACTAACTATATATAAATATGGCACACTATGGCACAAATTGTTGGGGATAAACTCTGAAATTAACTAAATATTGATTTCTGAAAAACCCATAGACTAATTGGCATATAGGTTTTTTGTAGAGATAGATAACTAGTAGAAAAGAGAAAGGTTATTACAGAATCTAAAATTTAGATTTTACCTACTTCTTATTAACAGCAACATTGCTTATAACGTCACTTAAGACTTTTCTTAAACAAGTGAGATAAATAGAAGACTAAATTATTCTTAATACGGAAGTTAGTTGTCTGCGCAGGCCCTAATGTTACTTCAGTTTAACATCATGTTCTGTATAACAGCTACGTCTAGGTGTGTTGTCGAAAGCTGTTGTCAGCAACAGGTAGTTTACAAGCGTACAAACTACGCAAATGCTCCGTTAAACATATACGCTTTCAGTAAATCATTAAAGGACACGCCAATGCTCGTTGCTGTACCACCAAACGCATAAGGCAATAAAACTCATTCACACGTTTGTCAACTTAATAGATGCCTTATTAAAAACGTGCAAGTTGAGTCGATGAATCGATTTGCATCTCGATTCGCCACTCGATTTATATCCCGATGTTTCGAATAGGAATTAAAGTTGGCAGTTGCGTTTACGCGCCGCGATGTTGATTTAAGAACGGTTAGATATATTCAAATTTATTCGTGTTCTATTTTGTGAATGTATTTGTAACTTGTAAGACTTCAGTGTCTCCTGATTTATTTCTATGTGTTGACACATAATCGATTATTAATAGAGTCAATCGATCGAGACAGATATTCCAGATGACGGCTATAAATTTGTGGATAATTTAATTTAGCCTTAGTATATTTATAACATAATAGTTAATTTTATTTATTTAAGTAACTATAAGGCACATCATAAAAAAGTAAGAGTACATAAGGCGGATTTAAGACCTTGCGGCATAACAGACAGGTAGACTTCGCATTTCTACGTCTGTCGTCTACACAACCTACTCACGTTCACAGGCTTATAGATAAATGCATAGAGAAAATAACTGTAATCACAAAACAAATGGCATGTATTAAATTCAATTGTTTTCATTCCCAAAACAATTGTTGTTCATATTTCTGAAACACAGTGCATATTTCACAAGTAACAGATTACTGTACGTTTAGACGTGGACCGTGATGGGAGAAGCTTCGAGTTGGCAGTATAACCTCGCCGACCCTAATCATCATCAGTACTTGCTCGTTAAACGATGTAGGTACTCTCGCTGAATATGTACTATTATCATTAAATAGTATAGAACAAAGTCGCTTTCTAAGTATCGTCTCTCTTTTTGTCCAATGAATTTATTAAACTTATCTTTTTTCGGAGTTTTCACCATAGTTTGGATTACATGACATTTCGGAAATTAGGAACAAACCACGAAGAAATGCAAGTGTATCTGATTGTTCATTTATTTGTTACCCTTTCACAACTAAATGGCTGTTCGGACACGAGGAAGGATGTAGGGTATATCTTTTAATAATATTAATAATTTTATTTGTGAATGAATTTAGTGAAAGAATTAAATGTTATGGAAACATGGCCCTTACATAATCTGTTTATATCAGACATACAAATATTAATACTTAATTATTAAACCAGCACAAAACAGTCTTGTTATCTTTGTCCATTTGTATTATTAATAAGTAGTAATTATTATTGATCATTAATATATTTACTTCACATGGCCTTTTGCTGATTCTAATGAATTTTAATTCAAGTAAACACATTAAAATGTAGGCACGGTAATAACTGGTTTTTAACTATGTTTGAAGTTTCTGAGTTAATTACAGTATTTTTTGCATTGCTCGTAACATACATGTTACGAGCAATTCTATTTTTGGCAATTTATATTAAATATATAGAGCTATTGAAGTTATTAAAAAGTAATTTAAATCTTTATAATGTGTGTTAAAAAGCGGAAACTGGTCATTTTCATGAAACTAGAAAACAAGCTAACGGCCTACTTGAAACATTAAAACCTATTTGAGTAGGAAAATTGTAAACATCGAGCAGGACCACAGATATCTCAAAATCAATTTGTCAGAGTAATAGTACGTTGACATCCCTGCTGCTCGAACCAACCCTTTTGCATCATCTTTCCTTATGCGAGCAGCTAAGGAGTGGAACTCTCTACCAGCGTCTATTTTTCCTGCCTCTTACAACATTGGGTCTTTCAAGTCAAGAGTGAATAGGCACTATTTGAGCTTGCGTGTAACAGCTTAGACCATCACTTAACTAAGGTGAGATCGCGGTTAAATTTTAATATAAAAAAAGTCTAATTAGCTGCAATTACTGAGGTAGTCCTCAGAATCCTAGAATATAATGTTCAGTACTTTCTAATTCGAAAATAACAAAGTTAATTCACCTAAATTAATAGTATTACTCTCTAAGATCTCGGGATTCTTTTTTTCAGTTTTCATGGGAATATATAAAAAATAAAAAAGAAGTTAATCTAGGAATTCCATTCATTTGCCTAACTTAACGCTTCTACGTGGCAAAAACCCGTCTAAGCACCTGCCCAGAGTGAGATCGGTTGCTTCGTGGGAACCGTTCCCTAATTACCCCGCAGATAAACAGTCTAATTCGTACAAGTACTGCGTGCGCCGGCGCCCAGCTCTCACGCACGCATTGTCTTCAGTAATTGCCTGATCCTGTTCAATTTGTTGGATTTGTTGCCTTCCCGCACTGCGATTCCTTTAAGTGGCCACTTTCAATTGCTAAATAAATCGCATGCCTCTACCTCGACGTTGGGTTACGTTCCGGGGAACAACATTGTGGGTATAGCGTGTAACGATGTCTTAATTAGTTGTCTATGAACTTTGACTTAGAGATGGTATTATCTTAAATTATTGATAACATTTGTCATGCCTATTAAACAAATTGATGTTTGTATTCGAGTACAAATGTTAAAAACATACATCACTTACTATTATAGGCAAAGCAATCTTGGTACTTTAGACCTATAATTAGGATTGACATTTTATAGTGAATATTCATGTAAATGTTGTAAGGCAATAACTACCACAGAGGTCTTAATAGATGAACTATAGGAAAGGCGTGGAAAACCCAAAAGCTGGATGTTAGGTGCGCAAGCGCAGGGCGTTACGCCCCCGGGCCGCTGATGAAGACATCACGTTGCGCGCCAATTGATTAGTCGCGGGACGGCCGTCGAGCGTAGACGTGTTATTATGCGACGTTAGACACGCGTCCCGCTTGCAGACATTGTAGAACAACGTATCTAATGTTAACTTGCAAAAATGGTAATATATAAAACAATGAAAGAGCCCATATGAAGACCGTCAACCGATTTATAGTCATATTTTTGATACATAAAGTCCGATTTAAGCTACTAATCTATTCTAACAATTTTTACCACAGAACAGAGACTTACTTACTTTTGAGGATTTGTACCCCATACAATTCGATTTTCTCAATGTGTAAACCAAGTACACACGCAGTCACGGAAATTCACAAAATATATACGAAGCTATATGTACCTATATACTGTAGGTACGAGATTTATACCGACGAACAGTCGCCAAATCCAACCCCTAACGTAGTACACAATATGATATGGGACATTTCGCCTTGGTGCAGTTTCCTCCAGGAATCTTATGTGGTGAGTTCCTGGTCTTAAACCCTGAAGTACAAGACACGATGAGCCAATTGATCTGACTTACTTCATTCTATCATCCACTGGTTCCGTCAAAGCCGACCGTTAGCGTGGACTGAAACACCATATTATTATTGTCATTACTAAATTTACAAAATCCAATGTCAACATTTATTACGGCCTCGGTGCTTTAGCGGTTTAGCACTCTGCCTTACTTCCAATGGTCGTGGGTTTGATTCCTTGTGCGATGGAAACATTTACATTCATGTTTGTATCTGCCTGGGTGTCATATGTATATTTGTTATAATACAAAAACTAGTAACTAATTACAAAAAAGGAATAAGTGCATTTTTTATATCAGTTGTCCAGTAACCATAACATATCTGCTTCGATTGGGACTAGATAGAGCTGCGTAATTTGTCCAGGGTTATAATTATATTACTATTATTCTTAGAATTTCCTAGAATCCTACAGATTCATTATTATATATTTTTTGTAATACAATCCCGCTGCAATCCAATTACTTAGTTGCTATCGATCCAAATGCGTGCGACCGTCGATTACAACGCAATTCCAACGATAATTTTCTATTGAACTGCCTCGCTTAGTTAAATAGGTTTATATCTGTCGTTATGTACAAACTGGATGTTTGAACTTGACTCAACTCGCGAGTTCAATGAGAAATCAGTGATTGTAATGGACTAAGGTAGATTTAAATGGTATTTAATTAAGCTTAATAAGATTAAATGTGGTTGTTTATATTATTTGTTTATTGTATACATGGTATTGTTATTTTGAGTTCTGCATATAGTAAAATAGATAAAGTATCACCATTTAAACAAATTATTTAGCATCTGGACAGATACATAGACAATAATTAGATAGAGTTAAAAAATGTTACTATAATAAATTTAAAAAAATATTGCAAAACTTAGGTGTCAGTGTAAAATGGAAATCATTATTTTTTACTAAATTAGGATTAAAATAATATAAATAAAATATAACGACTGTAATCCCATTTAGGATAGTCAGAGGCAGTGTCAACTTTTAACCTTACGGTGAACGGGACGTCATAATATTTGCTTATAACATAGTAGAGTGTTAATATCCTTTCAAGATCAGTCATCATCATCATCTCAGCCCGGAAGACGTCCACTGCTGAACAAAGGCCTCCCCCAAAGATCTCCAAGACGATCGGTCCTGCGCTGCTAGCATCCAAGACAAAAAGTAAAACTTACAAAAATATGAATTAAAAAATAAGAAACGTAAATACACATATTCAATAATGTCATACGAGGATAGATACTCCTTTCCATTAGGTAAAGTAGCTGTTTCCATTTGTAACAATACCCATACATATACTACAATATTAGATACAATAAGACAACTCTGATATGTATGAGTAAATGTATGTGTGAATGAGTTTAATATATTACTCATTGGATCACGTAACTAAAGTACAAGTACAATACAATTTACAAGTGCTACTAGGAGAGGATGTAATACATTATTTAGCAATTATCTGTTACTACTGTAACAGAAATACGGAGGTTACAAAGTTCAACTATGTACGTGACATATGTACACTGCACTATAAGTTATACGGAGTCTTCAGAAATAGTAGAGTCTGTGTCTGCAGAAATTTTGTTGCTCTGCTCTGTTGTAGATATAGTTAGTACAAACAAGCAACAATAATAATATATCTTTAGGTTATTTGACGGCCTTGGTGGTCTAGCGGTTTAGCACAGCGCCTTTGTACCCATGGTCTCGGGTTCGATTCCTCGCATAGTACAAACATTTGTATTCATGAGTATGATTATTTGTATCAATTTGGGTGTTGTCTATAAATATTATGTATGTATTTACAAAAAAATGTATCTATGTATTTATTACAATAGCTCTGCATAGTTTGGGACTAAATGGCGCTGTGTGAGTCTTGAGATATTATTATATTATTATTGTTATGGTAAATATAGAGTAGATAAAATAAAAGTGCGTAAGAAATAAAACGCAGTGATATCGCGTAGTAAATTTGTGGTGGTTAGTGTGATGGTAAAAGAAGTAGATATTAATTAAAGAATTCATACACGACTAGTTTTTACCCCGTTCGTGCGCGTTTAAATAATTTTTATTTCTAGTCTATGTTAGCTCCTGCTTATAGCACTACCATTAGTGAAAATTGCATCAAAATAAGTCCAGGACTTTTGGAAATTTGCAAGAACAGACCGACAGACGACAATTTTCATTATTGATGAAGTATTTTTTTTTATTTATTTATTTCGAGATAACAACAGCTTATATTACGAATTTACAATTACAATTTTACTAATCTTAGCCAATTATAGTAATCCACGATATTATTAGAGATATATTGCACTGAACATAAAAAAAACCTTATTATATTACAAGTAGGTACATAAACGGAATGAACATGAACAGACCGAACGCATACAACTGACAACTAAGCACCGTAAATACTTCATATGCAAAATAAAAGCTGTTAATTTGAAATTACGAACACATAAATTTTATTTATTTGTGATGTGTGTAATAGATATAACAATTTTGAATTCATGTAATTCAAAATTGGTATTTTTTGTTAAATTATTAGTTTAGTTCATACAATTTCCTAAGACCAAATTAGCAATGTCAAGAATGACAAATCAATAATTTATTTTTTAGTAAATCCATCATTACTTTGGCAATTGTTTGCTGTGAATGTTGGTACCCTAAGTTGGTTGTTGGTTGGTTAGTAGTGCTATATGACGCGATCTTTCTTTGGACTATCTACTAGTACTACTATCTACGGTAGTAGAAAAAAACTACCAATATTGACATGCTGTACTCCAGTCAGCTCGAGACCCTGGCCAGTGCAACGTAGTCGGAACATTTAGACAAATAGACCTTTATTTATGAGGAAAAAAGACTTTTACTTAAAAAGATCGGTTTAACTATAATAGTAACGTTCGTGCCCTACAAATTGTTTAATTAATATTACGCAAGTTCCCATACAAATCAGACTACATTTACTATACTGGTACCGTAGCGTGCTATGGACCATTTCGCGGGCACAGCGCCGCGCCGACCGCCCCGAGCCATGCTCTCAATTGTTCCAAAACATCCTACCCACTATTAATTGCTAATATAAATGATTTTAATGTGAAACATTAATTTCTACGAGTATTAAAAGCTGTGTAATTTGTTTATGTAATATATATTTTTTATTGTAAATCGTTCTTTTTATTCGAGTTATTTTAATGCTGTTTACTCTAGCTGGACTTAAACTCCTGCATATTGGATACGATAATGCTGTATCGGATTCAATTACGTTGTTTCACGTACGTTGTTGGAAGTATTTATTAAAATATAATTACGCTGGAACTGTTAGGGAGTACTGAATTTACTTTTCGCTTTAAGTTTGCAAACGTACAGACTAGTTGATTTATCATATGTGTATAGAGTTACATAAGTAAATTATTTTTATTTTTAGTAAAACTAAAAATAAGACAAAATCATAAACTAATTTACCCCATAAAACACAGACCTTACTTAATTTAAAACAGTGACTTAACGTAGAATCGTGTTTATTTATATTATGTAATTAAACTTAAACTCAATCGATATTTTGGGATTAGTATTATTATATTATATATATTATTATTTAGTTTATTTAAATATGATACTAAATGCCTGCAATTAAAGCACAAATTCTAACAACCGGGTTACTCACAATATCACAGCCCTTTACGCCAATATATCAATATTTACATATGACCCAACGGTAAAATAAATTTCCATGCAAAATCGAGTTTATTACATAAGCTACGATAATAAACTAGGGCCAATAGATATAAATAATGGCGGCTAGACAGCCCGTTTACTATGCGACGTACGCGAATATTGAAACTAAATCATTTCAACGTAACCGCTGGCCACAATACAAATAGCACTAATGAAGTTAGATTAAAAATTGATTTATATAAAGAATGAATCTACCGGATTCATTCTTAATAATAAATGACGGATTCGATATTCAAAATATCGCGCCAAAAATAGATGTGCATAGTCATAGAAAAAAGAAAAGAAAACTTCATGATTATGATAATATGGAGAGAGAGAGAGAGATAGAGAGAGAGGAGACTACACAAAATTTAGGTACAATATTTGACAAAGGTTGGGTAGAATAGAAATACCTACGCAGAAAACTTTGTCGAAAGAAATAACACTGAAAGAAATAATTGAATTAATTAATAGAACCTTAAAATTTATTCTAAGAAACAGTAGAAAAAATGCATAGATTCACTATTCTATAACTCCAGCCTAAAGATGTTTCTAACATTTGAAAGCTATATAGCTTTCAAATGTACAGTACACAGCATAAACTTGTGTTTATGCTTTGTAAACTGTTACATACCATCCGCATTTACAGTTTCTGTTTAGGTTAAGTGCTTAAAACATCCTCTTAAACGTAAATCGATAGCGAGGCGTTATGATATAGTAAGAAAATTATCTGACGGAGAATCAGAAATTCAACTGAATCGTTCAATAGCTCATATTCTTATCTATCACCCAGCAATTAAATCAATTTTCTACATACAGAAATTAATTATGTCTGTAGCTGTCTCAGAGTCACCATAAATATTTCAATTAGTATGCTAGACTTATTAGTTCTGGTCTAACAATTAATGAAACGGCTGTAATGTAATAATTATTCGAAAGTGATTTACCCTGCTCGATTCGTTTAAACTTAGACGCTTATTAATTGCTTTGTTTTAGATTAAAACTAGTGGTCCGGTCCGGCTTAGCCAGTGTCCTCATTTCTATGCGAGTTTTGTATATAGTAAGATAGTATATAACCGATGTCATTCTATGATGTACCTACCAGGGAAAGTACCTTTAAAACAGTGAAGAATTTCTTAAAATGCTGAAGTGGTTCCGGAATTTACTTTTCTCATAACAAAATCTGCTCTCTCTCCCCCATTTCTTCAATATCTTATAAGTATAGAAGTATATATATATTGTTTTATTATACATATATTGTCTTATATTAAATACACATAAAACGTTTTCTAAAAAAAATACTGTATATAAATATATGTCGGATTATTTTTTGTGAGTAGGCTCTCTGTTAATAAAATTAAAAATTAAAATTTTGTGAAGATTCGAATTTATTTGATGGTCCGTGATTATAGGTATACCTACTTGTGTTAAAATGTTTAATCTTTATATGTTTATGTTACCATTTTTCTCAATTAGCTTCTATTTTCCAATGCTTTACAAGAAATGTGCTTTAATTTCCAATATTTTATAAGTACATGTTAAATGTTACCATGTGTTCAACCTACTGCTAAAACAGAAAAGAGTTGATTCCGAAAAGGACGATACTTTTTCGTATTCATGTAATTATTTACTCAGACCGGCGATCGTATCGAACTGAAGTAAAATAATCAAATAGCATTCCTATTTGATTATTTTACTTTTTACTTCAGTATTATATCTTTTTCTCCATAAGTACTTCTTTATAAATGATTTGGATCCTTAATCAAACCATAGGAGAAGTTAATATAAACTATACGTAGATGAATGGCTACTTCGAAACCAAATATGATTGGCCTTTGTCTAACTGACGTATATGGGTTAAGCTACTTATAACATCTATTATTATAAATATAATTGTAAGTAGCTAGTTGGAAATATGTAAGGCTAATCACACATGGTCAAACTCCTAATTCACCCATTCTATTTGAATTGTATGGGTATGTTAGTGCGTACTATTAATAACTAAAGCCCAATGTTATTATCTAAATTGTATTCCGTCAGATTATTACTGTATAGCGTCGGTGGTGAAATTATTTAAGGTGAGAATGTAATGTAATAAACATGAAGTACTGCAAAAGAAAGAAAATTCGAAATAAATATACATAATACAATATTACATACAGAGATATAGCACCCATCAGTGGGACGATAATGGATTGTCAAAATAAAGGTATTGTGAGTACAAAAATTTTCGACTTCCCTAGCAACAATTATTGTTCGACAAAATTTAAATAATACACAAATTTCTTCTTTACATAAAGAATAGTTATACCATTTTCTACAGGCGAGTATCAAAATTTTATTACGAGTTAGAATTTTTGGAACAAACAAATCATTGAAGGACATTACAGGACGACGATAAAAAAATAGTAATAATTAGTACTATTTTTTTATGCATGATAATAGGAAAATGCTGTCACCTGCGCTAACAGTTTACAGTGTCAGTTATTCCAAAGTGACAAATTAACCAAAAATTTATAATGATAGTTTCCACAGGGAACCGCTTGGCCGTACATTGCTAGAAAAGTTATCATCAATCCACATCACTTAGAATCCCTTTTCCCCCTATTGATGCTATTAAATCGTGTAATGTGTGGAAGTGCCAAGACGTAGAAGTGACGTGTGCGCGGTATGCAAGCCGCAGGGCGCGGCGAGTCAAGGTAAGGGGTCATAGAGAGAAAGGCACACCTAATGTCTGTATCAATTTTGTTATTAACTTATTAACTAAATATTTGCCGGTTCCTGGTACGGTGTTTACGGATATTTTTGTACCTGCTAATTATGCAGATATTATTGTATTTATTTAACCTGATAAAATTATTACCTCAAACTGCACTAACAAACGAAACCTATTCTCGACTATTACAGTCGCCAAACCCAGTACTTTGTAAGTTGTGTTTTGTTTGAAGGGTGAAATAAGGCAGTAAAATTACATGAGAAGAGCATGACATGACATCTTAGTTCTCCGGATCAGCAACGCTTAAGTGGTATCACGGGGGCCACAGGGCCCTAAGGAACATAAACCTAGCGTTATTACTGTAGTGCTGCTTATGTCTAGTATATGCGACGCTTACCACGTAATATCAGCTCGATGGGCATTCTAGTTACACAAAAACTGTTATTAAAAATTTTTAACAACGAACGATCTTTGTTGATATTTCCAAATTCAAACAACAATAACAAAATAAAATAAACAATAAAATACTATATTTGAATTAAGAATTTTATCTTACAGTCTATATGTTGTATAAGCGAGAACTTCTGATACGTAATGTATAAGGAATTTCGTTCAATACACTTTGGCTGGTTCGTGTCTGTTACGCCACTGACATTGTCCTTACATTGAGTACGTTCAGTAGTTCAAGCTGGTCATGTATCACATGATACATTAGCGAATATCAGTTACTGGATACTCTAGCGAAATGTAAATGTAAAATTACACTAGTTAATATACCATTTGGAAAGGGGAAGTTATGAAGCTGTTAATGCCCTGAAAAGTAATTACTATATAATGTAGGTATAGAGTAAGAATAATTTCTTATTCTTTTGTTTTAGACTCTACTATTATTGTAATCATTCCAAAAACAAATAATTCAAATTATATAATTATAGAGTACGAAGAATAGAATATAACGGAACATACCGATAGAATATAACCGAATAGAAAAATAACAACTTTTTCAACTTTTATTGTAACGTAAGTATAAGCAAATTCAGGAAGCAAAAAATAACATAACTGTGTACTTCATATACGTAATTTATTAAATTAAATTCTGTCTGTATCGTTGTTTATTGTTATACAATTTGTATAATTCAGTCAGTGTTCCTTTTCTTTTTAATAACACTGAATTCTTTTTCTGAATTCAAACATTTTTTATAAAATATGGCAGGGCAACAATAAATATGACTAAAGTACGTAATTTCAATTCTTAAGTAGGTATCCTAAAAAGATTGGTCTAAACAAAGTGTTGCGTCGTACTGGTTGATTACAACACAAAACAGATTTGTTTTGTACAATGTCGTCTACATGTGTTTTATGTATTGTTTGTGCTTCGGTGGATGGGTAAGATATGGCAGTAAAATTACAGGGTACAGAGCCATAACATAACCGCACAAACATCATGCCAGTACTACAGGCTGCTCATGTAGGTGATGTTTGCCATTTACTATCAGATGGACCGTCAACTAGTGTGCCATTCCAATTATACAAAATAATCTCATCAGTACTAAATGAACACTACATTTCATCGATACAAACTTCAGCTTTATATATAGTTATACATACTTTATTTTATGTCTAAAATTAACATAGTAATTTGACCCAATTACTGTACTCTGGTAATATTACTATATCATACAACAATAAATATACCCTTACAGTAAAATTATTATTGTATCGTAAATATTTTATGACCTTAAATATAATGACGTCATTATTTAGAGTATCTATCTATCTATATATTTATTGAATTAATTGTTTATAGTGGTAAAGTTGAAAATGGAATGAAACGCAATATCACTTTGGGCTACTGCCTGGGTGTAATGTAATGATAATAATAATATAAAGATATAATCAAGAACTATGTTCTAAAAAAGTCAGGTAAACCAATTTTGATCACGTGTTTCAATATTGATTACTAAATTATTGCCAAGTGTTCCAAGTATGATTTGTCATTATAGTGAAATTAACGATTAAAAGACTATCCATTGATCATCCGACGCAAAAGTTCTAATATTTATTTCTAATTCTTTGAGCGAAATATTTTCACCATACTATGAATAATACTGTACAGTTTATACTATATACATTAAAATTAAATTTTCTATTTGATAAGTATTTACTCCTGATTACTTGTTATTTTCGAGAGATGAAAACAAGTCATAACAATTCCAGCATGAAACAACTGTATTTCTCCTTTTTTCGATACCCAAAACAAGGTAAGGTACGTTTTGGCACTCGACATCGAAATGATTGTCTTTAATTTTGCAGTATTTTTCTAGTAAATGCTATACAAAAGATAGATAAACTAATAATCTACCGATATTGCTCGATACTAGGAAATTATGACTCACCACAGCGAAGCCATTTCAACAATTATTCACAGCCCTGCTGCATTAAATCTATGCTATCTGTTAAGCGTAGGTACAAATTAGTTATATATTATTTCTCACAGTGTTAATCAGTTTATCGGCAAGGCGTGATTTCAGTCAATTAATTCTGTGAAGTTAACAGTAACTAATACATAATAATAATACATAAGTTGGTAATAATTTTTAAATATAAATTGGATTGAAATCAATTCGGCGTATCCAATGTCGTTGGATAACACCGTTTCGCCTTTTAAACCCTCAACATAAAAAGAAGAGTGTTATAAATTTGATGAGTTTGTGTTCCTGTATGTCTGTCTGTGGTCATGGTAGCAAACAAATGGTCCTAAATGAATAGACCGATTTTGATGAGGTATTTTTTGTTTAGGATGGCCCTAATTTATGCGAAAAAAATCCTGGACATCATACAGTATAGTTATATAGCTACCAAAATACTTGATATCACGCGATCCTGATCTAGTATAGAATATTAATATGACAAAGTATTTTATATGTAGTTGGACTATTATAATTCAGTTAAGCAAACAAAACGCCGTATTAGTCATATGCTATTGTCTATAGCTGTCGTTATACGAGCTTTATCTTAATTGACTAGAATTTGATTTAGTAGTGCAATAGTTGGCAAACATAATTTTGCAGTTGAGTGACTCTCATCTTGATTCTTAATGTATTCTAACAAGAGTTTATATTGGACCAAAATAGAGTATAGGCACGCCACAAGTAGTTGCATTTTTTAGCTCATTACAACTATATTTTAAACATGGTAATAATTATTTTAAGTCCTATTTACGAAACTATAAGGATCATCTCAGACAGTGTTGACTACACTGATAAATTTGTTTTATAACGCCGACAATGCCTAAGGGGACAAGTTACGTCACATAACAATTTCATGTACATGTCGAGTAGAAATGTAACAAGGATATCAGATTATAATCGGTAATCGAAGTTGTAGGATTTGATTAAAGTTCAGATGTGTACGCGTCAAGATAGAAGGAACTGATGTGTTCCTTGATCGTTATCTGCAGTATATTTTGCGTTTTAAACATGTCAGCAGACGAAAGTGGTCTGCATACATTAGTAGCCTTGGAAGTTACAGAATGTTTAACATTGGAATTAGATTGTTAATTATGATACTCTAATCCAAATTTATTATTTTATCAATTATTCATAGTGCCCTCTGTAAGAGACGGGATAAACTCCGGGCAGAGTTAAAGTACAAAGAGATTCAGAACTCCAGGGAGCTAAAGAGATCAGGCACAATTTTATGGTATTTATAATAAACAGTATCTACGGACAACGTTTTCTATATTGGCCAAAATACCTGTGTCGGTAGTCCAATCTCAGAATTTCAATTCTTCAGACTTTTCGCTAACAAAACAATAGTGATGAGTAATTTTCCTCAAAGAGCCACATACCTAGGCATAAATGTGGCAAATATTTAAAACTTTTGATAATCAATCGGTTTGTGACAATAGCACTGTCACATGATGATCCATCTAAAAGACATCATGAACATTATCATTTTAGCCTTGTCTATTGAGATAGACTTATATTTGGTTCTACATTAAAATTTAGAAGTTTGCGCCTATAAGTCACCATGTCGTGCAAGTGGATTGGACTGTAACCGTCTTTCGAAAATATTTTATAAGAGATTTTGAGACGAAAAGGAGTATCATTTAAAAGAGATGTACAAAGTGAGACGGATAACGCTTTTGTGGATTGTTGCAGTAAAAACATGATGATTCCAGACTTGTATCCGCAAAGTAAAGATGAATGGGCATAATACTTGTGTGTAAAGTATAATCAAAGTAGGTAGATACTTTATGTAAATTGGTCATTAAAATACCAAAGAAACTTTCAATAAACAAGTCTTTTATCTTATACCGTTGATGTAAACAACTTGTAACTAATTGTCAAATACTATTGAATACCTTTAATGAGGTCACGGTTCAACCTAAACCTTTAACTGCACGTTCCAAGTCCCCATTAATCAAGTAGTGGGCAGTGCTAACTCTAATCAAATTAAATGCTTCGTTAAGATGCAAGATAGAGCCTAATCGAGTGTGCGCTGCGCGTGCGCCGACGGCGACTATGTTTTGAGTGGTGACACGCGCGCACTCGATAATATTGTCAGCTGTCGAAAGAATGCTGGTGTCGATTGTTCGAAAGATAGTGGAGCGATGCCTCGAATTCTTTATGTAGAAATATATTTATCAATTGACAGAGAGAAATAAAATTCTTTAGAGCGGACATTGTTCGAGTACTCACATTGTAATACAGTTGTATTGTACAATATGAAAAAGATATCAGTATGCAGATAATGTCCGATATGGTTTCTTTTCTCCGACTATTCTTCATCGGTCATACAATGATTTTTAACTAAAACAATGAGTCCTTTTTTACATTGAGTTATGAATTCTCAGTGTAAAAAAATACTTTTCACCGAACTGATACCGCGGCCGTGCTTTATATAGTAAAGGCTTAAAATATAATAAAATCACCAAATTTAAATTTTTGACTTAAGTTCAAATTATATTTTTAAAGTCACTTTCTCTGTTATTCAGTATCATATACGATAGAATAAAACACGCGTAAGACTCGCAACAGATCTCGAACTATTGCCATTTAATTTTAAGTTGGAGGCATGCCTTCTGCGAGGACAAAGGATGAAATTTTTCATGTAAAGATAAGGTGGCAACCGAGACAAGAGGTAAAGGGTTGTCCTATTAGAGCGAGACTGTTACCTGGACCACCGTGAAGAGGGTAAAGTTAACTTACCTTGTGATATGTCACGTCTCTTTGTTGGACATTTGTTACTTTTCTAAGTGCAATGATTACAATAATACGGACGAAGACGAAGTTGTTGTTTCATACAGTTCACTCGCGCCGGCAAATTTATGCTACTTGGCCGATATATTAATGTACCGGCATTGCAAGTTAGACATTAAAATTATAGCCATAAGAATTAATCTCCGTTAAAATGTGGCATAGTGTCGTGTTACTTTTCTGATTTCTGACAAATTATACGTTATTTACAACTAAATAACTATTAAAATACTCACTTTGGTAGTATAATAATTAAATGGATTGAGCGTCTGAACTTTGGTACGATCTGTATAAAAACGAAGGTTTATTCTATCGCTTTATTTAGAATTAGAATATAATGTTGCTAATTGGAATTCCAATCAGAGCTGGAATAATTATGTTCTTGCTTAGTTAAATATACAAATACAAGGCTACTAACTACTACGTAACGCCATTGCGTTGCGTAGTTTTCTAACTAAAACTGAAAAAATGTGACAGAAGAATTTTTATTTTGTGGAGATTCATACAAAATAGCTATCCACTTTTCTTAAATTTTCATTACCTTCATAATCAGTTACCTAATACATTTATAAAGCCGTACTATAACATAATAGATACCTCTGCTCTTTAAGCAAAAGCCAAAGAAACAAACACGACATAATAACGCCATTAATGCTCAATATACTACTATAAGCTTTCCATAAGCAGTACAACTATATACAAAATGTTCCAGTATTAGTGCCGTACAAAGAGAATGGACCATGCATTTCTCATACATTTGTTACATCCATTGTTGTCGGATCTTCATAGAGTCGGTGATCATTTATTAATAGGACATATTTGGACAACGGCAGACGTGTAATAAATAAAGGCATAGAGGCAGGATTCGAATCCATAGTCGTTGTTAGTTACGCTTATATGTATTTATAGGTTCATATCTGAGCACACAGATGTTTAGACATCTATAATAATAACATATACATTAAAAATCTGGACACATCTTTAGCGACTAATAACGAAAGAAAGAAAAATATATTTACACAATGCAAACATTCGTATTCAATGAATTAATTAATGGAGTCCAAACGATGGTTTTCAGTGGAACCATTGGAACTAGTAGATGGCTTTAAAAAATAAATAAAAACGTGTAGGTTTAGCTTCAATGTGTATAATGTTAAGTTGATCATAATTAAATTCAAGGTGCATTTATCAAAGATAAGAAAATATTCTATTGTTAAAGCAAAGTTCGGATAAGTCTACTTAAAGAATAATCAAACAAATGTATTAGGTACGTTCATAATACTAATATTATAAAAACAAAAGTATGTGTGTCTATTTGTTATTATTGACGGTTGACGGATCTTAATGACATTTTTCGTAACAGTAGATAGACGAAGTTTTATGTAAAAGATAGTTTGAATAAAACAATGTTTGCTAAATACATATTGCTACTAGTTTATATTATTTAGCAAACTTTTATTTTTTCTACTGAGCATAGTTCTGATCAGTATAAAAATTAAGAGTAATTAAATATTAGATCTAGGAATCAAAATCTAAAAGTCTCACATCGCAACTCAGAATTGCGCTCTTTCTATATTAGGTACTTTCTTATGCGTGTAGACAATATAGGCCACATATTAGAGTGGTATATTGATCCAATAAAAGATTACTATACCTTGCAATTGCAACACTAACCGTGTATTACTAGCTCTTCATAATATATTATAATACCTTACGCAACAGTTTGAAGCAACCGCACGTTATGTTTATTTGCCTGAGTATAATATTTGAATACGCAATGTAAACGTACTTTAATTACCGGCATCATATAAACAAATTGTTTCAATAAACTTTATTGTTTATGGTACTGACAGTTTGGCCAACTGCCTTTGCTTTTTTCATACATTTCTCAAGTTTGGTCTTTATTTTTTTTGGATTAATGTATTGATGGTATTAAAGACTTACCGTAACATACGCCGTACGTCAAATATATTTTTTTTATTCAAGTGTTCTTCTTTTTCTTTTCTACTGAAACAATTTCGTAGTTTGAATGAATGTGACAAAAACTAGATGATTTTAAGATATATGACAGGAGATGAAAGGATAAGGATATTGAAGATTAACCAGTACATTAAATGTACGAGGCTCTCTCCAAGCCATCCACTACCGTATTCCATCAATTAATATAATCAATAATCCTACAACTGAAGCTGTACTCGATACTGATACAAATAATCTTTATTCAAATAAAATTAATATAAGCACTTTTGAATAGTCACATACTTTTTTAATCTGCCACTCATTCGTAACACAGACTCATCACAAGAAGAATGAGCAAGAAAATTGTGTGTTGCTCTTTAAAATAAATGTTGTTTTAATTAAATATACACTAACAAGGATTAGGCATGCGAGAATCAACATAGAAACAGCTACGCACTTAAACTTTGTTCAATCAGAAAACATTGTCAGCGCTATGAATTGATGCTGATTTTATACATATATTGCAATGGTGTCAACAATCAGTCGACAGTTACCATTTTCCATGAAGCGTCAGCTTGCATGCAAAATGACAGTAGTAAAAATCATTCTTTTCCTGATATTATCAGTAATGTCAATCATTTAAGTACTAACAAGCTTTCAAATGCAACTCTTAGGACACCATACTATATTTGACAATTCAATGTAAAGAGCCGTCTACCTTTAAATGTTGTGGCATTTTGGATTACCATGTAGTTTGTGTATTGAATAAATATTCTGCCACAGCCATTTGGGATTGAAGTCTAATTTGTATAATAGTCAGTTTAATCAGCGATACAGTGGGTACTATTTCTATTGCAATGTAGTACTCTATCAGCTTGAGCACGCCTGGAAAACACCATGGTTAATTCCTGGTGAATTCGCAAAGATAGCGTGTCTATGTGAATTCACCAGAAAGTAACCACGAATACTTCCTGATCAGTCTATCAACGATCACCAGTCCATAGCGTATATCATGTATGAGTGTTCGTTACTCTTTAACGCAAAAACTACTGAATGGATTTAAATAACACTTTACAATAATATAGCTTCTTCAGAATAACATGTATATGTTATTCTGATGCAGAAGCTATATTATTGTTATAATTAATTATTGTTATAATAGGCTATAATTTTCACGCGAGTGAAACCGCGGGCTTAATAAATATAAATTGTTAGCTTCTATTTCACTTGCAGCATTCGTATTAAGTTCTTATTTATTCATTCATTCAGTTTATAATTTGGTTATTAAGTTTTGGGTTATTACATCTGCAGGTAAATGTATCATGGAAAAGATTAAAATGTAGTTTTAGATTAACGTTGATTTGCTAACTGCATTATAGATGTTATTATCACTTAATGGGATATAGGGTAATGGCGACAATAAATACAGATTATCGACCTTTGTGCACATAAATTGGCTTTTATGAGGTTAAATATCGTATACACTTGCTTAAGATCCAAATAGATTTTATTGCTAGGGTAATATTGATACCGCAAGATAAATCGTAATAATGTACCATAGTCTATACCATATAAATATAATTAATATTCTACATCTGCATACGTAGACCAGGGGGCTTTGTTTTTATTCGCGTTTTTCTTCTCTTGTGTTTTGTTCCCATTGTCGCTTTTTAAGACGTTCAGGGAGAAGAAAGACAATTCTTCAGAATCCTCTAGTCTACCACAGTAATGATTATTACAAACCATTTAGATATACTATTGACAATTATCTTGAAGTCTATATATCCCCTCGGGCGGTTTGCATCATATTCTGCACCAAAGAAAAATGGAGCACTGGCCGCATAGGTATCAACATCTATAGCATGTCTCATATTTGCCAATTCGTTTTTCATCTTCGCTGGTTATTATAGAGTAAGCTATTGGATGTTCGTGGTAACCTCCGATACAATAGACTCAGTTTTAAAATTCACAATGTATAACCTTACTAATAATATAAACGTGAAAGTTTGTGATGTTTGTTACTATTTCACGCAAAAACTACGCATTTTGATGAGACTACAGTAATGTAACTTACACATCAGAATAACACATAGGCTATGATTTAAAAAGATATTATGTAAAATGGGGTGAAATATATTGTTAAATATCAATAAGTATGATGCAGACAACGCTGTGCGGGTCAGGTATTTGTATATAAATTTATTGTATACATAATTTACATGTCTATTTTATTTATTCTCGAATGAAATTAATGTACAATACAAAAAATAGATGAAAAAAATAAATACTGTATACCGGTTATGAAATATAACAGTGTGTCCAATAAATTATTATTATTATTTAATTTATTTACTTTGCGTTGTTAAATCATTATTATAGTACTATGGTGATAATGATGTTGCCCCGGATTTGTCCTAATCTATTTTTTATTCCGAATGTCGTATCGACAACAATGGGACAACTAAGAGCCGTCAAGGATAACCAACAGTTGTGATTGTCGTAGCAACTGGCACGATTACATGAGATGTGTATCTGCCACTTAGTTATAACGAGCGGACACCAATTAGGCAAATCAATCTAGGGCTGCCAGGGTAAGTTATGTTGTATATTTATTTCCGAGTTATCAAATGATGTTAAAGTATTATTGTATAAATTCTAACCCTCTTATTTATCTAATAGCGACATTCGCAACTTTGTCTCTTTAAGTATTTTTCTTCATGATAAGTATTTTGATTCATGATCTGATATATGGGCCATCCTTAATATACGTCATAGGTCGTAATTTCTATATCGTAAACTATCCCTCCGTCATTGCCACAGTTGGCCACATTTACGAGAACCTTCTGGGGCGGTGTCATATATTTTAAAAATAGAACTATTTTCGTTATTAGTTAAAATTTCGTGTTATTACAATGAACTTTATGTTATGAAAATATTATATGTCACAAAATTAAGGACCCTCCCATCCACTTGTCACATTTAGTCCACTCCCTCCTCTTCTTAATGTGTGACATAGTTTATGGATGGCCGCTATGTAACATTGTAAGAATTAATTGTTCTTTAGAACTCGTAGATTTATTACGAGCAACACATGAACACTGCGCGCGTTTTCAACGGACGTGTTTTATACTAATTACTTATTTAAATGACAAATTATCTCATATACTTTAAGTATTAAAACGGGTCCGTTTCCGTACCGAGAACCCTTCTTTAAATACCAAAATCGTGAGATGTGAACTTCGTATTAATTAGGAAAACTGGTTGAAAATGTATTTGAAGCTTTTTGTGTAAAAATATAATTAAAAACTTGAACAACAACCACCAAGCTTGTTTTAATTATGCTTTACGCAAATAACTACTATAACTACTTAGTTAGTCGTAATCGGTTTATTGGGTTTAATCATCATACTTGCCAATGGATGCTAATTGATGATTTAAGATGAACATTTTTATTTGATATAAGATCTATATTCTTCAAAATCTACAAACTATAGGCTTAGACTGTTCTCTAAATCTATTGGTTGATACGACCAGTTAATTTAATTAATTATAGTAATTAATAAAAGCGATAGTTTGTGAGCATGGACGCTTATTACTCTTGTTACAGTTATGCATTCTATATTTAATTTTTTTTTTGGACTACTCTAATACTGTTGGCCGCAGCTGACCTTTACAGCTTCACCGGACGTTAGGGGGCGAGTGCAGATGGCACTTCAAACCCGCGCAAGGTCTTATGCAGCGGGACTTTAGTCTGTGGGCACCACTAGGAGTTCGAAACTCGGCTCAGGCCGTCGTAATTTCGATCCCCGTTTGAATTGGACGGGGGATCGATCGGAGGGGTATTCTTTATTGCAATTTTAGATACAGTAATAATTAAAGACAATGTGAAGAGAAGTGGACTACCTTTAAAAGAGATCTTTTCCAGTCAGTCCGAACATAACGTGGCATAGCTAGTAATAACTAGGTAACATTAATGTAAGTAATAGTCTATTACTAAAAATGTTTCCAGTTATTTCTACACCCTACCAACCAAATACCCTTTTGACAACCTTGAACACGCTAGTAGAAGTTCGACCACTTTCGAAATAAATCGATGAATCGATTTTGACTTCGTTATGTAGTTCGATTGTAGATTAATGAATAGAATCGTATAACTTACAAGGGGATCTGAATAATCGACACCCAGATCGCAATCGGTATTCTCGATTTATAACGATCAGCTCTGTTTCCTGCTTTATAGACCAATGATCGCTTATCTGTTTGCTAGTGAGCATTTATAAATGGCATGTTTCTTGAACAAGCGTGTGACGTAGGGAATTAGTTGCAGTGTTTAGTGTCTAGTGTTCGTTTCGCGGTAAACTGGTGCTTTGGTTACAGACTCGGGTATGTAGGGTGGGGAGTGGGGGTACTAACCCAATCCTATCACACATAATCGGTAAACTTAGTGTCCTATCTCGCTATTCAAACTTACAGCTTGTAAAAATCTCAATATATTAAAAATTAAAAGTATGTTGTTAAGGTTATCCAGAGTTGACAGAGGCACTGTCAAATATCCAATTCGCGTTTAGTTGTTGCCATAACTTTTTTTAAATATATATTCATAATATACATAGAAAACACTTAGGCTATAATAAACCCACACAAATAGTAATCTCAGCTCTACACGCATAAGGTCCTAGATGAGACTAAATGCAGAAAATAGAATACAATTTACATTGGGGGGAAGGGGATTGTTAGTAATGTGGACTAATGACTCCGTTACTAGCAAGTACCATGTTAGGTTAACCTCCGCGCGGTTCCCCCTAGAAACCATCGTGATAAATTCCTGGTAAATTTCTCACAATGGGCTAACTGACCTGACCTCATGTTCATCTTATCATCCTCCACTAGTGCCCCGCCAGCGTAAACCGTTAGTGCAGGCGGGAGCACCAATCCATTATCATCCCTTAAAAAAAATACAATTTACATTTACAAAACGACACATTCATTCTCATGAACTTGTGTAATGTTTGTGTCATGCGAGGAATCGAGCCCGCAACCATCAGAAGTAAGCGTGTATTAAACCGCTAAACAGAGGTAATTAATAAAACTTACCTTGAGCTTTCAGAGCGTCGAGGACGTGAGGTACTCCCGTCCAGGGACTAGGGAGATCGAGAAATACAGCATCAGCTTTCCCTTTAAGGTTTTCTCCAAATCCATCTTCAAGAACATCTCTGTGTTGAGCCTATGGGGATTAATGATAAGTTGAACCATCTTAATCTTTAGTAGATAGATTCTTTTAATATAAAAAGAGGAAAGTAACAAATTATCAGAGACTAAGTTTTTATTTTGATAAATTATTTAGTTCATTCTATGTTTACTATGGTAAATAACATTAAAAATCTCTAAGGGGCTTAACTTTTAAAAATAACTAAAAAGAATTTTATAAGTATTACATTTACAAAAATATTTATTACTAGGTGACTGTATGGGTACCTAGTAAAGTAATTAGTAGCGTAATTTCGTCTGCAGCTCTGCTCCTATTGGTCGTAGCGAATCACCAGTACCGAAGATTACCCGGAACATTCAAACTCAGAAATTTTACCTCTATATAAATCAGTATAGACAAAGTTTTATTGAAATAAATAATGAAATTGATTTACTCACTGTCACGAAATCGGAGAGACCATGTTCCTCAAACTCTTTTCTCGCTACATTTGCTCTGTGCTCATGGAAATCAAATGTGTAGACATGTCCATGTGGTCGTACTCTTCGTATAAGTGCATGTGTCAAAGAACCACTACCAGTTCCTGTTAAAAATAATATTTTTTTATATAAGACAGCTGTTAGGTATTCTTTTGTTATAAAATATATACTCAATAGTATAGTATAGTTTCTACTTCTGCAGTGCTATCAACCATTAGAAATTATCATTATTAGTAAATGATATATCTGAAGGCGTAAAGTATATATCCTAAAAGTACATTATGAAAATAAAATTAGAAATAACATTTGGTGACCTCATTGATTCAGAAAAATCACCTTCATTCTAAATAGCGCCGGTTCGATTCTCGCACTTTAATCATATTTGTATTCATGAATAGTGTTGTATTGGTCTTTGTGTCTTCTAGGAATTTCCAAAAAAATTATACAAGCAGTTAACAGTACTACTACTATTATTATAAAAAATATACTTCTGATTTGAGATTAATATATAAACTAATATAACTATTATAAAAATAGGTTTTCTTTCAGATCACAATAGTGGCAAACAAGCATATGCTTGTGCATTTAATAGTAAATAATTACTAGACCCTTGAAACAACAGGGGTGTTCACCTTAAGAAACCTTAATATACCTATTTTGAAAATCCAGGATGTAGTGAGACTAGAGAACTAGGTAACCTATTTACTAATTTTATGAAAAAGAAAATACAAAATTAATATATAAAACATTGGTAATAGGACAGATATTTATACAATGTTTAAATAAAAATGTGGCATACCAGCTTCAATAACAACACATCCTGGCACTAAATCCAATTGCAATATTATCATACTAATATCTGGTGTGTAGATGATCTGTGTTCTATGTGGAAGGGTCAATGACCATAGTTCAGGGGTTGGCTGCAACACATGCCCCCAACCTTTTGATAGTTCTACCTGCACAAAAAAGTAATTTTGTAAACACAGTATGCATTTCTATAATATATACTTTATTGTATACCCTTTAGCAAATATGATCAGAGACTTGCTAATCATTACATAGTATAAAATAAAGTTGCTGTCATTGTCTGTCCGTCTCTAGTATGCTTAAATCTTTAAAATTATGCAACAGATTTTTTAAATAGATAGAGTGATTCTAGAGGAAGGTTTCTATGTATAATACATGTACACCTGGGCGAAGCTGGGGCGAGTAGCTAGTTATTAATAAATTTGTAATTTGTGGCAATGGTGATGACTTTGGTAGTGGTTTAGAAAACCGTCTTACTTCCAATGGTTGTGGGTTCAATTCCTTGCCCGAAGCAAAGATTTGTATTCATGAATTGTATAAGAATATTATGATTGTTTGTACCAATTTGGGTGCTTTCTATAATATTGAGTATGTATTTACAAAATAAAAGTCTAGCCAAGTATTTCTATTAGTGTGAGTTATTCAGTCCAGATTTATTTATTTATATAATTTAGTAAGTATGAGTCCATCTCTTTTATATTTAATTGAAATGTAAGTCTGTTTTGAAGAATATTATTTATATAATTCTTCAAAACACACTTTCATCAAATTGTTGTTACTTGCATAAAAAGATACAATACACTGTTACTAAAACTGATCATTATCACAATTTTTATAAATTAACATTAAAAGTTATATTTTCTATCGAAGATAACTAGTTCGCTAAAGACTTCCACTGGCTACTGTTGTTTGAATAAATGTAAATAATTTTTTAGTAGTAGTGTAGTTTATTGCAGGGAACTATGTAAAAGAGCCTACATGCAAATTTAAATATTCTTCCTATTTCATTATTGCCCTTATTTATATGTCCACCTTGATGATACAATACAGTTATTGTTTAAGACAAAGACTAATAAGTCATGTACCCTACAAATATCCACTCAAAGATAACAGGATAAGAAGATGCACATCATTATACCGTTGTTATGTATTCATAGCGTTTTAATTCAAAGCTGTGAAGGGAAGCAACAATTCAATATTTACACCACTGTATTTCAACTTTGTTTAAGAATTACAATAAATTAATGAATGAAACCATTATGGGTTTTACTTTAACTTACACTAAACCAAATATTATTTTTAAAAGGGACATACCTTGCTTCCATAGTCTGTTCCGATTAGGTTTCTAACCTTCAAAGCACCGAAAGGTGTTTGGAAAACATTTTCAACCAAATCGCCTTTTTTACTCTTTATTTCAGGTCGTACATCTATAGCGTACAGGTTATTGCTAAGATATAGAATTACTGTATCACCCTCGTCAATTTTGTCTTTATAATTTCTAAAACTCATTTTGAATCTGCAATCAAAACTTTTAAACTAAGTTTTTAATACGTATTTTTGTAAACAAAACAAAGATTGGGCAGCTGTGATATTTGACAATGACAACTGATTTTTAACAATGACATCAGAACGTGACAGTTGTATTTAGATTTTGTCGTTTTCTTATGATCTTACAAGTTATCATTATAAAAATATGGTTAATAAGAAAAGTATTACAATATATATGAATTTATTGGTAGAAGTTGATTTGACAATATGTAATAAAATATTAAATGGAAAACACAATATGTGTTAACTTCAAGTATGCTGTTTTGCTTGGTCAGTTTCAAGTCCATCAGTCATTGGCATGAATGCTTTGACTGACGTCTAATATTTATTGAAACTCCAGTTTACTACCAATACTGAAAATCAACATCATCAACACGTAAATTTTATTACAAAGTTACTTTTACAATGATATGAAAAATATTGAACTAAAGTGCAATTCTGTGAATATATCTGACTAGATGATTCTTTCCTATCAAACCAGTTTTGTCATGCATTGATAAAATTTTGAAGATGGTAAATATGGATCCCTCGAAGAATACAAGTAAAACCAGCTCCCTCAAAGCTCTAATTCTTAGAGCTTGGCGGGAACGTTGGACTGATATCCAATGGGGTATTAATATCAAGACTATCCTGCCTAGAGGAGTCAGCGGGGATCTTTATAACCTAGCGGATTGCATACTTCAACAAGCTATGGTAGGATGTGGCGCCAACCAATTAGTGATATCATATTTGAAACATTCTCTTGCATCTCACCTTGTATCTTATGCTGCTGTACTACAAAGGATATCAAAGTTTGATGCATTTCACAAACCGCATTGCATTTTAAGCTTGCTCGAATTCTTAGAAGGGTTCCTTGATAGCATAACATGTAGAGGTAAAATGGAAGAGGAAGTACTGGCATACGCTGTATCTTCAATAATACTGTGGCTTTTACAAGTATACCATTACTCTTTAAGTAAGCACCCATCATCAAACTCAATACAAAGTCAAGAATTACTTGAAAAGTCTACACTGGTCTTAAACTCTATCGTGAATACAGATTTTTTGGTTGCAATGTTCTATCTGGCAAAGCAGAATGATCCTGATGAATATAATAAGGTTACTAAGAAGTGTCAAGAAATTACTACATTTATTATGATGAATACTCAGTTTAAAGCGCCTGGAACTATACATGATACTCTACAAAAAATCTGTAATATGGATATCGATAAAATAGCACCACTGAATAATAAAACCGAGTCTGTTACCCATTGTTTGCAAGCTTTAATAGCAATTGATATATTGTCCAATCCAAGTGCTGATTTACATCAAATTTCAAGCCAATTATTGATGGTGAAGAGAATAAAAGGTTATAGTCTGTCTAGATTATATTGCGAGTTGATTAGAGCTTGTTTTATATCTCTCAATGATTCTAGCAAAGATGCTTCAAAACAGGCATTTTGGGCAGCATTCACTTTTCTCAAAATACCCCAGGTTATGCATCATATACACAATTTGTGTGGCACTACTAGCAAAGAAGGTGAATTTTCAGTAGAACTTGTGGAAGCTTTTGAAAATCTCTTACAGTCTAATCCATTATTGGATATTGTTGATACAAAAAATTCCTGTAACAGTATAGTGTCTCTTGTAGAGCCATTAGTAAAAGCAAATGTTATGACGGATACTCATTTGCAATACTTCAGCAAAAAGAGAGAAAGCAAAGATGTAAAATTACAAAAATTGGAACCTACAGGACTTCAGGGTTCTGTACCATCTTTTCTTACTCGAGCAGAACCAACTTTAGCTGGAATTTTAAAGACTCTAGGTGGAGATTTCCATAAAATCCATGAATCCCTATGTGCTTTGTTATGTCAAATTGTAGGTGGAGGTACTTTAGAAAAAATTCTAGCTGTAGCCACATTGGAAGGCAAATTGAAGTTGATTGCTTCAAGACTTATAAAACTAAATGAATTGGCATTACATGCTGCTAGTGAGAAGGGTGCATCCCAATCAAAAGTGTACATTTTTGACATATCATTTTTGATTCTTTGTTCAATTGTACAAGAGTATGGAGTTGATACTGTTCTTGAAGAAAATGGTGATTCATTCTTTGAGCAATGGGTTAGAGATTGTATGGTATATAAAGGAGTTCATAAGTCACCAGATCTAATACTACAAAGATGTGATCCTCAACTTGTAGATATTTTTATCCATCATTTAAGTGCTACTGAATTTGATTTCAAAAACACTAACATGAAACCTCATGATCTTTGTGAAAATGTAAGTGGTGCTGTGAAAGAAGTTTTGTTTGCATGGGAACAAGGTTCACTTTCTGCTGCAGATGTGAAGCGTATGTTGGACTCACTGAGGCAAAAAATGGCATCATTAGCTGTCTGCGCATCGGCCTGGTTGTGCTCTTATATTAATGTGGTGCATCAGGATGCATTTTTAAAACCAATGAATATGGTACAACAATTTCTAACACCACCTACAGAAATAGAGTTAGCACAAATTGATAATTTCAAGGAAAGATCTGTTTTGATGTCTCAGATTATTAGGAGAATGCAATATGACATCCATCCTTCATCTATGTCAAAATCCAAAAGTATATCTCTTTCACATAATATTATAATGAGACAACCAATTTTGGAACAGTTACAAACAGTTTGGGAGGATATTAAATCTAGGGGATATCTCCATATTGATGCTACACACATAGCTGAGAGTCTCCTAAATACTACTGGACCAATATGGTTTGTCACACATTTAGTGAAAGAAACCCTGAAGTACAGATATTTGGATGATCTTGATAGATCCGTAGATATTGTTTTTGCTATCATGCATTTAGACATAGAAAAATGCACTGAAGCTTTGTTGTTGCATGTGTTACCTCAATATTTGTATAATGCCAAACTATGTGAGGATTTAGTTGAACCGCAGTCTGCTATATTGGCAAAATTGTCAGTATATTGTGTTTATGCTGCTTTAGAACATAGCAATTCAAACAAGACTCAGAGTTCTAGAAAACGTCGGCATGAGGAGTCTGAAGATATGGATCAAATGAGTTCAACAAATAAGGTGAGAAGACTGAATGACAATACATCAGATAGCAGTGGTGGATTTTATTCACAAGGCACATCTGTTACTGGAATAACTTTGAAAGAACCTTTACAATCAGCTCTGGAGACATTGTACACATCATTCTCTCAATTGGCGGGAAAAAATGGTGATATATCACCACAGACACATTTTATATTACAATTTATGTCATATGTCGTTCAATGTGGGCATGAAAGAGCTCATTTGGTTTTACAGAAAATGCCAAGTGAACTTGTGCCCACTTTGATAAAAGCCCTTCCAGATAGTTTTAACATAAGCTTGATTTTGAGGTTGTATGATCTATCCACGCCTTATGGGAGGAAAGATACCGCTCGAGATCTCTGTTTGTTGAGAAACATGCGTCTCAGACCTGACTAATATGTACCACATGGCTATCAAGTGAACAGATTGTCTTTATAGGTGAATTTTAATTAAGTGAAGTAATATTACCTTAATTCGAAAAACTGTATCTTAATTCAGTAAGTAGCTCAATGTTTAATCGAAAATTGGATTAAAATATTAAATGAAGTCTCAATATATGACATAATGAATGAAATTTATAATTATGTTAGATTAAGATTATGAATGTGTTAAATCCTAGGAATATAAAATATGATTGACAAGTAATTTTGTTTATTAATTATATAATTATATTAAATCTTGAATTTTTATTTATATCGTAGAATATTTCCTGCTGCAGAAACGCGCATACCCAGTTTCTTGCCCACTATTTTTGCTTGTCTGTATCATACAATGTTATATTAAAAAGAGTAGATTTAAATTGCCACTTTTCGTGAATCATATCAGGATTGAATTATACAAGTCTTGTAATACTGGAACATACAAGTGACTTTTATAATATTATATAAAAATGTGCCCTAATGTATGAAGAAAATTCTATACATATTAAAATCCAGAAAAAGATTGTTACTTTAATTGGCTAATAATCAATTATTTAAATAATTCTTAGAATTACCATTTGTTATGAAAAATGTTAGTTTTGAACTAATAGATATATGTATTTGGACAACGCCGAATTATTAATCTTTAGTGAGGAATTTGAAAGGAAATAATTATTTGCTATCGCCGACGATACTATTACTTACAACATTCGTTTCTTCATTTGAAGGTTCGCCTATAGCTATTCATAATTACGGCTTGATTGGAAGGTGGAGCATTTCTAGTAGGTACTAAATAAAGTAGGTAGTACCTAAATAAAACCAAGTTGTCATCATAATACCTTTACTTTTAAATTCAATCAACAAATAATCCAATATAAATTATATGAAGACCTGTTTTTATACATTTACATATTTATATTCGGTACAAGAATAATTCCAATTTTCTACTGAAGTAGATACCTAATATTTTGTAAAGGACAAATAAATCGATCGATTATAAACTCAAATGGGCTACTTGAGCAGCTAATTTGGTTTGGTTTAATTTTATAATTGGAACTAGATATAAAATCAATTTAGTTTATTCGAAATTCGAATGTTTAATTGTATGTAATAAAGTGGGTCCGAATGAAACTATTGTACGTTGCCAGCCACTTATTTACTTATAGAGCTTAGTGGTTACTATTTTGTGGTTGATCATAGAACACACTATGGCGCGTAATTATACAACGCATAAATACACGCCGTTATGTAAAATAATATATCTAACATTGGACGGAATGCATTCTTAACTAATAATACTTCGATAAAACAAGGAAGACGGTTGTAAAACATACAACTCCATATATGAGCATTATCAAAGGTTCACGTTGTTTTACTAGGTCTGGGGCTGGGCCCATAACCTTTAATATTATCTATTAACATTTGTAGATATTTATTTAGCTACTAGTAAAATTTAAGCAACTTCATAAAACAAAGTTTTTAGAGCAAATGTAGGTAGGTTACACAATATCTAACCGCCGGACGGTTAACCGATGTTGTAATAATTGAAAAAAATTTTGATCAATGAATTAATTTTGCTAAAATTGTTTCAAAAAGCATTAAGTGCCTTCGGCTGCATTCTACCGTTCGATACATATACTATTTCTTGTACCTTTTTATACACCTCTTTATAATATTTTTTATTTATAATTATAATGATTTAGCTAGCTAGGTACATCAGGATTATGTCTGTAAGGCAACTTCTTGTTTAATAATAAATTCTTACAAAATAATAAATCTATTAAATAAAGTTTACATGTTTAGGAATGTTGAACGTAATCAGTTTATTATTAACAGTAATTAAATAATAGAACAGGAACACAAAATATTATTTGTATACATTTCAATAGACAATATAAAAATGTTATTTTCACAAATAGATAATATTGCACATTGCACAGGTGAGTTAGGGTCCCGTACGAAATTCATTAGGATGAATCATTGTAGTGAAATTTCAATGCCGTTTTCCCCGGCAACTAGACAGTTACAAGACACGAGCTTAATATTATTTATATTAACAATTCATTTAGTTGAGTTTTCATATATACTGTATCAAATTTAGATAAATCATCATTCAAATTAATCTACATTTACTAAATATCTTAAGTACGGAACCCTCGATACGCGAGTACGATTGACACTTGAGCGGTATTTGTTTAATATTACAATTTAGAAGTATTCAATAAACATGTCTGTAATTTTCGAAATTGAGACTAAAATGTAGAAATAAGTTACATTTTCAGACTAAAATTGTAATTACAACAAAAGTATGAATATAAACAACTGTAGTATTTATTCTATTCCGTATACACAAATCACATTCTATGTGATAAATAACTATAATAATTAGGTAAGATATCTAAAATCCAACAATTTGTACACTTATTTCGTTTATAAAAGAATAAAAATATACAAACTACCTACCTATTTTACAAAACTTATCGACACGAAGATCACAGGAGAGTTCCAGAGCTTTTTCTACAGTAAGTACTAACATAAAATTATTAA
The DNA here is from genome assembly GCF_030625045.1 of Achroia grisella. Taxonomy (NCBI): domain Eukaryota; kingdom Metazoa; phylum Arthropoda; class Insecta; order Lepidoptera; family Pyralidae; genus Achroia; species Achroia grisella. Next base: position 2,016,573 of record NW_026713038.1, read on the forward strand.
AATAGGGTAACAAATTATTATATTCAACTATTTGAAAGGAAATTATACATAATTATGAAATAGTTATAATGCTGGCTTTTTGGCCTCCGGAGAATCTGGATGTGGACGATCTAGAACAAAGAAAAAAAGTAATTAATTAATTAAATAAAAATAGTATAACTTCACGACTGCAATCTTAGATGTAATAGTGAGACCTATAGGCAACTGTAAACGTCTTGAATTCGTTATATTAATACATGCAACAAAAACTTTATACCCCATTTTACGAATGTTATGTGAAGGGAAGAGTACGCACACTTCTAGTTTATATAGAGAAGGAGTGCAAAATGCAATATTTTATAAAATGATGCATAAAATACATTAAAGCAATAAAAAAACATTACATACACTTGCCATGTATTTGATACAGACTCTCATACATAGAAGTATTTGGTAATAGAACCTCAATAATATTGAAACTTATAATTTAAATTAATTAGGGTCGAAATTCAACTATTGTGCGACTAGTAATCGCACAATAGTCGAAGTTAGTAGTAGTAGGTACCTATTATAATATGATTTTTTTTCGGTATTTATTCAGTACCTAATATCATAGGATTTTATTCGATTTCTCTTTGAACTTAACTGGGTTTTCTACGAGACTCCAAATTTAGGTCAATTTAAAAATAGAGGTAAAGATTCTTATTATAAATCCGATAGGTCATTCGCGTATGCCTTAGGCTTATAAAAAAATAAAAATTGCCCACATGAATGATATTAAAAATAGGTACTTGCTAGTGTTGTGGACTTACCAATTGGTCTTCTAAGAATATCTCCCTCCCTGCTGGCGTTATACGCAGGCGGTGGGTTACTAGTCCTCAGAGGTAAGCTTAACCTATTAGGATTACAATTTTCATCTACGGATCCGTCGGCGTTCGCAAATGTCCTTTGACCTCTATTCCATTGCTGATAGGAACTTTCCGTAGTCACAGTATTACATCTATTGTTAGTATGAGGAACATATTGCTCAGGTGACCAGTCGAATACAAAAGTATGACTGTAGTTATGCGCGTACGCTGTAGGAGTACCAGACGGTGTAGGAGGTGTCGTAGTTACATAAGGACTTAGATCTTGATGACATACGTCTGGTACTTTCTGCAGAGCAGATTCAGACCATGTCGGACTAGGATTCCATTGATCAACCATTTCTGGTTCTGTAATATTGAAGTTCTTAGAGCCTGGACGCCTGCTGGCTATAGACCCTGCTGATACAGCAACTAATGTATCTCCAGATGTCACTGTGGATGGTGTACATCTAGGAGACATGTTGGATATGGGTGTGTTTGGTTTATCGTCAGGACTCTTTGTTTTCCGTTTGGCGTTAGATTGGATCCTCGTATCTTCTATACGTATATTGTGGTACCTGAAAATTAAATCTAATGTTAAACATGTGGCACTTCTTAATTGCAAATTTTGTAGATGGAGGAAGGCATGGGTCACAATTAGGTAAATTGAAAGAGGACAATGAACGGGAGACGAAATTTACTATAGTTCTAGACAGGCCAAGATCTTTTAGAAGATTGTTGAGAGATTTGGCTGGTATATCTCTCGCTTCCACTTCATAATATTTATTTGTTTTCATTGCATGCTCTTTATGGTCATGGTTTATTCGGGAAAAGGTAACATAAAAATTATTTTATATTTTATTCACATTTTCCAACTATATGTACTTTTTGCTCTTTTCTATTAAAAATTGTTACATTTAATTATCTATGTACGTATTGATTGTTGTGTGCCATAATAAATATAGAGAAATGGTACAAAAGTAGTACTTAATTCTATATAATTCTTCCATTAGTACGGATTAGACATCTTACCTATTATCTTGAAGCGATACAGAGTAATCCACAGGTCCATTTTCTGCTCTTTCATATGCATAGTGCATAGGAGTCAAATGTGGAACGTGTGGTATATGCGGCTGCAGCCCTGCGTTGGGCATCATGACGGGTTGGTTGCCATTGATACAGACCGGCGGTGTTGGTGCATATTGCATGGTTGGAGGATAGACCTGGATGTCTGGTGGTGGAGGGCCATACATCCTCGTTGCTGCTTCGTAGGCCAGACCGTAATGCAACTTGGACTGTACAGCGTAATAGTGGTAGAGCCAGGGATTGGCTTTCATGACGGTTGCTTCTTGTTCACTGTTAAAAACATACCATTTCATTAGTATTCTCAACATATTTTAATAACGAAGGAGATTTTTAATTCACCTTTATTTTTCAATATACAAGGTGTTTATATCAGTATCTACTCAACTCTATAACTCAATTGTTTAATATCGCACCTTAATTGAGCTTAACACATACCATTTGTATTGTATTTAATTGAATAATATGTAGAAAAAAGTAGTGTACTGGTTCGTGGTAGAATGTTAAACCGACTTCTGTATAGGCACCTCCGGTAACTTACATCGTGTGGTTTTTTTGCGGGAAAGAATCTTGGTGAAGATTTTTCAATAAGTGAAAAGAAAAGGTACTATGATATACCTACTGGTTAAATAAACAATGTAGAAATCGAATATTTAGTTCGAATTAAACAGTGCGCGTCACCTCAATATAAATATCAATTAAAACAAGTATTATATTGCGGTTTCGGGCAGGTAACCTATAGAGAAGAATCTCCCATCGCCATCATTCGACAGGAGCGTTACATGCTTTGCCCATTAATAGAATGGACACCATTAAAGTTTAATGTTTATATATATTGTATTTTACTTTATGTTTACGCTTAACAATAATTATACGGCCCATAACTTTGAAATTCATTGTAGGTATAAGCTATTAAGTACACGTTGAATTTGTGTAGGTATCTATGCTAATTAAAGGGAATATTATAAAGTTGTGCGACCGAGCTCTAAGGTTTTTTGTTTATTTTTTGTAATAAGACATTTTTTCTGTGAAGACATTAAACATATACAATAATACATAGAATTTATAGTAATAATACATCGTATACATATGTTGGGGTATGTAAGTTCGTATCATCATTACATAGTACAAAACAAAGTCGCTGTCGCTGTCTGTCCGTCCCTAAGAAAGCTTAAATCTTTAAAACTACGCAACGGATTTTGATAGAGTGATTCTAGAGGAAGATTTACATATATAATACATGTACACCCGGGTTAAGCCGGGGCGAGTAGCTAGTATGGTATAATACTCGGAATAACAATAATTTATAGTCTTTTTTGGTCTGTCGTGTTTGTCGAATCGATCGAAAATCGAATCGACAGACTAAAACAGAGTATAGACTATTAGAAGAGTGTATTTTTTACACTCTTCTAATAGATATATATAGTCTGTGGTAATAGCAATGATATAAACTAAGTTCCCTGAATCTCATGAATAGTTCAGCTGGATAGACAAAGTTGCATTTAAGTAAGATTATCAATAGAATGTAAGAACTTAAGTAGGTGGGCTGTATTAAATTTGTACTCTCTGTATATAACCTTTCGCGCGAATAAGCTAGGGTTTGTGGCAACCTTTAGATAGTGAATGCGGGGAAATGTCACATAGTTGGACTTATTCTTAGACTTTGAACGTACAGACTTCGTGAAAAGTGCTTGGAGAAAGTGTTTCCTAATTGTTGCTATGATGATGCTGACTCTTGTTATACGGCAATTCACTTAATTATGGTATACACTAATATATTTTGTCCTATAAAAATATCTGGTTGTAGGGTTCAATAGTTATGACATTTATCAGGATTTTATAAGAGATTCTCTTGTCAAAAGTAAAACATTTAAATAATATATTGTGGCGGAAATTATCTATGACAGGATTCAGTAATATGGTGATGAAATATTTATAGGCCTAAGGACAGTGGAAAGGATAGCAGCTTGAGACTGTACAACTCTTCAAAACGTCAAACAAACAGTTCTTTTAACCTGTTTCAGACCAATATATTTATAATTTACATTGTTTTATTCAGTTATCGTCTTCTTTATAAAATCATCTTAATAAACAAAAGTAAAATCATCCTGTATTTAACATCGGAAGTAAACTTAAAAAAACCTACTAATATCTACAAGATGAATTAAGTATGATTTATCCATTAGGTAGTTCCGACATTTTATCGTGGTTCTACTCGTAATTTAATATAGCTTCTATTGCATTATTTTTTATTTGGTTTTAAATACTCTCTTCGCATGCTTATGTGCCATTATTTTTAATGTTATTATACGCTAATAAACGAATATAATGTACACAAAAAATATGTAGGGTTAAAGGCCAGTCTAAATTTATCATAACCTGAATGCAATCGAAATATAGATTAGGCGCTTTCGCGCACGAACGCGGTCACGTGCGTTACGAATTAATATATATTTATGTCAGTCCTAAAGAACTTTAATATCTTTGGACGAGATGTTATTTTTGTTTGATAAATAATATGTTAAATATGAAAAACGTTTTGGCAAATTTTAATTGATTACTTTATGATAATAGAGCTGATAAAGAAAATTTAGTTTCATGCAGACATGACTGTATGGGCGCAGTTCCTTTTGCCTTTTCGTTAAAGATAATCAGAACCGAAAAAAAAAGAAAGATGTCTTATCATCATCATCGTATCATGTATCATAGCTATATTAAGTTTCACTGATCCTCAGCAATTTATGTAATTTGGATGGATGGAGGATGTAATTCTTCCAACGTTTGTATGTAATTTGGTTCAGAATCACCGGTGAGTATTCAGGTTCTTGACTAACACTTTTATTTGCGATGGTACATCAAAGTTTAGATATGTGTTGGACGGCGACAAATCGCTTTTAACATTCGCATTATGGAAAGAGTAGATACCTCCGACGCCCCGGATCAAAGGGCGAACGGATAAAATCTTGATGTTTAAACACGTTGTGCATTAATGAACTAGACCTCGGACCGTGATTTATTCATCTCAGTTGCAAGTTAAAAGCTTGTTTGATAAATAGCATGCCACTATTCTATTGGATCCGGTACAGAGAGCAGTGGTGGGGTAAAGATTGTGTCATCGAGTGACTCAATTAGGGATCAACGATTGTTTTAGTACTATACATTGATGCGCAGACGTAATATAATGAATAGTAGTAAACTCCGTCAAATGATTGTGTATGTGTTTTAAATCTGAATTATTTAAAGGCCTATTCTCGATTGTACTTAATGAGGTATGTCATGCTGAGAACTTAACATGTGGTATACTGTGTGAAAAAAGTGAATGTGTAAATGGGTTATTCAGATTCAGGCTATTCAGATGAAGGCAGTTTCACCGCATTCATCGTAATGGAAAAACCTGGAGAAGGATCTTCAAATAGTCAAAAGAATTAATTCAAATCGCCATGTAATTAGACGAATTTATAACTGACGGGGAATAAAGTTTTGATTGGATACTAGGCAAATGCAATGCAGTAAGATCTTCATTTCTCCACTAATATTTGTATGGATTGTTGACCATCTATCGCTATTGTTCCTTCATTGCATACGTGTATTGTGCTATTAATTTTTCTCATAGGTCTTACGCGTTATTCTATAAAGCTTCTTCAAGAAATGCTGTGTTAAAATTAATTTCTTGCTACTTTAATAGAGAAACATAAAATTTCATGATTTGTCGCAAATAATTTTTATATGCTAACAGTTGTTTTGCCATTATGGTTCTTATGTTCAGTAATATTTAAAGTGACAGTCATAATACCAAAACTGTGTAAAGATGCATTTGCTATATTTTGAAAATTGTATACAACACACAAATGAAAATTATTCGTTTAATTCTACCATTAGATTAAATCATCTACGGTACAAGATCGGACAACGGATGAAGCATTAGTATGCTTATCTCCTTAGTAGAGTTTAAGAGAGAAATTAATTTTAATTGATTAATACTTCCTTCATGTTTGTTAAAAAACGACGAGGTTTTCGCTCAAAAAATTGTGTGTATAAAATGGGGCTCGTTATGCATAACTAAGTAAATGGGATATGGAAAGCATATCCGTCCGTGTCCGCCAATTTGTGCGTCCGCGCACCAAACGCATAAATCTCAGAGACATGACGTAGGCGGCGGACATGTTGACAATTTGCTGTCGTTCACTGTACCAACTATACCATTATAAACGTATTGCTGTTTACTATGTACTTGTTAGTCGTATCATAACTACTTGCTTTTCAACCAAGTTTAAAAGACTTCAAAGTATTCTATTGCTGTTGGCCACAGCTGGCGTTTACAGCTTCACCGTACAAAAATGGGGTTATAGAGCTTATTAGGCTGAAAGACAATTTGTTTGACGGATATCACTTCAACTATAATAGAGAAAAGTTATACAAAAAAGAAGTTATATTAAATATAATGGTATCTCAAGGTTGATCCTTCAACGCGAATGTGACACCCTTAGTATTTTAAGTGTCCATAAGCTATGGTAACCGGTCACCATCAATATGCTTATGTAGTATATCTTAGTTGTTATAGAATTAATTTTTGAAAAAGATAATAATAATAAGAATCCCAAAATTATCTCTCTTCTAAATTTCTTGGATATCTATAAGGAGAGAGATATATCGGTCGTAACTAAATCTTATAAAACAAAAACGTGTATATGTATCTTATTAAATTTATAAGTAAATATACCTATTCCGTTCCATTTTTTTTTATAATATTTATATATATTTAATGTATACTATTGTCAAGTTATATAATAACGCAGAACGAGTATCACAGTTTAAATAAACTAAGACGAATTGTAAATCAATATAATGCACTGATACTTTAGAAGATAATTCTATTACTCCACGAGAAAGGTATAACTCGGTCCAAACTTATGAGCATCGAAAGGATAGGGTAGGATAGGGTTACTTGGTCAGTCTGTACTTGATTAAAATAGTACATTGATGTCTTATTTTACCCTTTAACCAACTGCAGCCTCTATAAGCTTGCATGGTGTTGGTTTTTACGTTCTCTTATATATGCCCTATAAAGAGTTTATGCGGGCGATAAAATTACAACAATGTAAAGCCTAGGACACTATTAAATCTGTAAGTCACGTGAACTGGGCTCATTATTAAGTTTGTCAGTGGAAAGCATGGAGTAACATGAGTAGGTTGTGCAACAGTTCGGTGCTACGGAGTGACAAATGATGCAATCTTGTGAACAATGCAACTGAGCTTGTGAGCAGAGCGGATTTATAGCGGGTGGCGGGTAAAGCTGTCCGAAAGATGAGAATAAAGCGTATCTAGCTGAAGTTTGAATGCAAAAAAAAACAAATAGCACTATATTTACATATAATTTATATAACTCACGCTGTATTTACAAGTTTGAATAATATTTGCATATTATACAAGTAAAGAATAAGTAGATATTAATAAATTTTGACAGTAGTAGTGTAGTACAATTCAGTAGGTAATAATTAATTGGATAAATATCCAAACTTTATCCTAAATGTATTACTAATAATTACATGTATATATTTTATATACTCGTTATTATTAGCAATAAAATTATCAAATTAGTTGAAATAAGTAGTAGTAGGCTAGTGATCCTTAAACAGAAAAAAGAAATCATGTGAAATATATATGTACTTTAAATGAATTGTTCGCGAAGAAATGCATAAATATTAATATAATTTTGTTACTTTTTGAGTTTGCTTACATATTGGTCATACTTACTTCCTATCGATTATTGTCGCTTTCATGAAGTTATTATCTAGTGGACTTCATGTTATCATACCAGCGATCAGAAATCTTTATTTTTTATAGAACAGAATCTTTAATCCTTTTTATATATTTTAAGGAAAGTAAATCCAAGAGACTATTTTAGTATAATTTACTTTTACCAGCCTAGTAGCTGTTAGTCTGCTAACTTGCACCACTCTTATAAAACTAGCGCCCAAGGGCCGACACTGCCCTTTGTATCGTTGATTGTTAGGTCAACTGGACTGTCACCCACTCGTACATTGAAATTAATTTAGATCTGCTATTCACGCGCCTACCTGAGATTAATAATAAGCCTTTACGGTCCGTATCTACATCGATTGTTATACATCAAAATTTAAGTTGATTGTTGCCATTAATTAGTTGCTGTTACTCTCAACTGTTATTTCTGTTGCAAATGTTTTGTGTTTAAATGTTATTTGCTGTATTACTATTAACACATTGTGTTCTGTTTGTCTATGAATGTAAATAGGACTTAATAGAAATCCTAGAATTTATAACTTGATTTAAATACGACGGAGCACATGAATTATGGTTGAAATCGGTGCGAGAATAACTAAAAGCGTAAGTCAATAATGTGCTCTAGTCAAACAATACATTCAAATGAACTTCAATATGTAATAAGAATAATGCGTTTTGGAACTCTCCATCATATTATAGTCAACAATAAACAGTTTGTCTGCTCCCAGCATATTGCATTCACTTGTTATCTATTAAATCATCGAGCCATATTATCTTTTATAAAGAATTGATTAATAACTATTCGATTGTGGAACTCTTTACCTCACGAAATACGTGCCAGTTCTAGTATTGAAATATTCAAATGCCGATTAAAAACGTATTATCATTCACAATGCTGACGTATTTTTATATTTATATATTTAGGTATATATTATAATTACATTTTAACTTAAGTCTTATAATTTATTTATGTACCATTTATGTATGTCTATTGATACTTATAGTTAATATCATTAAAACAATATTTTAATATCTCCTCTTTTCATACACGTATGTATGATTATTCTATTTAATACACGATCCTATAACATTTTCTAGGTTTGCTGGAAGAAATCTCTTTTTAGAGATAAGCTCGCCCTTGTACATTACATTTATTCTGTATAATTTTTTTATTATGTGTGTGTGTACAATAAAGAATAAAAGATAATAACTCTTTTTCTCTTTAGGGTAGATGGATTTTATTACTAATTATTAGGGGATTATATTATCGGATAGATTTTTAAAATAACAACGTGTAAATGGAGTAAAAATTTGGAATAATAAAGCTCCTTTAAAAAACCGAAGTCACTGGTGTAACAGGAAGATAACTAGATAATACGTTCTTACGTAAAGCATATATTGAGCTTAGTTTAAAATGTTGACCAGGTCAGTGCATCTCTACATTGTCGTGGCTCATAAATACTGGAACGAAACATTATTTTTCTCTACTTACACCTACTAAAACGATAGCAGCTAATAAATTACGTGCAACTTTTGAAATTGAAAGCTGCGCAGAGATACATATCGCGTGGATTCTATGAAATTAGCGCATTTTCGTGTATTTTCAAGCTATAAAATATTGTTGGGAGTAACCGCCGGCGCCATCGATCAAGCTTGGTGCTTGTTAAACACCGTTTCTCACATCACAACAATAGCCCTACGAAGGCATATTTCAAGGCATTCCGATACTAACATCGGCCGCGCGATCGGTTTGCAAGCCGCTCTTACCCAATAAATCAGCCCTTACAATATTTATTCGTCGAGAACCATCACTATCGGTTCCCGATGTCGGAGTTATAGATGGCGTGAATCGGACTTGTATCGTGTTCAATCTATTGATGTTCATACCTTTTGCTTTGTGGGAATGAACATAAATTTGATAGACGATATTTTGTTATTGTTCTCATAGGTACAGTCACACTTATTTAACCAGGATTAACAACTCCATTTTTAGCAAATTTAATAAAATTGGCATTGTACAAAATCGTGTACACAATGGCCGTGGTTTATTGGTGTTACCGCGGCAGATTGTCGTTGGCAGTGCCGTGACCACAGAGACTATTTATATTTTATTATTATTTCATATGTATATTAGTTTGTACAGTATTTATAATATGGTCCATTGGCAGTCCTTTCCACCACCTTCTTTGGGTATGCCAGGTGAATTAAATGTGTGTTTTTAAAAAATGTGTGAACCATCTTATGTAAACTAATAAAATTAAACTTAAACTAAATTTACTTTGGAGTAGATTAGTAGAGTTTATTGTGTTAGTTTAACTATTGTCAAACAATAGTTTGTTTGCTGTGTTTACATATAATTCTTAATAGTTATATTATATATACCCATCGCCCTTACAAAAATGCCAAAGAGATGATTCTTATCTCAATATATTCTCCATTTTCAAATTATCGACGTTAACTGTCAGTTTTGCCTAATACTATATGGTTAGCTAATTATTCCATCTTTTGATCCAAAGAGTCAATATTCCCGAGCAATTTGCTCTCCGACGGTTCGAGATAATTGCGAGTTATTGCCCGCAAATGGTAGTGGATATGTTTACGCGAGCGGGCGTACGTCGTACCGCGTCATCTACTATTGATATCTCAATAGGGAAGTCTGTAAGTGACCGAGTAAAGTTATGGCGGTCATTTTTCAAAGTCTACAGCGCAACGTGGGCCCGCCGCATTATCGGACGTTTAATAGCACAGCTTTGAAGCCAATTAGTTATCTGTGTTGCCACTTGAGTCGCGTTGCAAGTATTGTATTATTTAAAAGATTTGATAGATGTTGTTTGTTGTAATTTTTCTTTAGTTGTTCAGTTTTGTTCCGAGTGCTTTTAGAGATCAGTCTGCAATTCTTAATACTATGATAACAGCGGAGAGCAGCAATATACTACCAGGTTTTGTTGTTACAACGACAGTATTGTTAAACTAGTTGATATTATTTATTATTAATTGTAGTTTAAAATGTAATGTACAAATTTATTCAGTGTTCCCATATGTTTTATATTACTAGTAGTAAAATCTTTATTTGAATAGGTTCACAGGTAGGCCACGGAATTTAATCGACTCGTGGACTACCTATTCAAGTGATCAATAGTTTACTGGCTGGTATATCTATATAATTATATCTATTTATCTACAAAGAAGATAGAAAAATCAATAAAAAGTTATTTTATCAGTAAGAAATTAAGTTCTCTCTTTTTTAATTTAGGCTTCTTTTTTAATTATACCAATAATGTGATCTATGATATCAGAAATCTTCTATTAAATTACTTATGTACCATGCGAAGCCGTAGTGAGTCGCAAGCTACTATTTACTACAAACTACTATTAGTCATATGAATTTGGGGTTGATATTTAAATAGGTAATATATAAATATTTTCTACATCGAATGAAAACGAAATCGATCGAAAAAGGAATTAAATCGACTAAAAATAACACGTGATTTCGATTTTATATAAATTCGATTAGAACTAGAATAGCGATATAACAGCAATCTTGTGACGGAATCGGATATGAAGAAAATTTAAGGGGAAATAAATCGATAAAGAATTTATAATGTAAATTATAAAATTATGGAAATCAATAAGCTCATCCTTTTGCAAATTATTAAGATATGTAGATTAAAACGACCAACTAGTAACACAATGGACCTATCAACGTACTCAAGGCACAGAATAATAAAAAAAAAACCGGCACGTGAACCGGATTTACATATCGAAGGTTCCGAATAAATATAAACAATTTCATTGTAAATTATATGAACAATTATTTAGGTGCGTATGAATACTTAATTCTTTATCTACGTGATAGCATTAAAAACACATTCTACGTTGGTTCAAAACAGATGTAGCAATAATATCAATCCAAATATTGCAACTAATAATTATAATATTATATTATATGTATTTGCTGAATATTTTTGACGATTGAAACATTTCTATTCAAAAACTGTGCACGTTCATATCCCTACATACTATAGCAAAAACCTCTAGTAAAAAATTAATAATATTTTCTATCTTCATATCTTATTGCAATTAAACCATTATTTCTAAAATACAGCACGTAAGATTATATTACATATAGTGTATATTTTTGATTGATTTATTATAATAAAAATGTGTTTATCAAAGACAAATGTAAAACAGAACTCTAAAATAGAGTCTAGTCAGTGTACTGTATTTTTAAACGCAAGTAATCTACATTATTAAAAATTGTTAATAGTTAACAGAACGCTATGAACGTATGCAGTATTCTAAAAATGTAGGCATCTCAGTACATACAGAATTCCATTCAAAATTATCTCCAATTACAGGCTAATTCATAATTACTGCTCGCCGTACCATACGAGTATTATTAGAGCCGTGATTATAATTGGCTCTTACTGGAAACCTGCATAGTTGACGATAAATTTTGTAGTCTACGTATTGTAATAATAAATAATGAGAAAAAGAATATAAGTAAGGCGTTGAATTTGTACGTACGGCTTATGTTGAAAACACTTTATCGCGGGCAATGACGTAATGCATTTTCAGAGTGACGTTAGTGTGACTTTGTCACATTGTGGGTGGAAATTTGACGGCAGAGTGACTCTAAATAAATCATCTATGAAACTAAATGAGCGACAATAAAACGCTGTCACTTGCATTATGATGAGCTGGACGTACGTGACGTCATAAAGTGACGACAGAGGGATGTCCATAGTTGGATTGTAACGAAGAAAGTCGTAATTCAACTTCTTCATCACTATTTAACAGGTATAAAGAAGAGTAGACTTTAGTAGAGTGGAAGAGCTAAGAGCCGTGATAAGGTAGAATAACGTTTGGTACGCTATGACATCTTAAGGCTTTTTATTAGGTTATTCAATAAAATCTTCCATGCAACTACATTATTCAAATAATACGAAAATGATTAAATACAACACAAATATTCCCGCTTTTCGGGAGTTGTCTACCACACATCGTACAGATCTAATGTTCCGATATTTTGTGTATTCCGAAACACATGGTTTAAGACTTCGCTTGATACCTTTTATTGCTGTCATTATTGGTTTAGGTAATCTGTTGTTTTGGTATCTCCATATTGTAGTTTGGCAAATTGGCTTAAATCAATAATAATCATATATATATCTAGCAACTAGAGTTAAATTAATTATTATATCTAAGCAATTTACATTATCATAATATCATTTTACAGTAAATTTAGATATAGTTTTTGGAATAAGAATATAATATAGAACTGTGAATTTCATTATAGATTCTATAATATTACTTTTGTGACCACAATTAATAATTAAGTAAGTAATGAACACCGAACATATAAATATAAAGAAAGTAAATACGTTTACAATATTTTTTAATACCTACAGTCCCTTTCAATAACAATATAACCATACATTTGTTATTATTCCCTAAACAGAAGACTAAAATTCCGAATATGTTAGGAAAATTGTCGTCGTCTGGGAACCCTGTACATAACTTATACTTAATGTAACCTCATCAGTCTATAATACAAATACAACAAACAAATTTATAAGATAAATTAATTAAGACATTTTTGCCCATGTAATTTAGATGTAACACGAGATAATTACATTTAGTACTTACAAACCACTATTAATATTTTGATGTAGATTAATTACGTGTATTCATTTCATAGCTACCACTGGCATCGATTATTAACTATAATACCATAGATTACGATAGCTTAAAACATATTTGCCGTTACTCTGTCAAACATTACATAAATATTTACATCCATCATCCATTACAGCCTTGAGAGTCATCAAACATGATTGATTTTTTCGTTAATTCATTCTCCAATACAAAAATCTACATCACACGTGCAAACAAAAATTATATCATCATTTATTTTATACACAAACAAATTACACTCTTTATTACTTTAGTACAAATATTTTAATTGGCATATTCGTTAATCAAAATATTAAGACACATAACTATCTAACAATAAATATTAATGTTTATCAGTTTATCACATTTTAGAATGATGTAAACGGCAATATTATTCGACGGAATCGATTTCAATGCGATGTATCGAGTTATTTGTATCGATTGTGTGGCAAATAGTTTATTGATTTATATTAAAAGTGATTATTGGATTGGACACGGATCGCCTGTGAGACCGTTATTGATATTTATTTAGCCAATTACAATGAAATTGATCGATTAATATTATTTTGTTGTGATGTTATTTAATATTCTACGTAGAATTTGTGAATTTAGTTAGAAATTCATGGTACAGCCTGCGAGTGCGCAATTGTAATGTCTGTCTGTATATTTTGCCCGTTCGATTTGCTCTACTGAACATAAATTGACATTTTGATATATTTATAAAATAAATAATTATTTACGGAATTAATAAAAGGAGATTAACACAGAGATGCACATAAAGGTCAACTAAATTAACTATGAAAAGAAATTAAAATAAGTAAAATAAAACCTCTGAATTTGTATATCATATAAAATGTATTTAATTTGTAAGATGAAACTATAAAAATAGCTGAGGCTGTGTATGTGTGAGTTTTTGGTAAATATAGCACGAAGAGATGATATAACATATCGATTAAAAGTGCATGGTAGCTCAGTGGTTTATAAAAATAATATAAGGATATATATATTATATATTATATACTAAAATAAATCAAAAGAAATGGTAGAATATACGTATGTAATGTATGTCTATATCTAGATATATATATGTATTTTAATTGTATGCGAATGAACATAAAAAATATTGATATTGTTAGAGAAGCATAGATTAGTCATATACAGGTCGCTTTTCTATATGTATTGAAGAAACATACACGTCGTATATCTGTTCACTCAATAATTGCGAGGGATGCTATAATAGCTCGATGAAGTGATTCCACTTTCGATCTCTGCAGATATCCGATATATTAGTGATAAACAAAAAGATACAATGATTAGAGCGGATATACATCAATTATAATAAAGATATTGTGAATTGGAACTAGTAACAATACTTTTTAGGCGAATTTAAAAATTATGTACACAATTCCATTATAATTTTTTTGGTATACATTTCCCTGATAATATTTAATGTAATGTGAAGTTTCTTCTTGCGATTGACTTCTGATTGCTCTTAAATCGGTTTTATACAAACGTAAAATTTAAAGTAATTTTATTTACAGAACAAAATCTTAACTAACCACTATTTCTTCTCAGAATTGTATGTTATTCAACATTGTTATTGTAGTCAATTCTTATGACAATTGACTTGGCTTACTCCTCAGCATTTTTACAATTTCAAAAACCTAAGAATGTTTAAATTCTATAATACAGGTCAATAAACTGTACCTACACGTTCCCCACGAAGTACAGAAACAATCCCATAACCGCTCTATTATATCAACTGTGTGGTAATAAGTTTCTGAAGTACCCACAACGATTAAGTTGGGTTTGTGAGTGGTCCGACGTTTAGCGCTCGTTTGCCTGAACGATTGAGATTTCGCTTGCGTGTATGAAAACTGTTATTACT
The DNA here is from genome assembly GCF_030625045.1 of Achroia grisella. Lineage (NCBI taxonomy): Eukaryota > Metazoa > Arthropoda > Insecta > Lepidoptera > Pyralidae > Achroia > Achroia grisella. The sequence continues at coordinate 2,031,804 of NW_026713038.1, forward strand.
ACATAAATAATGGAGTAAATTATTGATATTAATCGAAATAACTTTCCCATGTTGATTTCTTGATAAGATTTAGTTACTTAAAAACCTAATCTAATTATATACTTATTGATATATATGTTGATATTTTTTTTTATAATTGGAATAGTAAACAAGTGATGGTAAGTGTTAGCTGTAGTCTATATGCCAGAACGTGTTGTTCATATATATCGGGGCCGGTCACATCACGTTACACGTGACAGCCGTGATTCAAATCACTTTTAGAGGAGTAAAATCTCTAATTATAGATTTAGATGAATTCTATAATTTCATTATCTAATTGCACTCTTTTATGTCGGCCACATTTGAACTGACTACCTTTTTGGCGTTCGTCATTCAGTCGGTCGGTATGAAAATTCCTAACAAACCCCTCCCTTACCCATAAAGATTTTGTTGTGGGCGAAAACACGAGTACAGTCGTAAATAAGTATTAGCATAGGACTGATAATTTGTAGGAGTATTTAAAATTTTGATTTATGTTTCATACAACAAATATTCCAATCAGTGACCGGCTTTGAAATCAGTGGTCGTTTGGTGAAACGTAATAAGTGCAGTATGATGCGGTTAGCCACAAGTTGCCAAACATTTGTAAACTTTAAACTGTTGCGGTAAGGTCTAAAAGTGGTTAAATGGACATTGCAGATATTAGTAGGACCTGCATGTTTCTAGTTACAAATAAAATTACGAATAATCGTGAGAATTAAGTATACTGTTTGCATAAAGAGGGCTCATAGATTCGATTCAGGACTTTCGAAAATGAAATTTGTTTCAACTAGTTTTCTCTTCACAAATTTGTAATATAATAAAAAGTAACAGGTATTGTCACAACCTATGGAATGGTAATAAAATAATAACAATAATACAGCGCAATATAGTCTAACTAACTAATCAACTGATATAAATACTTAGATATTTTTTTTGTATATACATACATAATATACGTAGAAAACACCCAGATCGATACAAACAACCATACTCTAGAATACAAATGTCTGCACCGTGCGAGGAATCGAACCCGTGACCATCGAAAATAAAGCGGTGTGCTAAACCGCTAGACGGTCAAAATAATAAATTAAATTAAATTTCACCAGGATTTAAATGTATATTTTAATAGAATATATCTTAATTAATCTTACCTCAATACCTGGTTGGTACAGACAATAACAGGCCGCTGTGAATTTTCTAGATTATCCTTGAGTTGGAGAACAGCATGGACCCAGAGGAACTGTCCCGAACGCCGCTGAAGCCGGAGAAGTGCGATACACGACCGCTCTTGTTCCGATTGGGTTACTATTAAACAAAAAAACAGTATTAGTATATTAAATGTTACTGATAATATTAATATTCTAATATGAGATAGCGTATCATTACATAGTATAAAACAAAGTCGTTGTCACTGTATGTCCGTCCCTATGTATGCTTAAGTCTTTAAAATTACGCAACGGATATATCTAATTAAAGAGAATATTATAAAATTGTGCGACCGAGCTCTAAGGTTTTTTGTTTATTTATGTAATAAGACATTTTTTCTGTGAAGACAATAAACATATAAAATAATACATAGAATTTATAGTAATAAACCATTATGTTGGGGTATGTAAGTACGTATCATCATTACATAGTATAAAACAAAGTCGCTGTCGCTATGTATGCTTAAATCTTTAAAACTACGCAGCGGATTTTGAGGCGGTTTTTTTAATAGATGGAGTGATTCTAGACAATGGTTTATATGTTTAATACATGTACACCCGGGCGAAGACGGGCCAAGTAGGTAGTTTATAATAAAAAAGTGAAATACGAAACCGGTTTGAGAAATTATTACACTGATGAAAAATAGATTATTCATAGACAAGCCATAATATGTATACATATCTAAATAGGAAATATACGATTATTTGTTTGTTTATTAATACCCATAATTAAATTTAAAACATTTGCTAAATCTTCATATCTATTATTACTCACTAACTGATTGCTTTGACAAACTTGCAGCGGCTGAAGCCCAACTTAAGTCTGACGGATATGACTTTAGTCTGAGGGCACCGCTAGGGATTTGAACCTCGGCTCAGGCCGATGTTATTTCGATCCCCGTTTGAATTGGATGGGGGATCGATTGGAGAACAGGATATATCAATGTTGAGATGAATGCAATACTTAACATGCCTACATTTCGCTAATTACGAGTACATCTTAATCCAATATGGGAAGTGGTGAACCGTTTGTTACTCCGATTATTTTGGTTTGTTATCGCTATTTCCATACACTTTGGAAGTCGGTTGAAAAATAAGTGACTCAAAATTCTACAAACATTAATTAATCAAATACGGGTTCTTCTCAATATTAAAATAATACCTAAAATAATTTCTCGCAAGAACAAAGCTTCTATTTTTTACATTATATACTAACAGGTACTTGGTATTACGACACCAATGAGTTTTTGCTTTCATTCGTCTCTCCATTGATTCATAACTTTTTTCATTCAAATCGTTTTTTGTTGTTGTAATGTTGTTGATACGTCAAACAGACGGACAAAAAGCTCATTGTAATATCAAACGAGCAATTACAAATCCAATCCGAATTGAGTGTGAATTGTTATAATTGAATGAATATACGACTGTAGCTTCTCTAAGGTTATCTAATACAATCTCATGTCTTCTAAGTAGTTAGACATTTCGAAAGACATCACAAGGATATATTAATAATTATTAACTTTAATACGTAATGTAAGATTTAAACTTATTAATTACATTACTTGATTTTAATTTATAAATTTATTAATTATATAATTAAGAATTACAACCAATATAACATTTATGAAATTATTTTTAATTAAAGTTAACTAATTTATGTTTGATGTTACAAAATATTTAATTAGTTATTTACATCAAAAAGTGCTTGTTTGGTAGTTTGTATTTACAGGTAATAAGTTTGGGCTACGTAATATATATGTCATTTGCATTATTTAGTTTGTAAAACTACTGGTCGAATCTTGACCTAACTATTTATTTATTTATTGACTTCAAATTATGCGAGCCTTACAGCTTCCCAATATGCTCGCTTAGAAAAAAAATTACAAAATATGAAATATTAATAATTACACAAAAATATATATATTAAAAGAATAATAACCGACAATTTTACGTGTTATTTAGGAAATCCATTGCCATTCTGCTAAAATTCAACAAGTCACATATAAATATGTGGATCTACATGAGATGCACGAGCTTCCGTATAATTATAACGTCAGGTATAAAACATTTTTGAAAATGTAAAATATACAGTTTAATTAAGAACCTACTCCATCTTTTGAAGTCAGTTGAAAATAATTAGCTAAGTTGTGTCCAGTCAAGAATAATAAATTAATTGATTTTAAATTTATATAATAATAAGTTCGAGAATTATGTACATATCTTTCGTCTGAAACTATGTACATTCCGAAAGTGATGGTAGAATAAAGAGTGTCATTTATTAATAGCTTTTAAGGTATGCTTAAAAAGTTCATTTGAACTTTGTTCCTAGCATTAGCATAACGGAACTGTATATAACTAAATAAATACCTACCGCTTCGCTGAATATCTGACATGAAGACAGATAGATGTATGCCAGCATATTGTACGTATACGTATGTCTATCATGTAACAAGCCCATAGCGACATACTGTCTTAGGAAGGCCGCAAGGTTCTCATAAAACCAGCTTTTAGAGTCGAGGGTCATGGCCCACTACAGTGAGGCTATCGATTAAGTAGCCGCCGCCTAAATCGATAATTCATATTTGTACACAGTGATAGCTTTAATTTTACATGAGATGCGTATGGTCAGACGATGGCATCGAAAACGTACTCATCGCCATTTACGGTGTTCATTCCCGTGTCTATCGATTGTCATAAATGGTTAGTTGCTTGTCGATTAGTGAAGATAATCGAATGAATCGATTTTAATTGATTTATGTTACTTTATTACATCATAATGTTGATACGAATTTATGGTTTTCGATCTTTATGCTCGATTAAACATTTAATAAGTTACTATAAGGTAGTAATTAGCTTTATTAGTTTTAATGGCGCGATACATCAATAGACTACTTCAATCCATTTAATTCCACTATAAAACATAGGGTTGTTTTGGTAGTCAGTTTATACCTGATATACTTTAAAAAGTATATAACTAAGTTATCACCATGAAGGTTGTTTTAACAATGTACATCAATATATGATAATATATAATCTCAACAAAAACTTAACTACTGTAATTCGGTGTAGAATAGTCAAACAGATTAGAGTTTTTGTGGTGAAAGGAGTTTTCGTTCAAACCTACATTGTCCTACATATGTAATTTAATTGTCATATCTCACTTCAAATTGGAATTTGGAATTAAATAGATTTCCCTATACCTATTCATTGCAGTGAATTATAAGTATTGTTAAGCTGTAACTGTAGTAACCTGTAGTACCTATACCATTTATAGTCTATAGAAAAACTATAGTATTTGTTTGTGGTTATTTTTTGGGTATCAATGTATAATAATCACTGTGCTGTAAAGTATCCTTTTATTTCTATCATATCTTTGTCTGCTTCACTATTCACTATTATCATTAAAATATAATTTAGTAAAAATTAAACTAACTAATTATGCTGATTATATCTTATGTCTGTTTCAAAATAAAAAAATAAAGTCCAGTCCTTTATCTGTAAATTGTCTACACAATCCGCATAATAAACTCTATTTGATACCACCAAACATAAATTAGAAAAGCAAATGGCGGCTTTTAGCCGCGCTGAGTTTAATGAGAGCGAAGGTCTTGTGACTGTTCTATACATGCATTAATTCTACGGTTTATAATTAAATACGCATTCTAATTGTCGGACATCCGTGTATAGGTTATTTAGAATTAACATTTATGTGATCAGTGCCGGATTCAGCCAGCGAGGGGCCTGTAGCAAATTCTTTTAAGAGGCCTATTGTTTGGGTTTTGATAAAAATAACTCAAAATCTAATAAATGAAAAATTATATTCTCCGTTTAAACTTTGACATAAAATAGGCATTTTTTATTGTAGGTATTTCGTTCAGATAGTTGTGACTGCGCGGGATCCATAGAATTTGCTACTCTTGCTATTAGGCTAATCCAGCACTGTATGTGATCATGGTCAAGAGTGAACAATAGGAAACAGTGTATATTATATAGTCAAGACAACAATCTAACATTCAGATGACGTGAGGTAGGCACATTTTCATATCAATTGTTATATAACGAATGGAGCTTTCAGCGGGAAAACGGAACTAAATGTAAACACGTAAAGTAATTTGTTCTTAAACAAATTGCGCAAATAACTGACAATATGCCGTGCTAAAGAAAACTGTTATACAAATTCATACAAAAATATTGTATTGTAAGTCATAAGCCTGTTAATGGCGAATGAATACTTATTACTACTGTACCATTACGTTTTACCTATGACTTAAATATTTGTGGTCTCATATTATGTCCAATTAGGGGAGGAAAGAGCCTTGAGAATTGCTTCATCATAGGTTGTATAAATCTAGAGTATACAAGTTGTTATATTCGTGAATATTTAATTAATACAACTTAATATTATTTTATATTAGAAAGAAACGTACTTAAGTGGCTCATTTCGTAAACAAACAATTTTAGTATATAAAGAAAATGCTATTATAAATAGTTTTGCATTTAATTTATTGCAGAAACTATTATATACTAAACTCTAATATCTGTCTCATTTTTAAGACTGTTTACAAAACTACACTTAAGGAATTTACTGAATACTTCACAGCTCTTGTCAGAGAGACAGTCTACGTAAAATTGATGTATAACAAGGAGCCTATTGATCTAAAACACGCAATCCCCATGTTTGTATTGGCAAATTTATTCGTATCTATAAAATGCGCTATTGATTTAGTTCCACTAATAAATACTTAACAGCGATAGTAAATATTTATAGCAAATACTCAGTAGGTAAGCAAGCATAGCCGAGGTCTTTAGATGTCAACAGGATTGAATAATAGGGTCATATTTACTGTGTCTATATCTACGCTATTATACAGATACCGGCAAACTTGAAAAGTAATTTTGTACCACGTGATCTGCGCGGCAGCAATTTTGCATACAAACGCTTCAATTGCTCTAGCTATATGGTTCTGTTTAATTTCTTGCACGTTAACTGTACAAATGTCGGCAATGAACATTTAATGGACTTAATGTCGAAAAGCATCTGTTTAAGATACTGGCAGTCTACTATACATAGGACATCTATCACCTTGAAAAAAATTGTACCCTGTGACCTACAGTATAATAATTAATTATTTAAGTAATCAGTAATTTTGGCAGGAAATTTTATTTATTGTCTGGAAATTTAAATCACAAAACAATTTATTTATTACTTGTGGTCGTTCAATGATCGAAATTGAACCAATATTAATTTAAATTATAATAATGAACATTATTAAGATTCTACTGTTAAAGACTTGCATATATGCGTGTGTATGTATGTCAAATACATGGTAGTGTGTGTAATGTTTTTGATTTAATGTATTTATAATTAAAAAATATATTAGTATTCTACACTCTTTCTATAGTAATAAACTACGAGTGTGCGAAATTTCATACGTAATTTTCGTAAAACGTTGTGGGTTACAAAGTATTTGCTTCATGTAGCAATATAATGATTCTAATAAATAAATAATTAAAGGACTAAAATTGATAAAAAAATAAGAATACCTATTACTGATATTACTATATTTGTGAAATGTATTACAAATGAATCACACTACCAATTGATTAGGTTAATTTCAAGATACAAGATCTAATAATGTAGTAAATTTATAGCTAAAATTATAATTGCTGAAATTATCTCATAATATCAGATAATATCATAAAATGTATCCCACGCAAACGGATTACGAAGGCATTTAGCAAATAATTGTCTCATAAATGCTAATATTTAGATAATGATCTTAAATATACTATTAATTTGATATTTAATTATTTATAGCAATTAGAATGGATAATAGACTTGCAGTTGATATACTGTGTCGATTCTAAGTGAGTAAGGAAACAAAGGTATGACAATATACCTACTGTTAGTCAATGTACAGTTTGAGACAGTCCTGACTCCCAAACCAGCATGAGCTGTATATCAGGAATCTGTGATATTATATTGTACATAGGGTTGATATGCCTTATTCATCAGCAAAGGCAACGCATGCGGAAACCAAGGACGTCTCATGACGCTCATGTTACTGTTCATGTTTAGACGTTGTCACTTTCATCCAGTAGACCATTATCTTGTTTGTTAATTTAAAAACAAATTCGAAGTGACCTCAAGAAAAACATGTCCTAATAATTTTGAACCAGACATGTCCTTATAGTTTTAAACCGCATGTCTATAATTTGTCAGTAGCTTTAAAATATAAACGGATAACTACCAAGTTAATGCATTTGCTGTTACAAATCACATGAAATGAATCACTTCTATTTACAACCATATCATTCGCAAAGAGAGCGTAGGTAGATTCATGGAGTGCGGTCACAAATCAAACCCACTTTGCACACATGCTTGAAATGACTACTTCCAGATAAATCTGTGGTAGTTAGCAGATCCAGTATATAACCATAAAACACTATACCGTGGACTTTTCTGTAACTTAAAATCATAATACCAACTAGATAACATCTCACGAACTATTAACACAGTCCAACTATAGTATCTTCTGATATATATTCACTATAAGAAACAAAAGTGATTGAAATTACAAAGATTATGGTGTAAAATAAATCTTAATTCAAAATAAGAAAACGAAGTTGACGGCTTCGGTAGTCTAGCGGTTTATCACACCGTCTTACTTCCGAAGGTTACGGTGTTCGTTTCCTCGCACGGTATAAACATTTGAATTCATGAGTATGATTGTTTCTATCGGTCTGGGTGGTATCTAGGTATATTATGTATGTATTTACAAAAAATGTATCTATGTAGTTATATCAGTTGTCTAGTACCCATAAAGAACAGCTTAGCTTGGGACTAGATGGCTCTGTGTAAATTGTTCTGAGATATTATTATTATAGAACTATTGTTATAGTCAAAATTTTGAATACAAATTTAAAATTAGAACTCGTTTGTAAGATACGCGTATTTAGCTTGGTCGTTTTTGGCGCCTTGACCGGTCATCTAATAGTTAATAAGACTTGTTGTTTAAAATCAACAGACGAGAACAAAATTGCAGAAATAATCGCCTCTTGTTAACCCCCATTATTCTTACAAGCGCATGCGTATTCTTCGAATGTCAATCTGTACACTTCAAGCTTTGAAATATGACTCATATTTCGATAACAACCGATTTGTTAAATCGAAACATCAAAACTAAATTGTATGGACTGAGTATCGAGGCGTACCGAGTACAAGTATCATTCGAATGATTCGATAATCGGTAAGGACTGTATGACCTTTGAAAATGATACAGCTAGGACATGTAATTTAGAATTCAATCGAGTAGATTTTCAATGAGACAAAGCTAATATCAACAAAAGGTACTTAAAATGAATGTAAGATAGTAATTCTAACATTTTTTAACTTGATGAACTAACATTGTTTATATAAATTCTTAGACCGTATATGTCACGATATTGTAAAATTACTATTCTTACTTTGAAGATACAGTATAATTTACGGTGCATATTATAATTTATAGCCATAACAGTATGGCAGTTTTGGCGCCATAAATCTTCAAGTACCACGTATTTGCATGCAACACGTAGTGAGTGATTATTTGCTCAGCGCATGCAACCATTTTGTCACCTGTCACTCGACCTGGGAAGCACATCTTCACGGTTTAACTTCGAGAGTGTTCCAATTTTGAATTTAGCTAAGCTACTTATTTCTGTCAGCTATAGTCACGAATACCGCTACAGGATTTCAAATTTAGAATTTCACGCCACAAGACCATTCAGCTTAAAGTTGTTTGTCTATGCTTTAATAGTTTGACAGAGTTTGCTCTAGGGTTGTGGCTATTCTCTCTAACACTCAACAGTCAAATAATTTAATTAGTTTAAATTAATAATCTAATAAACATAAAATCTTTTTAAAACTTAATCTTCGAATTATATAATGGCATATATTTTTTTATTTCTTTCATTTTTTAATCTAATTTAATATATTCGTATCAATTTAAACAAATTCACTGAAATAAAAATTAAAGCCAAGCAGAGTTTATGTTATGTGTATTAAATAACTAATATCTTTTTAAATATAATATTTAGACATGTTTTTATTAAATGTAAATTTAATATACATAGTAAACCTGCGACCAACCGAGGCAAATCATTGTGAAAAACCGCTAGGTCATCGTCAAAAACAAATATGGTACCACCATATTTTTTCCTATCACAGATAACATTTCCTATTTAGTAAATGTTTGGCACTATAAAAGCGGCAAACCCTATAGTGAGTAGTGAGTACTCGAGTTCTCGATTCGGATTTAATCGCTCACGTATTCCGCAGTTCACACACGAACGTCACGCCGTCGACATGCAACTTTCCCTGGATAAATCGAGTTAAACGCACTCATATTGTCACAGGTTATCGAGTACAATCGCCAGATGTATGACGATGGCTTAATCTTGCGTCGTAGTATGTTTTGAAATGACAAATTAGATTTAAGAGATTTTGAATGCGGAACATTATGGAATGTTATATTTTCACACGTTTGTTTTTGTTCAATGTGTGCATAAAAGCATATGAATTCTTTAAGACTGTCCTAGATTTATATTTAGCGTAGTAGAGTCCGTACAAGGTCGCGAGTCTGTCTATCTCACCTATTTAAGGCGCCTAGTAGCTGGCTTTATAAGTTGTGTTTTGGTTCTAGGGTGCAATACAGGTGCAGTACTTAGACATTTTAATTCTCTGGAATAGCAACCCATACGTGGTACAACACACAACTTACGTGTGGCTCATGGTAACGTGATGCATGTATTAGTCCACTGCTGGACTGTATGTTTTGCATAATTTTCCAATTTTTTATGATCTGTGGCGCACCTTGTCAGGACACCAGCGCCTATATATTTTTATTTTACTTATGTATTTCAGGCTACTAATGGCTTATTATTAAATAACTTATAGACTAACTAATTGCCATTAGGTGGGTTACAAATTTGTTTGTCATTTTAATTAAATAATATACTTACTTAGTCGGTGCTTGCTCTGTGCTTCTTTGCAGCAGTCAGGGTGGAGAAGATGGTACCAGCTGACTCCATGCAGTGAACTACGCTCCCAGCCCAGGTGCCATTCACTACTGGACAAAAATAAACATTTTAATTTACTTATTATATAGAGAGATATTCTCAACTAGTGTGGGCATGGCAAGTGCTATGATCAACATAGTACCGACAGTTGACAGTAACACTGACTATTCCCATGTAGGATTGTAGTCTTGAAAATATTTATGTATATATTTGTGGTTTACATTAGTAATTTTTTTTAAACCGCGTGTAAATAAACGTATTTACTACTAAGACGTGGAATAACTATATATATGTATTAAACATGAAAAATTTAAAAGTAACTAGTGATATTTAAAAAAAAAACAATACTTGAATAGTGACGTAAAGACAATTTTCCCTCGTTCAAAGATGACTCTATTTATTGTTCTATACACGCATTAAAGCTTAAATAAAAGTTCAGTTTTGTAATCGCATAGTGTCATTTAATCAAAAACATGCTGTATTCTCAATTAATTATTACTGTAGCCACTGAATTGCAACAACAAATGCACACCTCATTAATTAGTCAACAAAAGTTTGTATCAAAGACAAGAAAGCTCCAAATTAACCTCCTTAGTTTACAAGCTAAAGCGAGACAGTCAATTAAAATAATGATAAATGTAATTAAAGTGATCTTGACATGGACAAAACAAATATCTGATAGGGTCATCTTAGCAATCAATCATGACAAAGACCTTGAAGCCACAATATACTATACTTCGATTCCGATTTGGAATGTTGGTACAGTTTTGATTTCATAATAATTACTTATTCAACACTTCAAAATTAGTGATGTGCAAACGCGATGTGTGGAATAAAAAAGTCGGTCCGATCTTTCTGATTCATTAATTTTTTTCCAAGCTATAGAAATTTTAATTAAGATTATTTACTATTTAATTATGTTATTGGTGTTAGATAAATTTTAATGTAATGGATGTTAGTTTAATATGTACAGTATGCTGGTAATGTACTATTGAAATAATTACGGGTGTCCTAGAATTTAAATTTATAAACAGTATCACAATATATGACAAAGAGACTTGATTTTATATGCTTATTCCAATGAAGATGAATTACCCTGGAATGTTTTCAGGGGGACTCCGTGGAGGTCAATATGGCTTGGTGCAATGATAGTAATGGGATTACTAGTACGCATTATTAACAATCCACTTCCTACCTTGTATTATATAATTATGTAAACCTTCCGGAGAAAATTCTCGAAATGATGAAGAAAACCGTATCAAAATCTGTTTGTTGAAAATCCGTGGTTTAGAAGTACAAACGAAAATCGAGACTTCGATTCGTAGTATTTAGAGATAAATAATCAATTAATAATGTAACTTAACAAAGCTCAAGTCCATGACCTACATGTCACTAAGAAAACCCTCCAAAGTGAAGTACCTGCCTACTGTCGATAAAACAAACGCAAATATTATTCGCTTTATTAAATGGCACTCGTTGTCAGCTATCACTTATTACAAAGTCGTAAAGTTCAATATTCTATAGCTAGAATGGATTAATAAAATTTAGGTACCCATATTTCATAATACTGAAGAAGGTAGCAAAGAAAATAACTTACCAAAACAATATTGAAACATTGGCCGAGGTTAGATGCTGTTTGTTTTTACAGGCTTAAACACTATTTTTTTATTATGAGAATAGATTTTAACATTCAATTTTTATTTAGTACTTATAGACATAGTAGTTTAACAAGTTAGTGTATAATCGAGCGCCTGAAATGTACTTAACAATATAGCTAGAACAGCAATGAAATGTTATTTTTTTTACTAATAATATACTACCACAGATAACATAATATTACTTAATACTACTAAATAATAAACTAAAATAAAAATGAAATATTTTTACTGAATAATATTTCATAGGTTTTTTAATTTTTAATTTATTAACTAACGACCCGTATATATTGATTTATTCTAGTTTTTAAATTTTTTTATGAATCCAAGTTACACCTTTCGTTACTGTTTTGTAGTTTAGTACATAAAAAAATAAAATAATATAAGCAATGATTAAAATCGATCAAGCAATTTTTGAGTTTATCTATTCCATTACATATATAAAGAAAGAATCTAATAGTCCAGATGATAAATAGTCCCGACTGACTTCGGTCCAGGTTACTACTTCATTCCAGACCACTTAGCTGATGAAAAAAAGGCTATTAAATAGGTATTATGTTGGCTATGCTATTTTATGTAATTGGAATGCAAACTAGCTGACGGTCCACCTGATGCTAAGTGTCATCGTCTATATACATGAAAATCATTAGTTTATATAAATATATATATTTTGTAAACAAAATATTGAAATTTATCTACTTAGAACGTTGTCTATTTATCGACCTCGGTGGTCTAGTGATTTAGCACACCGATCTACTTTTGTTGGTTGTGAATTCGATTCCTTGCACGACGCAAACATTTGTATTCATGAATATGAAAAGTTTGTTATTAATTAATTAGTTAATTAGCTTGGGTATTTTCTATGTATATTATGTATGCATTTACAAACAATTTACCTTAATGTTGATATAAACATATATATATATATATATTTATATATATATAGTACTTATAGCATAAGCTGTGTTTAGCTTGGGACTAGATGACGCTGCGCTGTGTGAATTATGTCGAGATATCACTGTTCTTATCTAATTTAAAATAAATTAGGTATATGACATTACGATACCCTTTAAAATTTTACTAAATCAATTTTAAATGTTTTCAAACCCGCATTATAGTTGACCTTTGTATTGGTTATCGGTCAACTGTGAAAGATCTTTGCGAACAACAGGAAACAACATTGGAGTACAGATCCGTGATTTTATAAGCTGAACTTCTGCGGAACGTTAATAAAAATATAGTTACGTATAAGTGACTCATGAAATTGAATAAATATAAACATACAGTTATTTACATCATCCAATTACTAGCTGGCCCGCGGTTATACCCGCATGAAAATTTAGCCTATATGTTATTCTGATGTATAAGCTAGCTAAATATTGCTGTAAAGTTTCGTCATAACCGTTAAATCATGTTTAGTTAAGGGTGGCTAGTCAATATGAGTAGTATATTAGTAGTATAGTAGTTATACTTAGTTCGATGAAATGCGATACAGGCACAGATATTACAGGTATGTCTAATTTTGAAGAATAAAGCCCATTTTATTAGCTGTTGATGTAGATTCGTATAGGTCATAAAATTATATAACAATAACAATCGTGGACAAATTACACAGCGCCATCTAGTCCTAAGCTAAGCAGAGCTTAGCTGGCTGTAGTCTGTATCTTACCTTGGGACTAGATGGCGCTGTGTGTATTATCCAGGGTAATTAATAATTACTACTTTTTTTTACTAATTCATTATGATAGCGAAAGTTTGTTTATTTGTTTGTTGTCTTTTCACGATTAAACTGCTAAATGGATCTTAATGAATTTGCTCCTAAAAATAGATTATTTCATAAGAAAAGACTATCAGAAGAAAAAACCAACCAAACAGCTGGTACTTCATTAAAAGTAAAACCAAATTGTTTCATTACAAATGACATTTTAATCATCATTTGCTGTCTGAATGAAATGGATGACTGTATGTGTGGGTATAAACTGACTACTGAGGTAGCTTGTACCAGCATTGTATGCAAACTCGTGTCCCGGGCAGGTGACAATCTCCCGTTGTTTGGACAGCGATACGCTCAAACAATGCCTGTTGGTTTGTATATCATGTTTACTACCAACATTATAATTTGTTTAATGGTAATAAGCCATTTAGAAATGGCAATTTTTAATCTGTACAAAGTTTGTACAGTCTATTTAATTGTAAAACTATACGTTTGCAATATATGTTATTTTCTATAACAATATAGTGGATCTAAAAGATTATCCAACTTATTATAATTAAATAAACTTTTATTTTAATTTTTAAACAATGCAAAGTACGAAATGGAATATAGACAATCTACTTAATAATATATGAACGCCTAAACTAATACGGAAGTAGGAGAACACTAAGTCCCAATTTCGTGAACAGTTTTATTTATAAAAGATATTTATGTTGTTTTAGACGCCTTAAATTTTAAAATGTATATATGTACTATTACATTATGTACATATTAAATGTATCCACTTATTTGACGTTTTATACATAATCGATATCATAAATTTATAACTTTACAATTATTTTTATTGCTAATATAATAAAACCAGTGTAGTATAAAATAGTTCATAATTAGTCGCATAATATAAATTGTTTAACAATTTACTGATGCCAAAAGCTGAACTTGTGGTATAGGTACTTATTAGACAACTAATAAACATTCTAATAAGCTTGAAGATTACTTTTTTTCGAATTAGTCTAATACTGTTGGTTGCAGCTGGTCCATACAGCTTTAGTCTAAGGGCATCATTAGAGGTCGTAACCTCGACTCAGGCTACCGTAATTTCGATCCCTGTTTGAATTAGACAGGGGATAGATCGGAGGTTTTAATAAGCATAGTTATTATTTACTTCTTAAATATTCAGACATGTATAATATATATAATAGCTAATTATATATTTATAATAAACGATATCATTACTATTGTTGCTATCTTTTATTTAATTTTTCTTTCAACTGTCTTACTTTGTCGACGGCAAAGTCATTCCCATTGACTAACTATTTACAATTGCATATTGTTTCAACTCGTTTTATTATTTGAGGCCTTTAAGGCAGTGACGCGATTCATGAATAAGAAGCACTCAATATAGATGTCATAGATCTCGCTTTGACATACGGTAGCTGGACTGCTACGCATCAGTCACCATTGTTCATTGTGTACCTTGAAATAGTGCATGTATTATGCAGTAGCGAGTTTACATAGCGAATCATAATTTAACGTTGTGTTATTCTAACATTAGTTACAATGTGAATAACATTTCAGCCAACCTCTCTTTAGTAAGAAAATGTTTTCAATTTGACTATGCTTTTTTTGTGTGTGTGTTTTTTATGATACGCGTTATTTTTGTCTTGCTATAGAATTGCGCATTAATTAAGTAATAATATGGACGTAAGGGTAGATGAAGATCTAAAACAGAGGAACGCAATGTATAGAACATGGGGAGAAAGAGAAAGAAAACTAAGATGACTGCAAACAGACTGACGAGACTATGTAAAATCAGATAAAAGAGATAAATTACAGGATATGGAGGTGCATTATTTATATATAATTATAGCATATTACGGGACGTGCTGTTCATGTACTGCACTGTGAAGAAGATTCTTCCTTCATCTGATTAGATTGATAGCGGCGTGTGGTAGTAGCTTGGTGTCTATGTGCAGTATTTTCATGTTCATGGCGTGGTCGGTGGTGGCACTTGTCTTGGCACTCTGTATTATGAAGTGGACTCTTTTTTCACCTGAATATATCGACTGCGGTGTTTAGTACTTACTTAGTGTAGTATCTTAATGTCGATGGCTTGACGGTGGTGAAGACTTTGGAGACAATTGTCTTGATCTCATGAACTAGGACTCCATGAACTAGGATCTCTCTTCCCTTGAATAGATCGACAGCGGCGTGTGGTACTTACTTGGCTTCAATGTGCAGTATTTTCATATTTAAGGTGTGCACGGTGGTAAAGACGTTGGTGGTACTTGTCTTTACACTCTATACGATGAACTAGTGTTTTCCTTCCCCTAAATAGCTTGCCAGTGGTGTGTGGGTACATCATGTCCACAGTATGCACGGTGTTGCAGATGTTGGAGGTATGACACTCACGTCTTGACACTCTGTACCATGCAGAAAAGTCGTCCTTCATCTAAATAGATCAACAGCGGTGTGTGGTACTTACTTGGTGTCTATGTGCAGTATCTTCATGTCCATGGCGTGCACGGTGGTGAAGACGTTGGTGGCGCCGTGCACGACGCACTCGCGCGTCTCCGGCATCGCCAGCGGCGTGCACACCGCCAGGAACACGGGCTCGTTGCGGCTGCACAGCGGCAGGTACGATACGTAATGACCTCGAACTAACACCACCTGAAAAGAAATTTCTTGTTAAAATATTTTCTTAATACAGTCTCTTAAGGGACAACAAAAAATGGCAAATGTTTATGAATAGGGCCATGCATGTAAAAAAGAAAATATATATATATATTTCAAAATAGTGATCTACCAAAAATGTTACGAATATATATCGGCTAATTGGACTATTGACTGATAGTTAAAGAATCAGGCATAATGAATGTCTGCCATATACATAAATTTGTGTGCAGAATAATGATCATTCATCAGTTTTCCAAAAAGAACAGTTGTCAAAAAGGTTTATTCTTTTTCAACAATATATCATTTATATTCATATAACTAAAATAGATATCTTAATTATCGGCAATCACATCAATAAAAGTATATAACATCTTGCTTTCATTATTTTGACATGCGCTCCGTGACTTTTATTGGCGGAGCATAAATCTGAAGTAGACAACTATGTACGTAGTGGGTTGCGGTTACAATAAAAGTGAAACAGCCACTGACAACCCAAGGTCGCAATGTCACTCTCGAATAACTGAAAAGCTTTTAGATAAATAGATAGATAGAATATACTTTATTTGCAACGTACAGTAAAGAAGAAGCACAAACAATATAACAAAAGACACATGTATCGTTACAATAAGGCGGCCTTATTGCTAAAAGCAATCTTTAATCTTTTAGTGATCCTTCGTAGAATCAATAAAGCGAAACGTAACAATTTATGCAATAGATACCAAAAATATTCTTTACATTGTAATACTAGGGAAACTGAAGTAAGTTTTAAGATATTAATTTCAATAATAGTTTCACGGGTAAATCTAGATTTTTAATTAGAAGCTGATATATTAGTCTTAGGTAATGGCAATGCATGGACGGTATTACTGGCGTCATATGATAACGTGATATGCTGTTTATGTAATTTTACAGGTGACGGTCTAATCAGATATTAAAATAAACTTAATGATTTCAATAATGGGTTTACGTATAAACTTAGACAATATACTATTTATACAGCAAGAGAATGTTTATAAGAAAGAAAATTACACACTTTATATTTTCGTGGAATGCTGTTTTCTAAACAATAATTTTAAGCAACTTTTTGACAATGCTGCGATGCTGGATAAATGTGGATCTACAGATAACCTATGGATTTTAGTTTATTATTTGTTTTATTTACTTTCGATGTTTCTTTTAATTTAATGACTTTTTTAGATATAACATCATTATATAAAAAATAATGATTTTATATCCTATTCTTGTAAGTACAATTTATATCATATAATAATTTATATGCCGTTGTTAGCATAATCATTGTTATATATTGTGATAAGTTTTATTCTTTTTATTTCATCTTTATAGTTTTTATTATAGTTTTTAAGCCATATTTGACCTACTCCCGATAACAAAGACTTTTAGTAGGTATATGTGTGTGGTGTATTTGCGAATGTTGCACTTTAGCTACTTACATAAGTCGTCGGATGCAAGGTTTTATTGTATTTTAGGCGCTTTACGTTGATCATAATTTTAATTTTACTACATACAGTAGAAACTTTGTGTAGCGAATATGCCTTAATTTTCTCTATGTTAGGAAAAGTCATCTCTATGTTAAGTTTCATGGTATTTCATTAACACGTTAAGTGAAAACGTAACAAACTTCAGTATACATAGATTATATAGTTAAGGATATAAAATAAAGCAGATGAACTTAGTTAATACACTTTAAAACGTGAGACATGTCACTATTTCTTTTAGTTACCACTAAACTTTGACACGCTGTTTCACTACAAACTCGGAGCGGGTGTGTCGCTTTGACATTCTTTAAAGTTTTAACAACAATGGGAGATAAGTTCGACACAATAGTTCACAGTTCAAACCACTCACCGAGATCTTCGATCCGGCTCCATATGGCCTTGGACGATATTATTTTATTGTATTGAACGTATTCATAGTGCAGGACGTGGGTTTAAAATCATGTCGCTTAGTATTAAGTAATCTATATTAGTTTTGTGAGTTTGGATAATCGAGATATTCTGTATTACAGTTTGGATTTTAAAAATCCCTTTAGTGTTGGATAGCTCATTAATCGAGGAAGAATATAAACTCATCATCTGCTTCTTTCTTATCCTATTTATTTGGGGTCGGCATAATATCTTTGTTCATTCAAATTCATTTTGGGGACGAATATAGACTATACATAAAACACATTATGATTACTAGGAGCGAATCTGAACTAATGTTGCAAAAACAGGGAAAATGTGATGGAATCGAAGTTGCGTGAGTCAGTTAATCTATAATAAATATGTGTTTCTGGATAATTCAGAGCGCCATCTTATCTTAAACTCAGATATACCGTAAGTGATTTAGTGAAAGACATAAGTCTTTTGTTATAAATATATATATAGTATATGTGGCAAATAAAATATTTACATTTTATTCACCACTAGCTTTTGCCCATAGCTTCGCTCGCGTTAATTTATCCCCTTGAGGATAGAATTAATCAAAATCCTTTCTTAGCGGATGCTTACGTCATAGTAGCTTTATGCATGCCAAATTTCAGCTCGATTCGTACAGTGGTTTCATACAAACTTTCATCACTATTTTAGTCACCTTTGAGTTATATATATTTAGATTATTTCGATAAAAAAACAAGCTAAAATTGTTAATTTAAAAAATAATGAATAAAGGTCACGGCCCGAGACTTCGTACATGGTGCATCTTATCGCAATAAAAATGGCTGTAATCAAAAATGTTAGATCACTATGTCAGTCACCTTTGAGTTATATATATTTAGATTATTTCGATAAAAAAACAAGCTAAAATTGTTAATTTAAAAAATAATGAATAAAGGTCACGGCCTTACGAGAACTAATATGTACATAATAATGCATCTTATCGCAATAAAAATGTATTGATAAGTAATCAAAAATGTTTGAAGTTGTGACTGCGACAAAGTACAAAGGTGGTCGTAGGTTCACTTCAGAACACAGTCCGTTGTATAATTAAACGTAACTAACAGAGAGATTGGGATCATCGACAATTCTCATAGGTCTCTGATCAAAAGGACCGAGCACGGTCTCCTGAACCGAGTCAAAAGGACCGAGCTGGTATCCAGGTGCTCCTGCCCAAAGATGTGAGCAGTAATAACTTGAGACTTATTAAACAATGTACATGATACTGTGTAGAGATAAAACCTAGAGATTAAATATGTGTAATTAAAATAGTCTATAATACGTTTAATAATTAAACAATGTACATGATAGTAAATAAAACCTATTAAATATAATTTAACATAGTCTATAATAATTTTGATCCTTGTGTAGTAATAAATAAATATATAATATATGTTTAAAATCATTAAAATTTAATATACCGCGTAAAGTGAATGGTAGATTTGAGATGTGAGTTGTTGATATTTATGTTATGGTTTCATGCTTGACTGTAATGAACTCCTTCTGTCACGTTCTTACTATGTTCGATATGAATTGAAATTATTCAAATTATTTCGCAACATTGCAATAATCACCATAACTAAATTCTAGAGCTAGTTTGTTTATGCTTTCAAACCAACAAACATATAACAATCATCGTGAAATTTAACGTCAGTCAAGAAATATTTAAAATTACCTTTTTTATGGAACTACAAGTTAAAAGGTAACTGTCGCTTATATACATGAATAACAATACGGACGACACACATTATCATGTGATAGTCGTGATACTACTCATACGATACCATTTCAGAGGACTAATTAATAATACTATTAAATATCCTGCCTAAGCGTACCCTACAGTTGAAATAGTATAAAAGCAAGCTGCTTGGAGTTCGAAATGGGTGACCGAGAAGAATAGGTAGACTTAATTCAGTCTACCTCTTGTCAAACATAAAAATTAAAGTTTAATTATAATCAGAACATATATAGTGTTAGGAATTAAATACAATTTCTAACCGTGATTTCATACGATCAAAGTACCAACAAAAATTATCCCATATATGTGTATGATCATATGCATATTTTTTCTCTATCCTAATTGTAACAAATTGGGGGGAAAGGAGATTGTTAGTAATGTGGACTCATGACCCCATTACTAGCAATGTACCATGTCAGGTTGACCTCCACGCGGTTCCCCCTGGAAACCATCGTGATAAGTTCGCGGTGAGGTTGTCACGATGGGCTAACTAACCTGGCCTCATGTTCATCTTATCATCCTCCACTGGTGCCCCGCCAGCGTAAACCGTTAGCGCAGGCGGGTGCACCATTACATTATCATCCATAAAAAAAAAATTGTAACAAATTTCATGATAATTAGTTAAGTCGTAATGACATGTGATCGTACGAACGTTAGCATTTATATTATTGTATATTTACATAAAAGTATAGTAAATTGATTAATTTCCGGTACATTTATAAGTTGTCTTTAAAAGATTACACCGATAAGACCGACTTTTATAATCAACTTTAAACATACTTTTAAATATTTATTTGTTATCTGTGCGCAATAAAGAGTTATTATTATTATTATTCGAAAAAATATATAGTTATAACACTATTCCTTTATTTTAGAAATAGCCTATGAATACGGACAGACTCAATGAGTTGCGCAGAGTAACACAATATGCTTGCGTAAAAAGTTTAATCTACTTAACAATGTAGTTACATTTAAATGATGTGTACGCAGCGGGCCGCAGTGTGCGCCTGATTGTATCACATGTTATAAATGGAACGTTGTATGACAACATTATCGTCTGGTAGCTTGTGATTTTAGCTGAATGTATTCAAACTTCACACAATTCGTGTAGTACATTTTCGCCACTTAAGCATGTCAGTATTTTATATGTACTTGTGAAAAATTGTTCGACATGATGTCTATGGTTAGTTTTTAGCATTGCATGATGCTAATAGGCAACCCTACGAGTGAATGGCGTAAGTGGACGAATTCATCCACACACGCTGGAACCTAAGTGGTCTCAGACAGTGAGGTTACAGAGGTGAATCCTCTCACATACACTTCGATTGTGGAAGGAACTAATTGCATCGGTTTTTCCTAGTGACTACAGCATGAGATTCAGTAAGGATACATTAAGGTTTCTTAAGGATCTGCAATGCGCATGTGACACCTCTTGTGTTTTAGGCGTCCATAGGCTACGGTAGCTATTTACCATCAGATCAGTCAAGCTTACGGCACACCGTAAGCTTGAGTGCCATCATAGTAGTATAAAAAAATACTACAGGAGACAGAATACTACCGAGATTTTCGTTTAAAATCTGACATGAAACATATTATTTTTTTTACAGTCACTCTGTATTTATATGACTGCGATTGTTTTAATCATCATGACCCTTTAAGGCATACTAACTGAAGAGTGTCATAACTTTGTTTGAAAACCAACGGTTTGCATATTATATATTAGAACACTAATACTATATAGGGAAATATGTTATGTTATGGCTTATAATATAGTACTATTCATTGGTACGTAGTATGGTTTTTAATGTTTGCTTTAGACCTGTTTCTCATAGATCAACAACATTTTATGCGTAAATACTTATAAAAAATTAATAACTTGTTAATCTGTTTTGTATTATGATTCTGTACATACAGTTATAATCTTTCTCGCGGAGATTAAAAATAGAAATGGGAACTATCGAGTGCCGCCCACTAAACGAGCGTAATGACGATAGATCAACCGGATACGAAACGTAGATTATCGTATCGAGCGAATAACCGATACGCCCAAACATAAGGCACTGATACGATTGTGGGACAAGTTACAAGAGTTGCTTTAAATGGTTTAGTATTTTTTTTATTGGATGATAATGGAATGGTGTACACGCCTTCTACGTAAGAGAGGCACCAGTGGAGTATGGCAAAATGAGCATGAGGTCAGGTCAGTTAGCTCATCGTGGCAAATTCAGCAAGAGTTTATTACGGTAGTTCCCAGGGAAAACCGCGTGACTATACATTGTCAACATGGGGATGACTAGTCCACATTACTAACTGTATCCTTCCGCCCAAGTGCGCTAGTGTTAATTTGGAAATAATATAGCCGTAAAGGGTATAAAAGCTGGAATCCAGGTAGAATTATCACGACATTGATGTTTGAAGATTGTTTTTATTTATCACTTTATTTCTCTATCTTTACGACTGTATATATTTGATTTAATTTTTTAGATGAAGTTTAATTTAATTTCTATATATTTATATATAGTAAATACTATTTATCCCTTTTTAAATACACATTCACAGGTAAGTACCTAATAAATTAATTAAATGTCATAGACAACTAACATGAACGTTTTTCCATACAAGATGTGTAGTGTAGTCGTCTGTGCCAACGGTGTATGCTAGCGGGAACTAATGGAGGATGAGTATTTGAAGTCAGATCACTTAGCTCAATAAGAACTAACCATAATTGAGTCCAGAGGAGACGGGTGGATATCGAATTGACTGTATTCTACATTGCTAGCATTGAATTAACTCGTCATTATTACTATTAATCCCTCACAAACTGGTCTTTGCATAATACCGCTATAGTTTATAATTTACGCCACAACACTAATCAGACTTTAAGAACCATATGACAGTAAGGGCGGTCGATCGTGACTTATTATTATCTATTACGTACATTCGTATCCAAATCCATCAGCAATATGAACCCGTCGTAATTATGAGGTGAACAATAAACCACTTTCTAAGATCGCTGACCGGTCGTGACATGTTCTGTGTGGGTTAACCAATGACATGACAGTGGCGCTAGTTGTCACACTAATTACCAGTTATTTGTATGCAAATTGATTAGTTCCGATTTTCGCCAGGGTTTCATACCAACGCAAAGTGAGATGTCAAATTGAGATACTGTTGTGACTGTGATGGATAAGGTATCAAGGTACCGGGTCAAGGGTTTGATATAAGGCAAGTATAATCATACGAAAAAGGAATGATTGATATTAGTACAAAATATTATTGTAAATGTATTCGTAATGATAGTATTATGGAATACTAGCTCTTATCCGCGATCTCTTTTGTAGAAATTTCAAACGCTTTTTAATGGGAGTTAATAGATCTACTCTGAAATGGGAACCCAATTTCCTATCTTATTCAAATTTAAATAAAAAAAAATGGATATTCTTAATTTTATAATTCCTTGAGTAAGCATGGTTAACACTATTCCATAATTCAAGTCTAAAATAGACTCTACTTTTCTTCGAATAATAATTAATTATTACACCTGTCTAAAAAAAATTAATCAGTCGTAACACCTAATCTCGTATGTAGAGGTAAGACTTCGCTCGGTTTAAATTCACAGTGATTTTATTTATAGATATATTTAACACTAATTGACCCGCGCGTCTTCGTCTGCTCTACATTTTCCCCATTTTTGCCACATCTTTCCTATTGGTCATAGAGTGATGTTATATAACCTCCTGCGAAATAGGCTATCCAACAGTAAAAGAATTTTCAAAATCGGTTCAGTACATATAGAATACAACCTTACAAACTCTATCACTTTATAATATTGGTATAGATGAAACAATGTAAGCAAAACAAACATTTTGTATCTGTACATACCTTAACAATAAAATAGACCTCTCAACGTTTGCATTTTAATCAAACCATTACCTGGTACATATAAATTTGATATTTAAAACGACACTCCTGAAAGGCTTATTATACCAGTAAAATATGGCACAGTTATCATCAATTCAACTCCAATATTGTATTGAAATTATAAGCAGCATATTAGTTCTCGAAATTTATTATGATATGCTACAAATATATACTGAAATAGAGCAACCTATCTATAACCTGACCTCAAGGTATATAATTTAGATGAAACCTTGAGATAGAGCCTTTAGAAGAATTATTAGGTTAGGTTATGACGGTCTCGGTGGTCTAGCAGTTTAGCTTTAGTTCCGATGGTCGCGGGTTCGATTCCACGCACGATGCAAACATTTGTATTCTTGAGTATGATTGTTTGTATCGGTCTGGGTATTTTCTATGTATATTACGTATGTATTTACAAAAAATCTAATTATTTATATCTGTTGTTTAGTACCCATAACACAAGCTCGGCTTACCGTGCAACTAGATGGCGCTGTGTTAATTGTCCAGGGTTATTTTAGATAAAGATTACAGGGCTTTAGAATGGTGAAAAACATAATTGGACTCACAAGTGGCGGTCTTTGTCGGGGCATACATATGTATATGATATAACTTAATGCATACATGCATTAAGTTAAGGATCACGGATCAAGGATTTAATGATGTTATATATAAGTGAAGTTCATTGTAATTTGTATTTTTTTATGTCATTGGAATGGTAGACAAACTGACCACCTATCATATGATGTAATAATTAATTGTTTTATACTTTTTCCGTCTGTACATATTATATAAACGAGAGTTGACCTGTGACCAGGACGTTTGCATAGAAATTTTATTTTTATATCTCAGTAGTGGCCATCAAGCACATGGCCGATCTAATGGTAAAATGATATCGTAGCATATAAATACTTGAAACACCAAGTTGAAGCTGTAAAGGCCAGCTGAAGCCAACAGCATTAGAGTAGTCTGAAAAAAAAGCGTGAACCAACGCTTTGTCGACTTTTAGGAACATATCCTTTTTGAATAACCTCATCCTATAGTATCTAGAGCAAACCTCGACAGAAAATATAGGGAGCCCATAAATAATAATAATAGATATAAACTGAAAACTAGCGCACGTCAAAATCAAAATAAAATATTTTTATTCATGTAGATATAGAGATATTTAGATGATATTATATAGAGATATATTTAGACATACTCTTATGGTATGTTCTCAGTCCAGCAACAGCAGAGTAGCAGCAACAGAGTTTATAGGTACAATACCTATTGCCAATCGATTTATAATTGTATATTTAATTTTATATTTGTATTACTGTACTATTGTAGGCAATAAATATATTCATTATTATAGTTATATCATAGTAAATAGCGTTTATATAATAAGTATGTATAATCATTAACTAGCCAAGCTAATTATTAATTTAGAGATTGAGTGTTCAGTTTACACTTTGTATGTAATTCGGTGTGGGTCAGGTGAGTATAAAAAATAAAATATAGTTAAGTACAGTCACGCTCTAATGAATTAAGTCACGACGTGTTACGTTCGAATTGAGAGATGCAACTCTCTGAAGTTCTGTCTATTGCGGCGAAATGTAAAAAATAATATAAAAACTATTAGGATCAGAGGTCATATCCCTATTTTGAATAAAATATATGTTAAGGACGATTAAAAAAAAAACATAATTTTGCCACTGTTTAACAATGGTGACAATGCATTTAGGAGTGTTAGAAGTAATATAATAAACATATGTATTTAATTTAAAGATACAACAATTATAAATGTCTGTCTGTCTGTTTTTTACCTTTTCATAACCGAATGACTAATCGGATCTTAACGAAATTCGATAAAACGGAAGTTTATAAAAAAAAAATGGACATCAGCTGCTACCTATATACGTAATCACATTTTTTTTGGTAAAAAAACACAATTGAAATGTAAACCTTACGTTTGGTCAGTAAAGTCACGCTCTCTAGAGTTAAGTCACGATATGTTACGTAGAGAACACACCTCCCATCTGGGTAACCGTATTTGAAAGATTTTGGGGTTCCGCATACGGATCATTGTATATCAAAGAAAGATCAAAGATTATTTAAGAAACTCCATACACACCACACTATTTACCACAACTGCACAAGTTCTGTAACAATGTCAATAATTTTACTAATATTTTTATATAGAGAATAACCAATTTTGACGAAGAACATTAGTATGGAACCAACAATACGAATAACAACGGAAGAATCGAAATCGGAATTATAGAAAACATATCGCAACGGCTACATATATGGAACATGCCAACTTCAAACCTCTTTCATTTTGAAGTCGAGTTTTACTATTGTGTGTTATTTTTTTTTATTTACTTAATACTTTGGAAGTGCTTATATTTATCGTAATTCAATTTAGAAACTTAAAAATAAAGTCAAATTCTCGATTGAATATATATTAGGTACCTATATATTCAATCATGAATTTGACTTTTTAGATTACTTATGTGAACTGGATTAGTTTACCTAATGAGTACCTACATTTTGATCGATTGAAAAATAATTATAAATTAATTATTCTTATTTCAACGGAACCCATCCTAGATATACAATACACACTTGTCGGTTTTTTTCAATAGGTCTCTTTGTAACAGACGGGTCTGGTGGTTGTTGCGCACGCGCCGAACTCAATCACGACTCTCGTGCTCAGTTTATTGATTCTCACACGTCTGTACCGTAAATCACTTGGTGTATCCCAAGTTTATTTTAGTTGAGGTGGTCACCCTATTTATTCTTTTTATGGATGACGTTCAATATTGAAAATGCGGTAGTGAGTTTATTTGATTAGTTTCCGTTACTTTATTTATGTAATTGGAATGGCAAACAATGTGACGGTAAGTGGTAATCTTCGCATTTATGACCAGCACTACGGACATAAAGTTATCATGTGATGACCGTGATAACAGTAATGCGTTGTTGTCTCTTATTTTATAAATTTACTGATTTGTCTCATACGTCAACTGATATTTAGCTTAGAAAGCATGCTACTTGGTGACTGAAATATATCTGAGGTACTCGCGGAAACGATATATAGCATATAGCTTAACATTACATGGTAATAGGTTCGAAATGTAATAAAATAATTTATTTGCGAAATATTGGTGCAGTAGATAAGATGTTACATGAAATATTATTAATCAGCAATAATTACCATAACAGACATGCATACATACATACATACATTATATAAAATTATTCATTTTTATCAAATAAGAATATTTGATATTATATGAGACACTGTGAAAATTACCAAATGACAGCTATTCGACGATTTTCAATTACCATCAAAATATATTTAGAAAATCTATACCATTTTTTGATAAACTGTAGTTGAGCTATGAAAATATAACATAACGGAATACTAGCATTAACAGTAAATTTGGTAAAGGAAGTAAGTCTAAGAGTTTATTATAAACCACTTAAGAGTTACATTAGCATTAAATCCTATAACAACTGTCAATGAGTTATCAACTTAACACAGTCGCTCTATTTAGTTGTTAGGTATCATAACAAATGCAACATTTTATCAATAAAGTGTATTAGTAATATTCTATTTCAAGCAAATCCATTAATATCTAGTATTGTAGGTACACAGACAGTAAAATTATTAAATAAACGAGTCTATTCACTTCGAAATATAAAATAGTTTACATAATTTCATTCTAGAATCTCTCCCGGATGCATTTCTCGCATGTGTTTAATAAAAAATACTATTAATTGTATCAATATTCAAAAAAGGTTAAAATACAAATCGTTGGAAAGAGTCATCTGTTGTAGTCCCATACTAAGCAAAGATTATTGTTCTTTCTGTTGGTATTCGAATAATAATAAAAATTAATCAATTCCGCGACATTAGAACTAGTTATGTACATTAAAATATACCTGAAGAAAAAAATATAGGTTATTAACAGTAAGCCTTCGGGATGCTAAATTTTTATGTCATGAAATAGGATAGGACATGTTAGGCGTCTCATTACTTCTCCTGTGACTGCTATTTATTCTCGGCTTCCTTTTTAATGTAGGTGCTGCCAAGTTAAACAAGGCAATCAGTTTAATAGTAATTTTTTGGCTATCAACGTTCAGATATCTTCGTGTAAATTAAA
Source organism: Achroia grisella (assembly GCF_030625045.1). Classification (NCBI taxonomy): domain Eukaryota; kingdom Metazoa; phylum Arthropoda; class Insecta; order Lepidoptera; family Pyralidae; genus Achroia; species Achroia grisella. The sequence continues at coordinate 2,059,876 of NW_026713038.1, forward strand.
CGTGTTTTAAAGGTTATTTTGGCATTTTATTCGTATTACATTTTGTCTTTTGTATTGGTAAATTTTAGGACAAAATATACTTGTGTATATCATAAATGTGAAAATGTGACTGTCTATCGGTTGGATACTTTTTCAATTAAATGTTTTTGTGAAGAGATTTTGATAGGCTAACTTTTATTTTAAAAAAAGCACACGAAAAAGCAGAAAACAGCAACTTATGTCAATTTCTAATAGGCTGTAGGTAAATGACCATATGAATTTGGGCAAAGCCCCTCGGGTGTGGTCGTGCAGGCGGTGTGAAATTGGTCACTGCGCTCACGCGCAACACTCACGAACACCACGTCACAGCACACGTCACGAGTTACATTATTACCACTACAACGGTACATACAATTATGCTTACCATTAGATAAATTAATTTAATCCATACTATTATATTTACATGCGAAAGTGCTGTCTGTTACCTTTTCACGACTAATTAGTTCGATTGCGGTTTAATAAAAAAACAATAAATGATTGACGGTCTTGGTTGCCTAGCGGTTGCATACCGCCTTACTGGTTGTGAGTTCGAATCCTGGCACGGTACCTATACTATACGTATTTATATTCATGAATATGTTTGCATGTATTGGTCTGGGTGTATACATGTATTTACAAAAAAAATATTTATGTACTTAGCTGTCTAGTACCCATAATGCAAGCTGTATGAATAATCCAGGGCGACTAGCTAACCCGCACAGTTACGCATGGTTTAAGGGGGTTTTTTTTTTTTTTCATAAATTGCTCCCTTAACATGTCTAGAATACGGTAGTAAAGCGATTTTAGAAAATTCGAAGTCGTTTTAAAGATACAGCAGGTAAAAGAAAGAGCGGTTCGGAGCGGTGAGTTGGCAGTTAGAGACCGGGCCTATTGTGTACCGTCGGCTTTATACCTGGCCTCCCTTTTATTAATATATTTGTTTATACAAGTTTAAACACGTTTCTACAGACTTAAACAGAAATTTCTATTGTTATAATATACCGAATATAATATATAATACCGAAGTTATTTTAGTCTTGGTTGAACTTCGAAGAGAGCAACAGCTACAAATTATTTTTTTTCATAATGAGTGGACGGAAAGGAAGTACGAGTGGAAATGTTCATCCTGGTCGTAGTAAAAAAGAAAGTTTAGTGGAAACCGTTTTACCCACCAAAAATGGCGTAAGGCTGAAGCTAATAATGAACTGGACCAATTTCATCACGATAAACCACCTCTAATTCCGCAAGTCCAAGAAGCTATCAAACCGGTTTTCGAAGATTTATCGAAAGACGAATTATTAATTCGTTGTTTAGGAGCAGAGACACAAAACAATAACGAATCTTTGAATTCTTTGATTTGGACTTTCGCTCCTAAACATCTTCATTCTGGTCCCAAAGTTGTTGAAATTGCTAGCTACTTAGCAGTTATTATCTTTAATGAAGGTTTTCAAGGTATTTTAAAAGTTATGTCGATTATGGGATGCCCTGTTGGTCGTGAAGCCCAAGCGTATGTTGAGAAACGGGATGAAAAGCGAATCTTACGCTCTGAGCGGCGCGTAAGTGATGTCGTTAAACAAGCCAGGATTGACTCAAGAGCTGAACAATCTGCTTTAAAAGAGTTTCACGAGGAAGAGGAAGGAATACTCTATGGACCAGGCATCGCCGATTGAGAGTAAGTTGATATTTTAATAGTTTTTAACGGACTTGAAACTTTAAACGCGTTTTTCTCAAAACTGTGTTTTTCAAACTTTCCTCCATTGTATCTCAGAAACGGCTGAAATTTACAGGGCACACTCAATATATGTAAACGCATGGAATGAGCTATTATCAATCGAAAATTTTCAAAACTTCGATTTTTTTATAGCAAAAAACAAAAAAAAAACGCCTAATTTGCAACTTTTATTTCAAATGTCTATCAAAAATCCAATTTTTTTTATATTCATTTGATTATAGGTCATTCCGTGCTTTTAAGCCTACAAATTAAAACGCCGTTTTTTTTTTTTTTTCAGATAAGCCGATCAGCCGGAATCGTGGAGGAAGTGGGAGCTCTTTTTTTCGAGGCGGGGGTGTTCAGAGCGCTGTAACTCTAGTTTGACTGAATATTTTTAGCTGAAATTTTATATTTATACTGTCCAAATATGTGTTAATAAATGATAAAAAACTTGAAGCTCTAAATATTTGTTGGTCGTAGAAAAAAAATCCTAAAATATCCCTAAAAAACAGGCCGTCACATAGGAAGACCCCTTAATTGAAAAAATCTCTCTTTTTGTAACAATCTTCATCCTTTTATATTTTACAGAATCATTAATTAAACTTTTAAAATCGTTATAACCATATTAAGGGACAATGAAGTCACAATTCTGTATTTCGCAGCTATATTATAATAAGATTAATTAAGCTATATTACATGGACATTGCTTTTGCTCAATTATTCAAGATCAGCATAGCATGTTCTCCTCTTCATTTTAGACATTTAAGACAAAGAAAAGTATACCTATCAAAATATAATGTTTTTTTGAAATTATATAAAATATACACAAATAAATAATACAACGAACTGTTTATTTGTCGGACGTGGTATTACAAAATGTATTCAGTAGTAACGAACTCTTGGAATATCAATATTATCCAAAGCCTTGAAAGTAATGCGATGTGTTTTATTTAAATCCTATTTCAATATAGGTAGCAATGTCAACTTACATATTATACCGCGATATAATATAAGTCATTTATGTATTTCTTAAGTAACATATGATAACAGCATTCCGCGATCATGCTTAAATTTCATCTGGTTTCATCTTCATAGTCGGTCATCGATCTCCTTTTTTATGTGGTGAGAAATGCCTATCAGAAGATAATATTTGTCGTTGTATGCACTTTGTTATATTCGTAACCAGGTACTGGAAACTAATTCCGATTCAATAACATTGCACTACGATGTTTTGCATCTTTTTATATTCTCAAATTAAATTATTAGCAACACACTGATCTCATATTTCCTGATAAATGGAAGCACGAATTGACATTGTAATAGATTTATTCGGTTTAGCCATAATTACGTTTCAAAAGAGACGGTATAAAATTGACCTGCAGATTGTAGCAACTGATCTGCTCTGATCACTAAGACTACTTTATTTTGTTACTCAAGTAACTATTTATGTAATATTTTGCTCTTATATGTACATTGGTGCATATGAAAAGCTGCCATTTTGCAAGAAAATATATCAAAGTATATCTATAGTCTAGTATCCAGAACACAAGCTCTGCTTAGCTTGGGACTAGATGGTGCTATAACGTGTAAATTATTTATATAAGATATTATTATTTTTAATATTAAAAGAGCAACAGGCAAATGTTTTGCCTATTCTCTTTGTCCTGAAACTGCATTCTGAATGAGTGTTATAATAAAAAATATACAAATTAAAAGTGCTTATATCAATAAGTTTAATTGAATAAAAAATATGTCTATTTCTACAATTATTGTTGGCAATGAATATAATTAAATTTAAATCAAATCCTTCGCATGAACTAAACATAACTATAGACAATTCAAAGGAAAAACAAACCCGTTTTATCTACCACGGTCACACGTTACTATACGGTATATGCAAATATAACATCTTAATATAGAGAGTAGTGGCTCGCAGTTTTGTTATTACAATCAGATGAATTTACATTTTCATAAATAAATGCATCTCCGCTGAGTTAACGACGTACACTCAATGTTTCTCTACCTAAGTATGAGTAGGCTAATTTAAATATACCAGCACGTTTGGCGACTTTGTTATTGTAAGTGTGAATGGTAAGGTTTTGCTGGGATTTAAATGTGATATTCTATAGCTCTGATTCAGTTCCGCTGACATCATTGATATGGTTATGTCTTCTTATTACTATACTAGCTACTGTTTGTACACATCCAGACGATACCTCCACTTTAGTATTATGATTGTTATGTTTATTATATTGTTATTTTGTTCTTCAATTTATAGTTTTATTTTTTGTATTTAAATGTTTTATTTCTATTAGATCTTTAGTATTAGAATTAACTATTTATTTATTTTCAATGAAAACTTATAGGTTTAATACTTTTAATAAAATTATTCGCCTTAGATGGATTATTTATCTCAACTTTACGAAAGTACGTACAAGGGACGAGTGTAGAAGTACTTAAACCCTCAATAGATTCAGTCGCTCTATTAAGATCGACTGAATACCATCCTCTGCCGTTAAGATACAACATATTTTTTTAGATGAAGGGACGATTACATATTATTTTTATAAATGAACTTATTATATGATAAAAGAATATACTGACTAAAAACTTTGACATTATAATAATGAAGCCTGTGTCCTTTACTTTATAATATTCTTATTAAAAACTAGACTTGCAGCTTTGAATAATTGTAATCTAACATTTATTTATTGTCTATACTTTGAGTAGTTATCATCATTGACTTGAAATAATTATAGTACCGGCAAAATTTCACCCATTGTTAAATCCTAATACCCATTGCATATTATCTAATACTTCTATCACAATTACGAAGGGAAATTCGTATTGAATGATCATAAAACGAATTAACCTATTGAGCAAAAAGTTATAAAGAAAGACATATCATTTGGTCATGTTCTCACGGACACTATAAAAATCGAGTACCAATCATTAGATAGAACCTCTCGAACTGACACGTAGGTATATTAATTCCAATAATGACTATACGAATGAGGCTTCTTTCGTCACAGAACGTATAGAAAACATCAAATACATATAATTAGAGGCATCTATAAACTACGGTAATTGTGAATCGTCTTCTTTAATTACGAAGGCCGATATTGAAGGTTGCCGAGAATTGTGCCTTGTGAAACACCAACGTTTATTTTGTGCGCTGATGTGATCAATCAGTATATATTTGATATCAATTTTTTTGCACTAGACATTGACTAAAATTACAAGTCGTGGAAGCAGCAACAAAAAGGCTATGACATTGCTATTACTTTAAACCAAATTGGCAATTTGTAGTTGTCTTAATGTATCAAAGTGTCTTATATATTATGATTGATTTAGGTTCTGCTAATAGTGACCTTTTTACTTTGACATACTTCTACAATGTATATTAATTCATTACTTGACATCTCAGGATTTATTTATCTAATTTGTGTTCATAATACTTCTATATGAAATGTACTATAATATGATACAATAAATATTCATAAATATTTACTATTAAATAAAAATAGTGGACGTGAAAAATAAAATATTGTAAGTACTAATATAGTAAGTAAGTAGTAAAATAAATTATTTACTGTTTTTAAAAAAAAAACTTACATTTATAGGCATCTAAAATGTATATTCTTATTATAGGTCCATCGTAAGATCAAAAAAAAATTCTCCACACATTACATCTTATACGTCTTAAGATTACACTAAATAGAATGAAACATCAATATTTAAGCTAAGGCAAGACTGAAAACACATCTATTAGTTTTTTATTCATAATGTACTTTGACAAAGAAGTAAATCGTTTACTCTCAATATATATATTAGTTGACATTGTGAGTACTTATCTATAATTAGCGTATATAAACTGTATACGAAAATACTGCAGTAGACACTGCAAATAAACAAAAATTTCCAATAAAATTATGATTTTGAGACGCGTAAATTACAACAAGAGAGCAATCATCAAGAAATGGGTGCTCTTAGATAGATAGCGACGTGGAACCTGTCCCAAGAAGCGATGGTATGATGACTTAAGCGAAACAACAGGGATCAGTTCGAGGTGGCGCAAAACAAAGGAAAATTGTGGGAAGACCTTTGCACGGAAGTTGTATAATATAATTTAATATGAGATAGATGTTATTCATTTGCATAAATTAATATCAACAAACGAAAAAATCTGTTTCCGTTTTATACAAGCAACAATCCGGCTGGAAACGGCTGGAAATAATCAAAAGTAAAGCGACGCAAGAGAAAAATAAGCAGCGGAATATTGTTCATTTCAAATACAGACTTTTATTTTCTACCATAGCTATATATGGATTCAAAATTCACTGCATAATAATCTTTTGATACAAGGGCAGTACTTGGTGTCACATATGTCAAGGCAAATATTGTATTAGCTGATACTTCTGACAATACAATCACGAGTGGATCTCAGAATTTCGACGAGTGTAGAGGTCAGATTTCTGCAATAGTAAAGCCAAGTTCACTGGTGTGGTAATCGATTAAATAATAAAAGAGTACTACCTCTAATAATATTTATTATAACTAAATATTTGAACTAAACTAGTATATACATGAAAATCCGAAAAGCTAAGTTAATTAGAAGCAGACAAGATTTTCTTTTTGTTTGACATTCGTGAACTCAAAACATACGGATATGTTTGATTTGGAATATTATATCACTTATAAAAAGTTGTATAATTAGTTAGTAATTTTGGTTATACTTTATGGGGATCACGCGGCATAACTAGTAGTCGAATAATTTGTCGTCAAGGTTTATACAGTTGATCGCCATCGTAGAATTTTATGTCAGCCTGTATATATGGAGTCAGTATCAGTCCACAACGATGACTAAATTAATAACATCCTATTTATTCAAACAAGTAGTTGTTTATTAATTTATTTACGATATGATACGATAATGTGTTACATCTAGTAAATTTCTCACCTGTTTCTACCAGTAAACGTGTTGCCACTTAACTTATTACCAGTTAAGACTAAGATATTCCTTCATTCCTTCCACCGTATGCAATTCGCCACTGTACGCAAGAATAGTACTTGTATAAGACTCACTCTGTCTATATGCTAATTAATGATTACTGATAACAAAATTTTAACAATAGACACACAGTTAGACAGAATGTTTCAGTGTATCGGTAAGTTGCAAGGTGCAACATGTAAACCTTATTACTTTCTGGAATTAACATGTAAATACTACAAAACAAAATAATTTCGAATTCCCAATAATGTTATGAACTATATGATGAAGTAAGTAAGAGTACTTTGTTTTTGCATCGTAATATCGTTTTAGGACGCTACAAAGTGTGACCAAGGAAGTCTATGTAAATACTAAGGCTAGATTTTGGACTAACCTTTTCTGTTTCACCTTGTAAAGTATATGTATCTATCTAAATATATCTAAATACAAAGAGATACTTTATTTTTTTATTTAAAACATTTAGATTAGCATTGAACTTTTTATCCGAACTGTACGTCATTGTTCTCAGTAGAATAACCTACATAGGAATAAATTGTAACATTTATATTACAGTCATTATATGTATTATAATGTTGGTATGATTGTGTGGAATGTTTTGCGTTTAGAAATGATCTGCGCCGTTTATGATGTGGATAAGGTTAGTAGATACGCTTCGACTGATAGGTACCGTCGGAAAAAACATTTAGAGCATTAGAATCAATGTTATATTTTATTTTTATAATTATAAATCGTTTTAATAATAAAATACTGCATTGCACTCTAAATACTATTTTACATAGAAACCAATATATTAAAAATTCTCGTAGTTTGCGTTATGTTCTTCTTCGTTATGTTCGTGTGTCGACTAACGAATAATCAGTAAAACCTACTCGAACTGATCAAGATGATCCGTATTGCAATATAGAGATATACGAGTGTTACTTTCTTTTATTTTAGAATTATTCATGCGTAGACCTAAAATTAAATGATATTAATAAAATAATAATTACTGGTGAATATTTCTTCAAACGGTACCATCGAGAGCATATATTTTAAGTAGTTGCACAAGTTTCTTTTGTCATTGGACAATGTTCAATGTTTGTGATGTTTTGTGCCATGGAATGTGGTGCGATTAGACTTATGTGCCATACAGAAATGGATTATGCTCTTGTTGTGTTTAAAACCCAACTAAGCTTGTCACTCATATAAACAAATAGAATCCCTGCACTTTGGTAATAAGGTTGAAATTTCGTTAATTTATTTTTTCGATAACTGAAGATACATTTGTTAAACTCTTGATCATGTGATCGATGGTTTTGGTGACGGTACAACGACGTAATGCGAGGATTTTGGTCAGTAATTGATGAGGGGAAAGTTTTAGTACTTGATTAATTGCATTGGTGTATTGTGGCCTTTGTTTCTAACTAATTTGTATGACCTCAAGTACCGGGAAGCAATTTCAAGACTAAATAATGTATGTTACGTTACTATAATTTATATTTAGAAAATATATATTAGAGTGGCTATTTAAAAGATAGTTCATTAGCATAATTTCAACCTTATCAACCATTTACATATATTCATATCAAAATTCATTACAGTTTTAAAGCTTTATTACGATTTAAAATATGAAAGAAAAATAGATTAAGAGCAATACCTATGTATTGCTCTTAAGGTGTGAAATGTATATAGCCTACATATGTGTTATTCTAATGTGTAAGTTTTATTCTAAAACATCATTCATTTAGTAGTTTTTATGTGAAATAGTAACAAATATCCATTCACCCATTCATCCAAACTCAAAATCGTCAAAGTTTATAATATTATTATAGTATAAGTCATACATAGATATTCTTTACGTTGTTTAGAAAAAAAAAATCGTGTAGCATCTGTGGCGTATGTCATTACGAGCTTGATATAAAATTACGTTTAATTTTCTTAGGCTATTATAAAACCTATTATCTGTTAATTTAATATTTTAAGTGAACTGCTATGATTTATTTACGATCAATAAGATTTATAAACAACCTTATTTTGATATTACTACAAATACAAAGTATGAAATGTACGATTGATATAAACATATCACAATTTAAGCATATTGCTCATTATTTGAACAGAGAACAATGTCGGAAACTTATTGCCTCCTTACACTTCAAGTCTTATGAACTTCCAGCAGCTTTATCTGCTGCACTGAATAAATTACCAGAAGATTTCGAATGTTTTAAGCAGCTGCTTAAATGGAATAGCGGTCGAGAGCCATGGGGAGGTTATGGAAAGACCCATGAAGTTATTCTACATAGACTTCGTCAGATCGAAAGGAATGATTTAGCAGAATGGTTAGGAAGAGATGTATTTCATAATTTAGCAAGAAAAGTGAATGATAGTCTACTAGTTGTGACAGATAGTAACAAGACTATTAATAAGATCAAATTATATGTTGATAAAAAAGTAATTGAGCAAGAAGTTTGGACTACATTTGATTCTATTTTATGGGTAGTATTTATTTTACTAATTACAGCTACGGTACTAACTTGTGGTAAGATAGTTCTATTAAATTTTAGTCGTGAAGATGATAATGATAATGTTTATGAAGAATTGAGGGATTTGATAAGTAACGAAGACGTGGAGCCTCCTGAAGGTAACAATAGTCGTGAGAGTGTATCGTATTTAGTAGCGATGAATTAGTAAACTACTGTTTTAAGAATAGTAAATGTGAAGGACAAGAGAAAGAAGTGAAAGATATAAGACAGAACTATTTAATTTGCGAAAGTTTTTGAATAAATTTCGATTGAGTGCTTACATAGTTGGGACTGCGGCTTTTGTTTTTAAACCGATAAAAATATGTATATTTTAAGTGAAGTTTACTACAATATATTTTAGTGAAAACAGCATCCAAATTTTGGCAAAAAGAAAACCACATTACTGCCCAAATGAACAAAATATCTAACAATCATTGCTTTGTGTTTAATTTTTTGTTATGTTGTTAAAGTCCCCAGTTTTTCCCATATATTATCAACGATCAGTTACATTTTTATTATATGTATAAATATAAGATGAATAAACATAATTTATTGATACACTATATACATATGTGTATGACATTGTATATTATGAGTTCAGCATTAGCATACATCTAAGATCAGTCCTGTATACTAACAAGGTGAATGTAGGCACTCCGCAGACAGAGTGATCAGACGTGTCATCTGCTCGCGCGAGACGATAAGCCCCATTAGTAGTATTTCCACATTTTTCTGATTTTATAGGATGTCTCACGTTTTAATTGTTATGGAAAGGGAACCCATTCGTAAACACTTCGTCGTAACCCTCATGAAATTGCACCACATTAACTAACACATAAAATGGAGATCTGAAAATATATATTAAACTTTTCAAACTAACTTGATTACGTGATCGAAAAAATTGTGCGAAAATTTATATTATTTCTTTTTGTCACTTTGCTTCTTTACGAAAGTTGCACCTACACAAAAAGAAACTAAACTTCGCGTACTTAAGATAAATATAGCGCAAGTTTGTGTATTTTTTTTAATATTGTCCTTATTTTCTATTAGTTATATTTGGTAACACTACTCATTAGTGGCAGCCCTTTTTAACTTCATCATGCGATACCGCTGTTAATTCTATGTATCGGATACTATTTAAACTAACTATTTGCAGGGAAATTTATGGTACCTTTTAGTTAGTTTTCTTTATATATTTAAACTTTATTGAACTCGTACAAACGAGAGGCTAAATGCGTGTAGCAATCTTTTAGAAGAATCTTTAACGATCCTAAGGTAGCCAAGCCAACTTTAAGATAGTTGGCTGATCAATACTCATCCAAAACGTTTTCTTGTTATTATTCTAGAAGAATATGTTTTATTCACTAAAACAAATATATTAGTTGTATATTTAAGATAGTTAATTATAGGCTTATTATAATAAATGCTTAGCAACATTTTCATGTTCAAATCACTTATTACTGAATTTATAAATTAATGAATTTTTATAGAAGTATGTAAAACTATTATCCGTATTTGAAATGTATACTCCCCGAAGTATCAAGTAGAATATATAAGTACATTTGCGGTACTATATTTTAGCAATTTCACGAGGTAGTTTCTCTAATCGATCCACCGTTCAATTTAATCGTGGGTCGAACCCCTAGCGATATCCTCAGACTAAATCGTATCCGTCCGGCGGGAGTGAGACTTCAGCCGCTCCATAAGTCCTTCCGCAGGTTTGGAGTGACATATGCACTCGCCCCCTATCGTCCGGTGAAGCTGTAAAGGCCATCTGCGGCGAACAGAGAGTAGTCCCAAAAAAAACGAGGTAGGAGAAAATCTGTCTTTTTAATTAAAAAATAACCTAGAAAGTGATGAGATTGGTGATGAAAGTATATTTAGATAATGGCGCGAGTAACATTTAGTAATAAACATTATTTTTTGTATATTTGCCACCCTCACTATGTTTTGCGGAGCATAAGACAAATTGCAAAGTGTATTTTCTCACACTATACAACAAAATCATGTAGCCAGCTATATTTACTACGCACGTGCGATCTCTATATTAATGGCTTACAATAAACATTTAGATTTGCCACATTTATTATTTTATCGTGTTTTAAGCCACTATAAGTCTAACAAAGTGTGGGTGTTTAGAGGAATTCTATTCGTGACATATAATTTATATCACTCATATACCTATAGTCTGTTTTTTTTTAATCCCGGAGACTTTTTAAAGTAATGTTAGCAGGGTAGTGTGTACCTGCAATATCGATTTGTTTAATCGGAAACTTTTATTTTAACATATTTTATATACTTCTAAAACTTTAAATGACGTTCCTACAACAGATTTTTAAAATTTACGTACACATACTAGTGTTTCCTTTTACTGTCGTCGAATTATACAATATAAAAATACATTTTTGTCATTTCCGTATTTTTACAGTATAAAGCTACAAACAAATATTTGTTTTCTTTCAAACAGCTAAATATTTTAAATAGGTGTTTGTTTTATGATATATGACACTATAAGAAAAACACGATCTGGATTACTTTTTACACGAATTAACGGGTAATGCAGTAACGCCACGGTATATAGTTAGACTATACTAATTTTTTTTTTTCTTTGTTTGTTTGTAATAGATAAATTAAAAAAGTACTCGACCTATTTTTTAAATTCTCACTCTTCATATTCAGTCACAATCTTTCACTCCTTATGTCACAGACTTCCACATCCACAATACGTTCACCACACCACACAAATCACAAATCCACCAAACGTTTAAAAATAATATATAATCTATGTTCGCTCTCGCAATATCAACTATCTTCATATCTAACTTCACTAAAATCCGTTCAGCCATTTACTTTTGAAAAGGTAACAAACAGATATACTTCTGTGTAATATATTACATTAATTGATTACATAGTGCATCTATGTAATCAGCTAGTATTACATAGGCTACACATGACGTAGGCATCGTCTCGAGTTATTTAGTAATTAATATTGATTTAATCAATTTTACTACCAGTATCTTGTCAGAATCATTCACACATAAAGATATTATTATCCTCTTAATATCTTAGTTTACTAATTTTCTCACGACTCATTTCTTCACACCGGGTGTGAACATAACACTTAATAAACACTTAACCCGTTTGTATCATCAAGATAAGCCTGATAACGTGGATCAAAGATTTTTATTGACCACAAGGAAATAATTACATGTAAACGAGTACATTTTAATACCTCAAAGAGGTTCCTAGGCGTGTTATTCAATTACACGTGATACTCGTAGTTATATTATATTGAAGCCTAATAAATTATAATAACATACATATAATAAGTTAAGCTACACTTATAGAAATTCAATAATCTGTATGTTTTAAAAGATTTATATATATAATTATATAAATACTACTTAATATTATAAATGCGAAAGTAAGTCAGTATCTGACTGTCTGTCTATCTCGCTTTCAAGTCAAAACTACTGAACCGATTTAATTGAAATTTGGTATTGGTAGATAAAATTGGTACATCGATATTCTAAACCATGGGTTAGGACATAGACTACTTTTTAATGCATAAAAGGGTTGTAATAGAGGACTTGATGGTTGTATGGAAGTATCGTAATTTTTCAAGCTAAGAACTAGAAACTTATTTTTTAGGCTATTGATTAAATATGTATTAATATGACACACAGTTTGTAAAATAAATATTCGGATTCGATTCCTCGCACGCGTATACTTATATTCATAAGTATGTTTGTATCGGTGTTTTCTATGTATACGTGTATTATGTATGTATTAACAAAAAAAAATTGTAAACCTACCTACTTTGGGTCCCCGTTGGTTGATGCATTCTTATCAACGCAAGTTAAGTGTTAGTAGAGTAGAAAGGGAATATGAAAACATAATACAATTCTTTCTCTAACGTTCAGATTGAAACCCGAACTTTATAAGCAACTTTTAAATTCACTTAACTTTTGAAAGTAAACCTGTTAATTATGTACTCATCAATTTCGTTTGTGATAACCGAGATGAGATGTTGCGCAGTTTTGAGTGACGTTACAATTTTAATACGATAGATTGAGGGGCAAAGATCAATAGTTCATTGGCAATACATGGCAACACTGACGCTTCCAATGCCATTAATTAACTTTCAAAGTAATTGCAACTCTCTAATTATTTTATAACATCCATTTATTCAGAACTAATCCAAATATATGTTATAGTATCGTAGCCATATTTAGTATATTTGAATAAACTTTGAATCGAAAGAGTTACTTCATTTGACTGTACATTTTAGTTAAAATAGCTTCCCTTATTAATTGCAACTATAATTCTGTCAGGTTAAAATGAAATCTACTTAAAAGTTATAAATAATAATGATAAAGTTAATGGAAACGTACTCTACTCATAGTAAATATGAGTGCTGTATGTGTATGTTTGTTTCATAGTTCATAGTAGTTATTGTGTAAAATTAAAAGGTAATAATCTATTTAATAATGGGTAATGTAATAACGCCGCTATTATCTAATATACAATTAGTCTAGTTATAATATAATTTATGATGCTGTGAAATTGTTAATATATTAATATTATAGAGCCGTTAACACCTCCAGTTAACACTGGCGATAAAACCACCAAAAAACGTGACGTGACTCGCCTACTTTTTATAATCTACATAATTTCAATTCTAAGGCCCAAAGGTCAGTATAATAATGAAATCAGCAAACATTTTTTGGACCTCGAAACGATTATAAACGGTCTCCTTAAATTTATAACTAGCTTCTGCTCACGATTTCGTCCACTTGACTATGATTGAGTGGAAGTATAGTACTTTATAGTAATTCTTCTTCTTAAGCATATAGGCTATTCGATTCTTCCCTATGCCAAACGTTACGTATCTGCCGTTACGACGTTTAAGTATAACTATGTAATATTATGTTATCTGTGGTATAACAAACAAATAAACAATCAAATATTCGCATTAGTATCCATTTATTAGATGATAGTCAATTGTGGTTCAGAGATCATAAAGTCAGTAATTCATTCTATGGTAATTGCGTAAGATTTTATAATAAACTGCCAGAATCTGCACTAAATCTGACAGAGAGGCAATTCAAATCTTATATTAAACAATTTTTGTGTAAGAAAGCCTATTACAGGATAGACGAATTCATAGACGACAACATATCAAGTAAATAACTAGTTTATTAGCATACAACGTTATAATTTAATTTTCTCATTGCTTTCTTGATTTAATTGATTGATTTTAGAAATATGAAAGCGTAGCGGTTTTTGTATTGATTGCCGCATGCATTCTTATGTAAAATGTGAATACTATAACTATCAGATAGCAATTGTAAGTAGCTTTGACGTAGTCTAGTGTTTTGAGTAGTCATGCTCACTAAAATGTCCAAACTTGTGGCGGCATGGTGGGCCGGGTCATTGGGCTCCCTAAAAATGGTCGAGCGCATGGCTGGCTCATCCGTCATACTCGTGAACGGGTGCTGCTTGTAGGGACTGGTCTGCTCTAATCACTATGACTGATTTCCTCTTATTAATTGTTTAACCAGTTGGTTATATATTCAATATTATTTCTATTTGAGTATTTAATAGAATTAGTGCTAATTGGTGGTTTGTATTCACACACTTAAACTTAAAAATGTAAAGTAATAATAAATTATTTAAAAGAGCAACACGCAAGTTTCTTGCTCGTTCTTCTTGTGATGAGACAGCTTTCCGAACGAGCGGTAGATTAAAAAATGTAATGACTATTCAAAAGTGCTTCAATGTAAGTTTATTTGAATAAATGATTTTCTATTCTATTCTATTCTATTCTATTCAAATTCTAATTCAAGTTCTAGGAATAATAGTAATTTCATTTACTTTTGCTTCACGGGGGACAGTTAATACATTTTTCCCCTCTCATTTATATCAATATTCAGTAATATAATCGATAATAATAATAATAATATTAATATTAATAATAATCTTAGGACAATTCACACAGTGCCATCTAGACCCAAGTTAAGCTAGCTAAAGCTTGTGTTATGGGTACTAGATAACTGATACAAATACATAGATATTTTTTTTTTTTGTAAATACATACATATTATACATAGAAAACACCCAGACCGATACAAACAATCATACTCATGAATACAAATGTTTGTGCCGTGCGAGGAATCGAACCCGCGACCATCGGTCGTAAAACGGTGTACTAGACCGCTGGACCACCGAGGTCGTCATCGATGTATAGGCACACTTACTTTTTGGTCACCGAACCGCATCTGTCTTCTTGCATTTCGTGCCACATTCATCCGACAGAGGAACACCCTGTCCTCACCATCCGTTGGAGTCCTGGAGAGCTCCGTCCGGACTGATTGTTGATCTTGTTTGTCGATCACATCGTAAACACTGTCCCCGTGTATTAGTAGGTCCTCCTGTGAGCAACAAGTGGAAATATTATTCATATTTTCGTATATAGTTATGGCAAACAAGAGAACGACCCAACAGTTTCTATGTTATTTTCTTCAACTTATTCTAATGTTATTGGCAGCAGCTGGTCTTTACAGCTTAACGGGAGGACTTATGGAACGGCTGAAGGCCAACTTCTGTACTACGGAGTGGTTAGAACCTGGACTCAGCCCGTTGTAATTTCGATTACCATATGAATTAGACGGGGATCAGATCAGAAGGGCCCAAAATATTGTTTTAATCGTCGCCTAAATACATGAAATAAACTACGGACCCTATGTTATCAAGCGACACGAATCATCCATGCCATTTGTGTCTATAATTTTACTGGTATATCGCCTTCCACTGAAACACATTATGGCTTGGCGGTTGAAAAAGGCGAAACTGAGGTACACATGGAGTACTTTACGAATCATAATCTTATATAATTAAGCTTAGTTCTATATCTGAATTCTGGAGTGTTCATTGGGAGGACCCAACGTCCAAGACTATGATTTATATATTTAATTACACTACACTATATTTCTCCTTTATCTAAAAAACAATAACAGAATCCATTCAATCATCACATTCATCACCAATAACAAAATATCCTAAGCCTAAAATGACACAACTGGAACTGTTTAGCGAAACGAAACAAAAGAAAGGCTGTGTGCACACGGAATGCTAATTGCGGTGCCGCGGTATCAAATCCGTCGCCGCAGAGTAAAGCAAATGCGTTTATTTTTAAACAGGCGTATACTTAACGTAGATTACTTCGACATTTTCATCAGTACGGTAACCGCAAGGCATTATTTTAATCGCGGACGCGGCACCTCTTGTGTATAACGTTTCCTAGCTTTAAGCGGTATGAACTATTAGTACTTAAGTTTTTTTTTCAGTAAAATTACCTAAAGTATATATTTTTTTATATATATACTATAATTAAATCAAAATATCTTTATTACTGTAGGTCTATTACAGACTCTTTTGAAATTTCAAATCTACAAATCTTTTCTCGTATGTTATGTTATGTTAGTTACCATACTCCTCCGAACCGGCTTGACCAATTTTTCTGCATATTCGTACGTCTGAGAATCGGCTACTATCTATTTTTCGTATCCCTAAGTGACAAGGGTTGTCCACCTCTAGCATTTATTTTTTATAATTTGGATAACAATTTTTTATAATGTGGCATTAAAAAATACATACAACCCTAGGTTTTCACTCGTCTAGCATAAACCCCTATTTATTAATAGCGATTTTAATTTATATGGCAAAACAGCGTTTGCGGGGTCAGCTACTAATAATCTATTATATAATGCACAATATACTATCCTATATCCATATTGATATATAATATCAAAGGGATAGTCAGCAGTGGAGAGAGTCTGTAGTAGGTAGATATAGGTTAACTATTGTGTCAAAAAGCAGATGAACTAATATGTCATTGTTTGATTAGAAAATAATTGTTAAATATAGAACAATTAAACAAAATACAAGTATAATATTTATATGTAAAATAGAATTTATAAGATAAGAACTGTCAATAACATCTAACCTTGTAATGTATTAATCATTATAAGATTACAAACAGGTAGACAGAAAGGCAGACAGTCATACTTTGGGGTTTATAACCACCTTGCTTAAAGTTAACACCCAATAAAGTAATTAGTTTTTTATCCATTAAAGATACAATTTCTTTTACTTACCTGTATATTGATTCTAAGTAAATTGCTTTTTCAAATTAATAGCTAACTAGTTGGTATAAAACTAAGCAGACATTTAATGATAATTACAGTTTTCATACATCCCAGCTCACAGGCCCCATTCGACCCCTTGTATTAAGGGTCACAAAAGTGTACTGCGAAGCTTTCTATTAAGGTAAACAATTAACTCACGTTTACTATAATTACTTTAATTAAATCATTTTCTTCAGATTCCTTCTTTATTGCGAGGGTTTTAATCGGGAAGGTTCTTGGTAATTTCAAACTGTCAAGGTTTGGAAATGTAGTCATTAATTAAACTATAATGTGGATGTGTGGGGTGGTCAATAGATAATTGACTTAAATATATATGTAAAAGAGAATATATTGCAGTAGTCACAGAACAACTTTCATTGTTTTACTCAATTGCGAATGAACATAGAGTTACAAGTACTTTACTTGTTAAGACATGTACTCGTATACATATCTATCTATACGGCTATTGGTCTGGATATAACTGAATTCTTTTACTACATCTCATCTGCTTCTTATAATCTTCTAATATATATTTTTATTATGCAGTTAAGAATACCCATATATGAGAATTTTATATATATTCATATATAAAACTTAGTCTTAGTTTTAACCACTACTGATAACTCAAATTTTTAATTTGTTGGCATCGTCTCCACCCAAAATAGCAGATTAACTATTAAAATAAATAAAAAAATCATAAAAAGAAAGATATTTTGAAATATACAAATACTCGAATCAAATTGACACAATTCACTGTTAGATTCAAACTCAAAAACACATATTCAAAAATATTTATTAACATAGTACTTTTCGACCTGTTGTACGTCATATTTTTTATCATATTATATATGTAATATTATTATTTGTATTTTACAATCAACAGGAATATATTTCATATTAGATGAATATTGTTGTAGAAATTTTCTTATGGCTTATTTGCCTCGAACAAAAAGGCATAACATTTCTATTCAGTTTAAACGCATATTATTTTACATGGCCGGTCGTTTGACGTCACAGCCATGACGCAGACGTCACGTGTCGTCACTCTGCCCCACCTACCCGTCGCATGCTGGCGTTAAGACATAATGGTGCGCGTGCGCCGGTCAACCGCCCACGCAAATCAGCCGTGGGGGGCAAAGCATATATATATAAGCATTAAATTGTTGTGAAAACTCACATTTATTAACTGGCAACAAATTATTTTACAATAGGTCATACAGTTTATTTTACTATCAGATATTTTTGGGAATATTTAATCTAATCGTACAATTAGAAAAAATGTTTAAATCGTCATTACCACGGGTAAACTGAAGAGCAGCGGGTAGGTGGTAAATCAAAATCATAGATTTGTGGTTTTTATAAATTGTACGTAGAAATAAATAATGACTACGTCAAATTTTAAACAGTATATATTAAAAATAACTTTTGAGATGAATTAATTAATAATTTGTTTTATTAAACACCTACTGTTCTTATCGACTGTGTTGGTATCTTTTCGACTAAAATGCGAAAAACAAAATGATATGAACGATATCATTTTGTATATATATAAAAAAAAAATACAAATAAGAAATTAATACAGGTACTCTATTCTATAGTGAGTCATTTATATCCATCGAACGATATAACGAATTAATTAATGATAAAAGTTTAGGTTTCGGTTCCGTAGTAATTTTATTATTTGTACAAAAAAAATCTATGCAACTATTTTTTTATCAGAAATCTTGTTAAAAAGTATTGCTGTTGTTACTTGCTGAATTAATAGTTGAAATCTAACTGAGCTTTGAAACTCAGCGTCCAATCGTAGCTAGAAATCGCGCACCATTGTACAGGCTCGACCTCCTAACATTTACTGACTAAAGTACCAACACCATCTGTCCGCTAAGTTGAATTTATTGTTCAGACTTGCATACTTAATTTGGTAATAAATGTATATTCACTTATTATAAAACTATTTATGTAGTTACATACAATATGATGCAATAAAAGAAAATTCACTATAACAATGTTCTCCCAGATAATCTTTGTAAAAAGTCATTTACGTGGGTACCTAAGTGTTACCTGTTTCAGATGCCAAGCAGCTTGTTTTATAAGCTCTATTTCGGTTGTAGGGTGAAAATAAGGTACTAAGATTACATGATATGGAGGCATCTTAACCCACCAAGACTGCAACGCTTGCGTGGTATTACGTGGTATGACAGCGTGATGTCCGTAATACTGCTCAAGTATATAGGAAACGGTTACCACTATCACATTTGCCACCAGCTTGTAAACTATTTCAATTACATCATAAAAGAAAGTATACGAAAAATGAAAAATCTAATTTATTGTAAAATACTACCACGTACCCACGTAGCTTCTCCCGGGTACTCATAACTTTGTGAAATTTGTATTTGTAAATATAATATATAGTCTATGTAACAGAAATAATAAAAATAATTTAAATCACCCGCCCGCACTAACGGTATATGCTGGTAAGGCATCAGTGAAGGATGATAAGACGAGCTGGGAGTCAGGTCAGTTAGCCCACTATGTGGCGATTTGATCAAAAATTAACCGAATTGATTAATTCGTGATTTTGTTAGTGAGTAGATTATAAACAAAAAAAAAATAGACTTCAATGTTATTATTGGGAGTACTTCTGTAATGCAGCATGATTATACTATAATTATATAGAAATAGATATGCTATCGCTACATTTTGTTTACAAAATATTGTAAAATCCGGTTTAAAGAACAGTTAAAATTAACCAAGAGCTAGAGCGAAATAAGGAAAATATGAAATAAAAACAAACCACTTGGCTAGCTGGTCATAGCAGGCTAATATCTCAGTTCTTATAGAGAGATATGTTAATAGATTTATTTGAGTTCAACTCTATGACATACATAGAGTTGAACTATCACTTTGCTAGTGATAGTTTTCTTCAACTTTACTCCCTTAGGATAAAGTTATTCTATATATTATGAAAACATATCTGTTTAAACGTGATTGAGTATGAGTAATTCAAAGGTCTTTATATATTTTCATATTTATAACCAACTAATAGCATTTATCGTATTTATATTACTTATTTCCCAAATTAACTTAAATTGGATTTCAATTTTAAATCACAACGCCTTATTACTAAAATAGCTTTTAGTTATGGTAAAAAACACCGTAATTTTAAATTCATAACATTTTTAAGACAAATTTATTGAATTAATATCCTTTTGTAATTGTTGGTGGCCCCTATATTTTAGTATCTACTTACAAATATTCAATATCCCTTGTATAATAGAAATAAACGCAAGAAAACAACAATAGACCACCAACAATGTACAGAAATCTAACCTTCTAGAAATTCACTGAAGTGAAATTAATTTAATGATATACACACAAGCTAATTGCTCTGGGCAGACACGCCTACTACCTAGCAATTGTTAATAAACATACCCAATTTATAATGTACTTTATACTGCGGCTTTAAAGTTTCTTTTGCTTAGTATACGTAATTAATATTCTATTTGAGTAAATATACCTAATTTATGAACATACGTCAGTTAAAGTCTGTTAATTGTAGTTTATAAGTGTATTATGACATGGGAATTTGGTTTAAATTTTCAAGGAGAGGTTAATGATTGGGGTAAACATTTATATAAGTACTCACGTAAGTATAATACGTAATAGTCAATAATGTAATAGAGCTTTACTTATATCTAGCTAATTCCTTAATCGAGCATTGTTCGTGGGAATTTGGATACCACATATTGTGTGTTATGTTGAGATAAATATAATTTGATTTTATTTAGGTCTATTCTTTGTTATTCTTCTTTTATGTAAATTGAGACTTAATTTTGTTAAGATCAGAGTTGTTTTTGGAAAAACATAATCATGTAATATTTTCGCTGTAATGCCACTACTATAGGTATGTAATAAACAACATTAACAGGACAATTAAACTATTATGATTTATTATTACGTAACTCATTTATCCGTTAAATTTATGATGGGGTTAACAGTTAACTGTGAAATCGTGTGCTGAAGATTTGCACGTTATAAATCAGCGCCTTGTCGAATTGTGGACGATTTATGATAGTTAAATATATTTAAATTTATCAACCAACATCAAATCGAAGGAAGTTCTTTACTTGATGAATATATTATTTTTATATTTCGATACATTATTTTAATTTTTGACCATTAAGAAATTATTTTCATCACTTTAAATTACTTAATACTTACCTACTCATTTGCTCTAGTTTATTCTGACTTCCTAGACCTAAATATTTTCTATTGAATTATTTAAATACCATTTCAAGTCTATAAACAAAATTATAAAACATCGAACGCAAGTGTAATAAAGTTATTTTGTACCACAAATACATTTTCGCTTTCAACAAACACAATAAGTAGCCGAGAGCGTTCATTACGATATGAAAATGTTTATTTTACTGTATTAGAACTGCGGTAGGCCTATTGAATTTATCTTTGTATAGATTGAATTATGTCCTTTTATAAAGTTCTTGTAAAAAAGAGCAAAGTTACGTTACGTATTGAATAATAGAAAAGATTCCAAAATGTTCATACCTATAATTGAATATTTTCAATCCATTTCAAAAAGTCTAGTTTTTTGTTATTCTAAATATTTTGATTTCATTTTATTTTATCTCATTAACATGAGAGTGTATGTAGTTATGACCAATCTCATTTAAAAAAGACGTAATATTTAAAGGCACCTTTATTTCAATTAAATGTATAAATAAATTATATAAGTACATATAATATTAATTTAACTTGGCCTAGGTCACTGCCGTACACTACAGTTACCGTTGTTATAAAGCATCGTTATTCGATATTTCGTTGATTTCGATTATTTTTCGATTGATTCCGTAGCGGACTATTGTAGAGTATCAATAACCGTTAGGCCGCATTCGATTGTCCGATACGCCAAATGATCGATCCAGTTATGTTTTAGATATTTTGATATTGATTTTCTTATACATTTGTCTTATTGCTTTATTAGTTTTGAGTACCGAATTGAACTGTGTTTTGGATTGTTACTAATTTATTACGATATTATGAGTTTATAGATGGACCTACATACTAGTCATTATTACAATAAGCTTAGTTTCATTTTAATTACAATTTAAAGATTTCTGGAAATAAAAAGAAGGAAGTGACAATATTTACTTTTAGATTTGGTGAATTGGTATACAATGTTATGACTCTAAAAGGGACTACTCAAAGACCGCAAAATGAACAGAGTTTCTTTGTGCATATGTTGTTTTATATAGTTCTTGAGGTAGGTATGTTATATATTCTTCGTTATGAAATATATTCGTATAGTTAACATGCCCCTTTCAATGTATGGCATTTATTACATATTATTTTTATATAAAATTTTAGTAAAAATATATATCAGTACAAAATATTGAATATTCGTATCTAATTTTACTAACACTTTCACTAATGTATATAGTTTGGAACCGATTCTAATAGCAAATAATAGTATCATAGACATCGAAAAATAACGCTTTCCATATAAATTACGTTTAGTTCCTGAGAAGAAAATTAGCAATAGAAGAATCGCTAAATGTGGCGCTAGCCTGAGTCTAAACGCAGTATAAGTACAGGATAAACAACAGTTTCATGTCAGTGTAACAAGAAAACAATGGTGCTGTTGTAGATGCTGTGTACTATGGACGGTATAGAGATGTTACAGTATTATGCTAAAATACGACTGTGTGTAAATGTAACCTGCTTACATAATTCTGCTTAATTTTTACAGAATTTATTAGCAGAAAATACTCTGAAAGTATTATTATTTTTATATTGTTTTTATTAGAGCGATTAAATGACGATTATCGCTACTATTGTAAGAGAGTTGGTTAGGGGCGTCACTGTATTATACTCGTGAATCATCATTAACATTTTTCCGACATTACATTTCTGAAATAAATATGATGGGGCTACTATTACTTCTTAAAATAGGCTAAGTTTAGTTTGCCATGTAGGCCTGCGGTGCACCGCCGTGGAAGACAGTAGCGGAGTTTGCTACCAGTGCGTCACATGTCACAAACATGCTGTCCACTTTCAAGAAGGAAGACTACTGGCCGAAGGAAGTTGTGTACCGCCGCTACCGTGCTATAGTGATTATGGTGACCATAAAGTCTATATTAATATTTTCTACATATGTTAGTCCTTCAGGTGTACATAATATGGGCCAATATTGTAAAAAAATATATTAATTTGCCTGAAATAAATAAAGTAGATAAACAAACTACTACTTAATCCTCGAAGTGTTAATCATCTCTCTATAAAAACTAAACACACTTTAATCTGTTTCAACCATTCGTGTTACAGTTAATAAATCATGCCGTTCCGTTTCACGCTTGCATATGTATTAACATATTAAGTTCTACGTCAATTACTTTACAACCAAGTTCCGAGTCAACGCCGGTGTATAATAAATGTTGAACAAACAAACAAACAAAGTGCGTATGTAGATTAATGACAAGCAACATACAGTTTCTAATTGTTTTACAAATTAATATACATATATCTCTCATATCATATCTACATTTTATTTGATGTATGTACACAGCAGTCATTTATACACATTTGAATATTTAGTAATTAATAAAATACTTAATACATGTACATTTTAAGCTTTCAAATTTATCTTTAGATTTTTCTTCATTAATACATTGTACTGTTAAAAGTTTCTTTAGAATAAAACGTTAATTTAGTAAAAAAGTAAAAAATATGGTATAACAATATACTGGTATATGAAATATCATTTGTAGAAGGGAAATAAGGCCTTGTATTTAAATATTTATGTAAATTAAAATTATTAAGTTATTAATAATAGTTATTATAGTTATTAATAAAAGTTATCATTATTATGATATATCAAGAGTTATTACAAAAGTATAGTTCGTTAGGAATAAAATTGTCTGTAACTGTAAGTTCTACATGACAAAAGATATTTTGATGTCATTTGCATGAATTATAGTTTTCCTTGTCTTTCAATAAAATCAAATCTACTTGTGTTTTGTTAAAAACATTTAATTTTCTTTTTTATATGCTAATATATACAAGATACCGATCACAATTGACATTATGAATAATATCGATATATCCGCGAAAAGTCACTTCAGTATTCCTTCAGAATAACAAAGGGCAGTTACACAATGGCAATGATAAACTACTACGCCTAAGGCTGGTGCAAACCTTAAGATGCGTAAGCGAACCATTATAATTAAACCTCCCCTGCCTCGAGTTGTTTATACAAGTGCAGGTGTTGTGAGGATTTCGGTTTATAATACAATAGGTCAGGAATTATTGGTTGGTTTTATTACAAAGGTATTTAATAGTGAACATCAATAAATCGCCATGGTGGTTAGGGCGACGAAAGAGTATTGTCTGCTATTATTGTTCGGTTTGCATATTGAATTGTGCGTTGCATTGTTCATGTACAACGTGTGTGGCTTTGAAGCTCGTTGGGCGGATGGCAAGTTAATTTAATAGATTTGGAGAAGTTTCACTAAACAGCTGTTCTTTCAGTTTGAATAATGTTTGAACACAGTTTGAAAATACAATATTATATATAAGCATAAACAGCACTACGGATATCCCGTTATATTGTAACGCTGGTGATACCACTTAAACGTTGCTAATACGGAGGGCTAACATGTCATGATCCTTATCCTATAATTTCACTGCCATATCTCATCTTTTAAGCGAAACACAGCTGACATAGCATCCTGCTTGTGCGGTTCAAATAAGTAGACAGAGGTACTCTATGCAAACGAATTTTGATAAAGTCTATCGCGGGCTTTAATCTGCTTTAACAATTTACGGAGATCTAACAAGCAGTAATTTCTTCGTGCACATATAATCAATAAATTATGAACACAAAAATACTGTTACATCTAATAAGACACACCCACACACAAATTTGATCTCATAAACAGCGTATTAACGATCCAGCATTGTTTTTAACTAGATATTTGAATTAAGTACTTATTGCCTTATCATTAATCTTAATTGTCGAATAACAATAAAATATTGCTGGGAGGTTGGGGTCATCTCGTTGGACGTTCGACTTTATCTTAGTGTAATTAAGGTTTAATACGTTTTTTGTAGTAATAATAGTCGGTATCGATCATTACATTACGGATTATAAGAACAGTATCGTGGGAAAGGAGAGATGGATGAGTTATGGGTGATAGGGCAGATACAGTCAGGCACTAATTGTTACAGATTTTTGCGATGACATCGTCTAGGTAATATGTTATTCTATAAGAATTGAAATCGTAATAAATTGACAGAAGGAGATTTTCTACAAAGTCTGTAGTCATTGTCCCACCGATTTAGCTGCCAAACTTCTTGCTTTACGAAAATAAGTCCGGTTGATTAAAAAGAGACGAGCGGTGGATTAAAAATAGAAGGAAAGAGCGGTGGGGGAAGACGAAGACACAGCATTCAATACATCGAGCGAATTAAAAACAAAATTGGAATCGTATCGTATCAACATTTAAAGAGCATGATGGAAGATAGTGGAAAGTGGCAAGAGCTAAGCAAACCGACACTCTTATCGGTGGAGCTCTTGCGATGCATGGCAATTATGAATTAATAAATAAATGGAAAGTATAAATATTTTTAGAAGTAAAACCCGTGAGCAAAGTTTGGTAGTTCTCAAGATTTGCTACAATGCTAGTCTTGATAAATTGACGATTTGACCTCGACAAGTATCAATTGTAAGTATATACTCATAGCTACACAATGTTGTGAAGACCATATTTATGGAAATGGGTATCATGATTACCTATGTATTATGTGGTACATAGAAGAGATACTGAATATAATTTGTATGACTGTGGTAACATGAATCATAATTATGGACATAGTGAAACAATGTAAGTATATTCTATTCAGCTATAATAGGTTATGTTCAGTAAAATCGCATGTATATTTGTATCGAAATAAATACTTTAAAAAAATAACAATAGTTAAATTAATTACCTAACTTAAAATATTATTCTATCGCTTTATTAAATAATTGTATCGCGAAATTAATTAATTAATTAATTATAATAAGGAAGGCAAATTTAATATTTCAATGGAATAATAGAAGAGTCAAAATTGACAAAAATTCGTAAATAAAATATATTCCAAATTTAAATATATCATTAATATTTTTAGGAAACAAATGTCAATGTAATTAAATCCAATATAATTAGTTTTTATTAAGTTGTTATAGAGACTGTAGACTTATTATTTACAAATTTAATTTGTGAGTACATATTTTATTTTGATGTTGGCCATTATGGGAATATCGACCTCGGTTTTGTAGAGTATACCACGATGCTTACTATTATATAATACGCAATTTACTGTCGTAATGTACTTAGATAGACACTGTAACGACGCGAATCAATCATGTAGTATATAGGACTTGTTGATTATACAGTGATCTGGGTAATTTAAGGGTCAGTATACATTTTGCAAAAGGGTCCTGCAACAGTGTTGCGAACATAAATATCGCGGGCAGTGAGGCCCACTGCGACACCGATGTTTACGACTGCAGCCTTATTGTATAGCGTTTATGTTCTTCTATTGGATTAATTAATACTAAATGCCGATAGTTTTTTTGTTTAACTTTTAGTGTTGCATAATTAACGATATCATTGAAATGATTAATCGAAGAGGAGTAGAGACTTATTTTAACTCCTCATCTAAAAATGTAGACTATTGGTTTGATTTTATTCACATAACTATACGAATGTGTTACGTCACTAACAATATTGATATTAGGAGGCGTTGCAATATGGGTCGGAAAATGAAAATTGTGATTATTACCACCTCCCGACTAATCTCCAATCAATCTCATAAAAAAAATAGTTTTTATCAGTTGTAAAGAGTTTTTGTAGTATGAAAGCTTTACCTGATTCGTAAAGGAACTTAGATCTTAAAGGTTCTGAGCTGGCCTAGCTGACAGAAAAAATATTTAGGCCAACGATGCAGTAGGCTTGTCCAGTTTGATATTTACACACACGAAATAAAATGTAACCAGCGAATTGTGGGCATAGTAAGAGTTGAGTCCACGACGTTGACTGTTGATAATGTCCGAAATTATTTCTTCTGCAAGAACATATTAATAATATACAACATACCGTCACGCCTGTTATACCAGATGGGGTAGTCAGAGGCATTGTCTCTTCTCGATGTTGTAGTGAACGCAACACTTGACATGCCCACGTTTCGCTCGTCATATTTTTAATCTAACATGATAGGGGATGGCAGCACAGCCTTCACTCACAATAATTTTTAGTTTTATATCAGTGTTTCCTTAACTGGAGTCAGAAATATAAGTTGTTACACAAAGTAATCTTTTTGATATTGGCCAGATTTATTGAGCGAAATATAAGGTAGTAAACCATTGAGCCTCAACACTCTCCTATGAATTTTATTCTCTTTGAAAATGTTAATTTATAATTGAATATTCGTTTATACATAAGTAAATCTTTCACAAGAAGTTAACTTCCGTGTTATACAATATCGATTAGTAAATGAATCGAATCAATCAGCTACTACATTTTTGATTGACGTTTGCATTTGCTTTTTTTTTCAATCGGTACATATAGATAGCATGACATTTAGTTCGTTAGTGACTGGCCTATCTTATTGACATCTGACAACGCTTGCGGGCGGCCAATCAAAACAGAATCAGCTGTGCGATTGAGTGGAAACCAAGTAAAACAAAGTACGCGAGATAAGATTAAGAGGCCGATTGACGATAATGCTACTCATTTATTCTTAATTGTGGCAGATACATATCAGAGATTAATATACGAGTAATAGCGGTGCTGTTTAAATGTAGTTGTGTTTTGATTTGTAGAATTTTGATGTAAACTTTGATAAACTTAATTTTAAAACGGTACTAAATTGTGTTGTATTTTTATAGTTTCGCCGTTTTTAAATTGTTTTTAATTTTTTTTATTAGAAAGGATAATTTAGCATTCTACAAAACTTATATATCAATTTGATCATGATTGTAGATTAATCGCAAAATGATTTTCATGGTCAATTTTATTCAAAACTAGCTTTTGCCCGCGGCTTCGCTCGTTAATTTATCCCCTTGTGGTGAAATTTATCAAAATCCTATCTTAGGGGATGCCTACGTCGTAGTAGCTTTATGCTTTCAAGGTCTCAGCCCGATCGGTTTAAAATTGATAAAGTTTCATACAAACTTTCATCCCCTATTTTATCCCCTTGGGGGTAGAATTAAACAAAATCCTTTCTTAGCGGATGCCTACGTCATAACATCTACTTGCATGCCAAATTTTATGATAGATCACGATGTCAGTCACCTTTGAGTTATATATATTTAGATTAGAGTATGATCATCGTAGATCATAAGCTAATGATCTACGATGATCATACGCTAATTTTGTCAATACTGAAATATTTATATGTTAAATCTACATTAATATTACAATTGCGAAAGTGTGTCACAGTCTGTCTGTTTGTAACTTTTAACTGCTGGACGAAAAATAAAAAATGTATATTTTAATGTCAATGGGTGGCGACAGGCTGTTTGCGAGTGCGTCGCATTTACCCTGAAGAAATACGTATTCTGTATGTACATAAATTCATTATATTATTATCCATTGTTATGAAAATATTAATTTTAATGAAATTTAATATGACCATCTTCATAAAACCATTGCATATAAGCTATAATTCATCTCAAAATAAGCAGACGAGGTCACGGGAAGCAGCTAGTGATATATAATATGCGTTGATTCATCACCTTAAGCTAGTCCAATTCTGATAGACCATTGTGCCAACATTGTGGCGTGGTTATTAATCACAATTTGAATATATTGACTGGCTATCATTAGGTGTACATTGGTGGTAGCTTCGTTTCACACGGACCGACACCGCCAAAAACATAATATATACAGCTTGATTTTTTTTATGTTATAATTTCATTTACTTGAAATTATACAGATACAATAAATTATTTATCAATAGCTATGTCATGTTGTAGATAAAATTCATTTAAGTAATATAGTTCCTACGAAAACTTAAAACAAATTGGATGACGGGTACATAAGATATAGAAAATTAGCCAGATTTTTAATTATTATGTAAAAAGCTACATTTGTGATTGAGTCATTTAAATCATAACAATGTATTAATAAAATTATTGGAGAAAAAAAGCCAATTCCGTGATTATTTAACATGAGTTTTGTAAATTTAATAGGTCTATGTCCAGTGGAATAGAATGGCATAATTAAGATGATATTAAGTTTGATGAACAAATTTAATATCGACCGAAATAAAGTACCGCATTAAAAAAAAACCCATTTTATGTGGAATCGGATCTCTTAATTTTGCGGCGCCAAGACAATCTGCCCTGGAGTCGGGAAACTTTTCCGTCGCATCCATGGAAATCATCTTAATTACTCATTCTGGTCCACCATGTAGCTGGAGGACGTCCTAGTTATTTTACGTTCCGTTCGTTCATTAAAAAAGTATTAAAAAAATCAACTTCCTTATATCGCATTGACATGACTGGCAATCTAATAAAAGAGCAGCCTATACAGTGCTATAGTTTACAAAAGGCGCGGCGACGGCGGCGGCCGGCGCGGGCGCACCGAACAATAAAACATGGTGATTAATTTACCGGCGCGGACGCCCGCTAACGAGGAACTATTTGGGGTCAGATACGGTGCGTTTTGCTCTTGGACCCACCGGCGTGTTGTTGAGATGTGATCTATACAGATCCTATAAGATGGAGAATCTGTTTTAGATCTGTGGTTTGTAAAAGCATTTGCACAATATTGCCTATGATTGACTTGTAATCATAGGTATAAAAAGGGTACCAGATACCAAAATAATATAACTTATGTGATATATAATATTTAGACTATTTTACAGGTATATAAATTTTATCTTGTTAAGCATTTATTAATTAAATATAATATTAAATATATTATTACTAAATTAATTATATATATAATTTGAAATCATAGAATCAAATATCGAGAAAGCATTTAGGGTTAGATAGGATGCTTTTTGCTATTGGATTCACATTCACGTGTTATTGTCATATACGTCATATACACAGTACTATAACAATGAAGTACACATACATACATATAATATTATTTAATCAATAGTAAAAAATAACTACAATAGATGGCAAAGTTTGCGTTATACCTGGTGATAATAGGTGTTAGTTCTAGAATTTACAATAACTTCTCTGTAACTTATGGAGCACATAATATGTAGAATTAGTATTTAATATAATTATATTATAAATGAAATTGGCGTTAACTTTATTGTGGACATATATAATTAATTACACAATTACAAAAAAAAACTTATATAACCAATTAAGCATTTTATTAAATAATACTTTCTTTTAATACTTTAACATAATTCATTAATTATTGTTTTAAATTTTATGCGCTCATTATTCATACTTATATTGAGCTCCCTATCAATAAAAATAAATAAAACGTATAAGATCCCGTGATTTTTCCTAATTATACGTAAATTAATTATTTTATTTAAGGTCAATTAAATATTTTATAATTATAATTGCACTTACCATAGAATGTCCAAGATATTCAGCAGCGTTGTCTGATATGTACAACAGTTTCCCATTTTGTGTCATCATCATTAGAAACCCGTTGAGTGCCTGTTAACAACATGAATTTATTTTATCTTCAATCTACAACGTTTAATATTCCCGCTATTAGTATAATGTGAAACTTTGAAAATTGTATGTTATATGCCTCGGTGGTATAGCGGTTTAGCACACCGTTTTACCTTCGATCAAGGGGATCAAGGGTTCGATTTCTCGCAAGGTGCAAACATGAGTATGATTGTTTGTATTGGTCTATGTATGTATTTATAAGAAAAAAATATATCAGTTGTTTAGTAACAACAACACAAGCTTTGCTTACCGTGGGACTAGGTGGGGTTATGTTAATTGTCTAGGGTTACTTATTATTATTAGATGTTTGGGAATTTTAATGATTGTTACTCAACCCTGTTAAACGACTAGATTGATTCAAATACATTTTAATACACCGTATCATAGAATATAAGAAATACAGAGTGAAAGCATTCAGCCAGTGCTTATGCTCCTAAATGTTGACAGCCTCGGTGGTCTAGTGGTTTAGCACACCGCTTTACTATCCGATGGTCGTGGGTTCGATTCCTCGCACGTTACAAACATTTGTAATCATGAGTATGATTGTTTGTATCGGTCTGGGTGTTTTCTATGTATAATATGTATTTATTTAAAAAAAATGTATCCATGTATTTATATCAGTTGTCTAGTACCCATAACACAAGCTCTGCTTAGCTTGGGACTAGATGGCGTTGTGTGAATTTTCCCTAGTTATATATATTACATATCTATAAAAAACTTGTATATAAGAATTGTTTGGTACAAGCTTTGTTTTGGACTACATGGTGCTACTCAATATCTCTATGGTTATATATTTATTAATATACTGCTCAGTATGAAAATCAAAATGAACTCATGAACTACTACATTATTCAAAAGTGATATAAACTACATTTTATAATAATATATAAAAATAAACACTAATGAAACACGAATAAATATATTTTACGTAAATTATTCTAATAGAAAAATAGCACAATAAATAATAATTAGAGGTGAATATGAAAAATCGCTTCCAACTTATGATTAAAACCCTTTGAATTAAACTTAATAAGGGGTTTCCACATACCACACCCCTTTAATACGACCTTACCCAACCACTGATTAGGAGCAATCTATCTGTGTCTCTTTCCAAAACACAATATAACCATTAGCACGAACGAGACAAAAGATGTATAAGAAATGAGAATTTGTAAAACTGGAATTATGGCGTGGGAATCATAAGAATCTTGAACTGCATTGTTGATAGAGTTGAAACTTAGTAAGATAATTACGGGCAAGTTACTGACCTTGGAAAATCCAAAATTAGGCGCCGTTGATGACTGTTGATTGATGTCAAAGCGTTTGAATACTGCAAGAGGAAAATATTATTTTTAATTATTACATTTATACTTTGGAAATTTCGTTATAAATACACTCTAGGTTGTCCAGCGATTTAGCACACCGGTTTATTTCCGATGGTCGCGGGTACGATCCCTCGTACGGTATAAAGACAAACATTTGTATTTATGAGTATAATTGTTTCTATTGGTGTGGGTGTTTTATATGAATATTACGTATGTATTTACCAAAAAGTGCAACTGTTTAGCTTGAGACTAGGTGCACTGTGTAAATTGTCTAACCTTATTATTATTATAAGTACAAATATATGAATATTTTCATGCTTGTAATAAAAGATGGGGAATCAGAGACGTTGTTAAACTCAACATATGACATTGTGACGGTTCGCCTAGTACTCATTTTAGTTTTAACGTCATATTTTGCATAAAATGGGCGATAAAAGGAAATAACAATAAAAATGTACATATTAAAAATATTCACTTCAAAAATTGTATTTGATAACTAAACATAGAATAAATTAGCATATATTCCGTTATTTAATTGACAAAATAATTGTAGTAGAAGCATCGTCTTATTTGATAAATAAAATACATAAAATAAGTTATATGTAAAATAGTACAAAATATTAAATAAAATCAATATTGTGTATTTAGCTTTCAACACCAGAAAAAGGATAGTTCGCTATAACTATCTATAGGTATAACATGTGTATCAAAATAAAGCCATTAAAAATTGTTAAATGCATATATGTAAACATGGTTACTAGCAGAAAAGACAATAGGGCGGCATCCTTTTGTGTTCGTCAAAAAGAAGGCCGACAAACACACTATCTACAGATATTACACGTGTGTTAAAAACAAAACTATTAAGAACTGTTAAATATTTTTCTGTAAACATATTTACTAGCAAATAGGACAATAGAACGGCATCCTTTGTGTTTAACAAAAGAAAGCCGACATGCATGCATAGGATGTTCCAATTTACTACGTTGTAAGAGATCATGATTTAAATAGATAAATAGAAAACGACTTCTAAGGAATTAATTGTATTGAAACATTAGTTCAGGTTTTGATAATAGAAAGGAATTTATTAGAATTTCATAAAAACACAGTATGTAAAATAATAGTATCAACAGAATGAGCGGTTATATATGAATACTAACGTTTATCTAATTATAATGATTTATTAAGTAAATTATAAATTACATTTTTATTTTTATTACAGACTTTAATATTAATTACATATTATATATGTGTTTGCGATTTATTATAATGTTATATCAGCATTAAATTAATAAACAAGTAAATATATTATGTAAACTCGGTAAATGGTTGTTTATATTTTATATAAGAAAAATATTTGTAAAACAAAATAAAATTTAGGATAAAGAAAAGTGTTACAAAATAAATTTAAAAATCATCCTGTATAATTAGTGTGAAATGCCTAAGAACGAAGTTCTCACGTTGAGTTATGTTTAGATATATATATTTGGCAAAAACAAAGTCGATAGAAGGTTGTTAGGAAGGATGAAGAATCAAAAGAAAGGTTAGTCGTCGGCGAGCTTCCGTAGGAGTAACAAGTGTATATTTAACTTTTTTACTATTCGTAAATGAGGAGATTTTAGTAAGTGATTTTAATACTTTAATATCCGTTCTTGTCAACATATTGGTAAGTCATTTTAATTCTTTCACTTTATTTATTGTGCTCATAATATACTGTATGTCTGTTTTCATTTGACTGTATTATTGGGATATGTTAGATAAACTGCCAAGTTAATTAGGAAATGTACATGTGTTTATTTATTTTATGATTTGCGTGGAATTAATATGTTGACGAATACATTGATTTAGTTTAATTACTTATAATATAAAATTTAACGAGCATGGTTTATTTGTGTCTTTCTTATATTACGATAATAGTCTCAATTTGTACCTAAATCTGAGTTATATTGATTTATTTTCTTTAGTTAGGTTAAAAGGTTAGGAGTTTAATATTAAATGTGTATATTTACTCGTTAGATGCTAATGAATGTAATTCTGTTTTTTAACAGTTGTTGATAACTCTGATATTTTATATGAGAATTATATTAATAATAAATTTACTACGACTAAACTAAAAGTAAATTAAGGAAGTTATAGTAAAACCCTATTATACTTATAATGATGGCTAATAATAGTTCAGTTACTTATCAAAAATAAATATTTCATTCACTTATTTCAACTATTTATTACTTATTTCAAATATTTCATTATTCACACTAAATGTCTTGCTGTGTGGTGTTCCTTGTTTGGGATAGTAAATTACGTTTACTATTTCGAATATGTATTACATTACACGGAAGATGTAGTGAGAGGAAGATCCTTGAGTCTTATATATATTTTTGCTGAAGGCTTTATTAGAAGGAGGCAAATGTTTGTATCGATGAATAAACTATTGAAGTAACATTTTCCAATAATTTATGATGATCAAATGTGAACCGTAAATCTCTATGGAGACTTTAGCAAGTAAATGAAGTTATAATAAATAGGTTGTGGAAGTTTTTCATCAGGAGGGAGAGAGAGGCTCAGATCGATGAATTTATGATGAAGTCACATGTTCCATCATTTGAGGAGAGATGGGTCAAAGCTCGTAATGAAGGTTTTAGACCACGATCCCTGTGGAGATTTCTACAACCAATAGGGATTTCTGTTTAGTTGATAACTGAGTGGTTATCTAGGACACACCCTAAGTTTTATCGTATGCATGTTGTATGGCTGGTGTATCAATATATAGATATATTGCTACTCTGGATATGCAGCATTGTGTGAGTAAAGTTTAGGACGCATTATATTTATTATATTACAACTTATTATACACTGCACAAATTAAATAAGTAATTAATAGACGAATTAACCATTGAATATAATTATATTAACCAGCAGAAGCAATAGCAATGCGGTTCACTATGACTTCCTTATAGATATATCTTGCATTTCATAAATAAAGGAATTGCTAAATTATAATATAGAATTATTATATTGAAGTATAAGAATGCATTTATTAGATCACCACATTGAGATTAGTAATATTAAGTGTATATGCACTTAATTTTGTAACAACCTTTATGTTAAATATATTTTATATGAATAGCATAAATTAATAATTAGGGTTGTAAGAGATTACATTAATATATATGTAACTGTGAATATTGTAGGCATTGGGAGGTTTATTAGATGAATTCTGGGAGGTTTCCAGAAGTAGTGAAGGTGAGTGTTAATGCATTCTAAAAGAGCTCTTTAAACCTACACCCGAGTCACAAGTCTCGGGCACCACTTGTGGTTCTCTCCCTGAATCATCAGTGGCCGGTATGAAGGCTAATCGTCATCATAACTAGTGGGTTTAATAAACATGTACATATAAAAGTATAATTGCTAATTAAGCCAGTATTATAATAAGACTATATTGTTTCTTATTTAATAAAACTACAATGTAATAATATATAAACTAACTATAAATAAGACATGGGATCTTAACATCTCCAGTCATTCCTATCAATCACCCATTGGGCAATCGGATTCATGTGGGCGATGCATTATCAAAATTATTATATAATTTTGAATATATTGAAATACAAGACCAACCATATACATATAGATATCGGTAATAATAATATTACAATTTTATTCTACAATCAATTCTTATGGAACTCCGGCTCTTTATCAATTAATATATTTATTATTATTCTTCTTGTTCCAGTCAATTCAATAAAATAAAGGTTTATTTTAAGGTCTTTGGCCTTAATAATAAATACTAATTACTTGAGCGTAAATATTCAGTATAATAATATTAGGACTCTTAGTCCTTTAATTTATATATACATATTATATGTGTATATATACATACATATATAAATATAAATACATACACATAATCACATCTATGGGCTTCGGCCCTCAATGAAAATATATTTTATGACTATCCATTTTATGGCTAAACATTTTATCAATTACCAAGCCTTGGCTTTTATATCCAGGACTCCGGTCCTCTATCATATCGACTATCCACCTAGTGGTTGTCTATACATAACAATCATCCAGGTCACAGACCTCTGTCACTATTATTTATATTATTATGATTATTTCACTATGTGATTAATCAAATTCTACTGATTACTATATCAGGACATGCAGTCCTTCTACAAACTAAACATTACCTTCTGGTTGATTCTTTATGTGGAGCATCCAGACATTTATTTTCAGATATGGGACTTATAGTTCTCGCTTATAATATCTCATCAATATAAAGATTACTTCGCCATGCAAGTAATTCTAATTTACATATAATCAATCATATTAGAGCCCAGCTCTTATTCACAAATATCTAATTCTTAATTCCTTGAGTATTCTTGGTATTAAGTAAATTTATGAACTTTATATGCTATGTGTGCATAACGCACCTTTTTATATGATAATTATATTTTTTTATATATATATTTAAATATTTTATGTTTCGTTCGATTTTTATTGTCACTTTGAAATATATGTCTTTTACCATCAGCGACCGTAGTTTCTCTTGTAATTAAAAATATAATATAAAATATATACAGTCCTTAGAAACATAAATAATTAAAATATTGGTCCTCTCGCCAACAAAGACAATGGTAAAGACACGTTCAACAAAAAAAACGAGTGCATCTGATGTGGAACAGGGCCAGTCTTCTACCGTACATCACGGAAGCCCTGGCATTCCCTCGTCGAGTGTAATCGCTAAAACCGTTGGAGTTCCCAACAGCGCGGCTAGTTCTGTTTCAGGTTCTTCAGCTACCATAAGAAGTCGTACTCTAGAAATTGAAGCAGACTATGCCCAAAAAATAGCAATCTTGGAGCGGGCTACCCTCGAACGTGAGCGTATCGTATTGGAACGAGAGCGCGCTGCTTTAGAACTACGAAAAGAAGCACAAATTGCCGCTTTGGAGGAAAGAGGTAGCGTACGTAGTAGTCGTCGTTCCAAAAGTTATATTTCTAATAGGGAGGTTCGGAAATGGCTAGACACATGTT
Source organism: Achroia grisella (assembly GCF_030625045.1). Lineage (NCBI taxonomy): Eukaryota > Metazoa > Arthropoda > Insecta > Lepidoptera > Pyralidae > Achroia > Achroia grisella. Next base: position 2,097,376 of record NW_026713038.1, read on the forward strand.
TAGACACTGCTATAACTACGATAGACGTAGATTTGCAACCGCAGAACATTAATATAAATGTTCCTTGTAGCGAATCAGCTATTAATAAAATAAATCGTTCTGCGGCAATTCCAGCACCTCTACAGACACGTAATAGCACCTATACTATGCCTGCCACAAACTCTCAAAACGTTCTCCGTCCTGTCTTAAAAGAACATATGACTAACGATTTAATAATTAGTAGAAGCCCCGCGAGGCCGATTTGTAGTTCAACTACAATTAAACCCATTTCTTCAATTGAAAAATCGCCTAGTGACATAACCTTATTAGCACAGGCCATCACCTCATTATCAAATAATAATAAGCACAAGACGTTTGGAGACGGGCGTCTTCCGGTCTTTGACGGGAAGCCTTTGGACTGGTTGACCTTCAAGCGTGTATATGACAATACACAATCAGCATACTCGGCTTCGGACAACTTGACTCGGATTGGTATGGCGCTGCGAGGAGCGGCACAAGATTCTGTGGCGGTACTGCTAGTCTCTGCGCGAGACCCTATCGAGGTAATACAGGCTTTAGCATTAAGATTTGGCAGACCTGAATTAATTGTCCTACAAGAAGTTGCGTCAATCCGTTCGTTACCAAAGGTCAACACCGATTCTAGTGATCTTCATAAATTCTCTTGCCGCGTCCGTAATTCAGTGGAGGTAATGAGACTTTTAGAACAAAGACCCTACTTGGAATCACCAGAGCTCTTTCAATCGGTACTTAGTAAACTTACTCCTCTATTACGAACACGATGGGCTGACTACGCAGCTACTCATTTCACCCAGAGGACTACTAAACTTGAGCTGCTAGCCTCCTTCCTTGCACAAGAGGTGGACCTACAACTCAAGTTCGGTCTTCTCAATGAGCCTATTAATTACCCTAAAAAAGCCGACAAAGTCCACACAGTTAACACATACAAACCATCTACGTCCACGGCCCCGTATATTTATCTGTCTGAAAATCATGAAAAATCATCAAATCCCATATCCAACAATAAAAAGATATGCTTATTTTGTAATAACGAACATAGTTTGTCTCATTGTTGTGATTTTAAGACATTGTCAGTTGATGACAGGTGGAAATTTGTAAAAGGGAAAAAACTTTGTCACAAATGTCTCAAAAAAGGTTTGCACAATTATAAAAACTGTGATATTTCTAAAGAGATTTGTACCAATGAAAAATGTAATTCTAGACATCATAAATTATTACATATTGCCTATGTGGTTGAAAATGAGGATGAACAAGGTGAATCGTCTTCCACTCCTCACTCTGGGGAACTTGAGAGTTCTGATGAATCCTCGAGCAAAGAGACGACTGATTTCGTTGCTCACGCTAGTAGTTCGTTTTCACCATGTAATAATAATAAACATCCGAATTATCGACCTTTCTTAAAAATAATAGCTGTTACGATCTCTGGTCCACGTGGTAGTATCAATACTCATGCTTTATTGGACGACGGGTCCACATCTACTTTTATAGATTCGGAACTCGCAGCTCAAATTGGAGCACGGGGTCCATGTGTACAAACTCACTTAAAATGCGTTGGGGGGTTGTCAAAATATACAAAAATAGAGTATGTCAATTTCAACATTAAGGGTTGTCACACGGATGAAATACATCAGGTTAGACAGGCCCGTTCTATTAAAGATTTACAGTTAGCTAGACAATCAATTTATCCTAAAAATATTAATGAATTTTCTTATCTTTCTGACTTAGTACCATTTTTATGTTACGATGATGCACAACCAAAGATTGTGATCGGTATTGACAACTGGCATCTCACTATTCCTCAATGCGTACGGAATGGTACAAAGTCGCAGCCAGCTGCAATTAGAACTGCTTTAGGTTGGGTATTGTTCGGTTTTCGCAGTAGTAGGACAAGTCCGGTCGACATAGTGAATTATGTTCTATTTGACGAGTCTGACTTTCCATCTACTGACAATAGTTCATTAGAAAACCTTATTAAGAATTATTATAGGTTAGATTCAATAGGTATTAGTAAAAAAGAACCACGCAGTACAGCAGATGCGTGCGCTATCGAAATTTTAGAGCGCACTGCCAACCGCCTTCCATGTGGTAGGTTTGAAGTAGGTTTATTATGGAAACCTGACAACCCTATTATACCAAATAGTTATTCTCTTGCTTTATCTCGTTTTTTAAGTTTGGAGAAGAAAATGATTAGTGACCCAGGCTACGCTGAGCGTTATAGACAAAATATTCACGACCTCGTTAGTAAAGATTACGCTGAAATATGTCAGAATGAGCCGTCTTCGAATTCCGTATGTTGGTTTTTACCTCATTTTGGCGTAGTGAATCCTAACAAACCGGCAAAACTGCGTGTAGTCCATGATGCTGCCGCTAAAATTAAAGGGGTTAGTTTAAATTCACTTTTACTTACAGGGCCAGATTTATTACAATCATTATTCGATATTTTGCTTCGATTTAGAGAAGGAAAGGTAGCGATGACAGCTGACATTAAAGAAATGTTTCCTAGATTTAAAATTATTAAACAAGACAGGGATGCGCAACGGTTTTTGTGGCGTGATAACCCTAATGTACCCATAACTACCTACAGGATGTCCTCTATGATTTTTGGTGCAGTGTCGAGTCCCTTTACGGCTATATATATGAAAAATAAAAACGCTTTAGAAGTTAAAGATCAATATCCCGAAGCAGTGCATGGCATTATATATGACACTTATATGGATGACTATATAGGTTCGGTAGATTCCAGTGATAGAGCTGCTCAGTTAGCTGCCGATATTGTCCATGTCCATGCTCGTGCGGGACTGGAAATGCGCGGATGGGTATCGAATGACCCGAATGCACTTCGTTTATTACCAAAACATCTTTTATCGGAATCAGTATCTGACATTAACATCGATCTAGCAAATCTTCCGTCCCTGTCACCATGCGTCCGTGCATTAGGATTATACTGGCACCCTTCTAGAGATCTCATAGGTTTTAATACCCAAATTAAACAAGGCCAAGAGACCTTGCCCAATCCGCTTACCAAGCGTGTAATATTATCTTTAATCATGCGAGTTTTCGACCCGTTAGGAATCCTCGCGCCTATCGTTATTCGCGGTCGTATTTTACTCCAAAATGCTTGGCGAATGAATTTAGACTGGGATATCGAGCTCCCTAACTCTGAAACCATTGCATGGAATAATTGGTTTCAGGATTTAATTACTACCGCCAAGATAAAAATTCCGCGTTGTTATAATCATCATTTTTTGCAACCAAGTCAAACCGAGTTACACGTCTTTGCCGACGCCAGTGCCCAAGCTTACGGAGCAGTAGCATATTGGCGCTTTACATACTCTAACGGAGACGTACAACTCGCTTTGGTCTGTAGCAAGTCACGTGTAGCTCCTTTGAAACCATCTAGTATTCCTAGATTAGAATTACAAGCTGCATTAATAGCCGCACGTTTAGCTACGACCATTGTAGAAGCAGTAAAATTTAAACCTATAAAACGCACATTTTGGTGCGATTCAATGAATGTTTTGGGTTGGCTTCGCAATGATTCACGATCATACAAAACATTTGTAGCTCATAGAGTAGGTGAGATAATTGAACTCACGGATGTCAGTGAGTGGCGTTGGGTTCCTACTAGTCTTAACGTTGCTGACGATACGACGCGTTTGGACCGAGGTCCATTAACTCCAGACTCGCGTTGGATAAAGGGACCTAACTTTCTTCTTACTTCCGATTGGCCAAAAGAACCTAGTGTTACTCATGCTCACCCTATTGATATCGCTCCTCAACTCGAAACTCATACTCATCTCATTAATGAAACGGTGGTGTTGCATAGTCCGATTTCAGCTGACGCGCGACGTTTTAGTTCATGGATTCGATTAGTTCGTACAACAGGCTATGCTCACCGTTACTTATCATTGTTACGTTTGGTCTCATTAAGAAAAAAAGGCCTTAATATAGAACTCATTCATAAAGTAGAAGGCCACATTTTCACTTTTCATTCACCATTCAATCCAAACATTAATCAGCAATGTAATAATATACGTAGCACACTAAGCTCGGACGATTTACTTTTAGCAGAAAATCACGTGTTACGTAGAAGCCAATTAGACTCGTTCTCACAAGAAATAAAATCTATTACAATCGGTATACCTGTGTCACACCGTAGCAGATTATCAAAATTACCAGCTGTTATTGATAAAAACAACATATTACGACTATCCACTCGTATCGTAGCAGCTTCCGACATAAATGAAGATATGAAATCTCCGATATTGCTTGATGGAAAACACCCTACTGTCCGGCTACTCGTGCTACATTATCACCGCAAGGCAGCCCACGCCAACACAGAAATGGTTGTCAACGAGCTACGACAACGTTACTGGATTTTAAATCTTAGAAGCACAGTTAGATCAGTAGCCTTCAATTGTCAATTTTGTAAAGTTCGCCGTTCTGTGACATATCAACCGACTATGGGTAATCTTCCAACAGCCAGACTCGCTCACCACTGCAGACCTTTCTCATTTGTAGGTCTAGATTATTTTGGGCCCGTAACAGTAGCAGTTGGGCGTAGAAGAGAGAAACGTTATGTGGCTCTATTCACATGCTTGTCAGTTCGAGCAATCCATCTTGAGATCGTCCACTCACTTTCATCAGATGCTGCTATAATGGCATTACGACGCTTCATAGCTCGCCGTGGAACACCTTCGGAAATCCATTCTGATAATGGAACTAGCTTTGTGGGAGTAAACAGGGAGCTGAGAGCCTTGTATTCAGAAGTAACTTCCAATTTTGCGGCTGGAGAAATGATTAAGTGGAAATTCATACCTCCATCTGCTCCATTCATGGGAGGGTCTTGGGAGAGACTCGTGAGGTCCGTAAAGACAGCCTTAAAAGTAACTCTGGGCAACAATATTAGATCACCTACTGATGAAGTATTCTCCACATTACTTTGTGAAGCAGAAGCACTGGTAAACTCACGCCCCCTAACACACGTGGCTTGCGACCCCCAATATCCAGAGGCACTAACACCATCACACTTTCTGCTTGGTTACTCTTCAGGACGTCCCATCCCAGCCAATTTAACGGACAGCGATATATGTAGTAGAGCAGGCTGGAGGAGAGCACTACGTATGGCGGATCATTTTTGGAAAAGGTGGATAACCGAGTACCTACCTACATTATCACCAAGAAAATTCGTAGGTAAAGTGCCACAAGTTTCAATTGGAGATATCGTTATAGTCGTTGACGGCACACTACCTAGAGGTACTTGGCCTAAAGGCCGAATTACAGCTATGTATCCGGGTAAGGATGGCGTGACACGGGTCGTAGACGTTAGTACTCAGGCAGGTGTGCTACGTAGACCAATTAAGAAAATCATCCCTATTTGTTAAGGGTGGGAGCATGTGCATAACGCACCTTTTTATATGATAATTATATTTTTTTATATATATATTTAAATATTTTATGTTTCGTTCGATTTTTATTGTCACTTTGAAATATATGTCTTTTACCATCAGCGACCGTAGTTTCTCTTGTAACTAAAAATATAATATAAAATATATACAGTCCTTAGAAACGTTAATAATTAAAACTATGTTTGTAATATATCAATTATCAACATTATATATTGGATTGACCAATATTGTGATGTTGATGGCATTGAGCTATCACACTACTCTATTATTATTATTTATCGTACTGCAATTACTGGTGATCTCCAATGTCACATTATAGGGCCGAAAGGATTATCCATTAGTAAGTTCTGGTATTTGATTGACCTCCTAGTTTCTGTTACGACTCGTACTGTATCTACAGTCTGATCTCCAATGTCACATTATATATAGCCGAAGGGTATTCCCCATTAAGTAAGCTACGTGACCGAGTGATGCTGGGATTTAGTTTCGAGATCGGGCAGTCTCTTTGACAGTCTCTCTATCGCCACATAGAACCGAAGGAGTCAATATCCATAAGTAAGCTTCTGTGTCGTGAGTGATCCTGAATTCAGTTTCGATCTGCCTATGGCAACTATATTTTATCTACCTACTTTAAGCATCGCAAGCTTGGTGAAACCACTTGTAATGTTGAATTAATAATATAAATTAATCTTGTTTTGGTGCTGAGAATACTCATCCCATTTCACTTTCAAATGGTGCATATTGCAACCCTACCTTGCATATCCCACCTTATTTATTAAAATCATAATGGTTCAATGATTCAAATATATACCTTATAATTATTATTCATAACATATACTCTGTATCATAATTTGTATTATTGAGATATGTATTTATCTCGCAGTTATTACTCCATCATATACCAATAAAAGAATCTATAGTTACTACATATACACAACGGGTCCACCGATACTAGACGATCACAATAATTTATTTATATGGCCAAATGATTAAAGATTGAGTGTTCCAAAGTTATATGATCTATTATATTTAGCTAATTCCTCCGATATTTAGAGAGGGAGTTTAGTTCAAATTTCCTAGGTAAGGGGGAACGTTACAATTGGTGTGGCGCCGTAACCAGGATTACCAGGATGTCAGAATTGGGGTATAAGTAAAATTTTATTAAAATAGATCATTTCGAACACTTGATCACAATTGGAGTCTGTGACTGAGTGAATTGGTTTTAAAATATGATGAGAGTAGCAAATATATGTAATTTAATATGTTATACTATTATGAAAATAAGTTTACGAATATGTTAGGTAACTAGTGGAATATTAGGTGACTTGTGGAATATTAGGGGACTTATGGAATATTAGGTGACTAGTGGAATATTAGGTGACTTGTGGAATATTGGGTAAATAGTGGAATATTAGGGGACTTATGGAATATTAGGTGACTAGTGGAATATTAAGTGACTAGTGGAATATTAGGTGACTTGTGGAATATTAGGTGACTTGTGGAATATTAGGTAACTAGTGGAATATTAGGGGACTTATGGAATATTAGGTGACTAGTGGAATATTAAGTGACTAGTGGAATATTAGGGAACTAGTGGAATATTAGGTGATTTGTGGAATATTAGGTAACTAGTGAAATATTAGGTGACTTGTGGAATATTAGGTAACTAGTGGAATATTAGGGGACTTATGGAATATTAGGTAACTAGTGGAATATTAGGGGACTTATGGAATATTAGGTGACTAGTGGAATATTAGGTGACTTGTGGAATATTAGGTAACTAGTGGAATATTAGGGGACTTATGGAATATTAGGTGACTAGTGGAATATTAGGTGATTTGCGGAATATTAGGTAACTAATCCACTAGTACGAATCTAATGAATCTAATTGCTTTTACAGATGACGTCATTTTCACAACAATAAATAATTGCGAAATTTTGCGATCGAAGTTAGATAATTGGTCCACTGGTTAAAATATAAGTAAATGTGTTAAGTTAGTTAATATGTATTATTGTTTGGAAATTACTAAAGGTTTGGGGTCGCTTAGAAATTAAAACTGTTGAGGAGATAGAATAAATTTAACGAATAATTAATTACATAAAGTAAATGTGTTAACTAGCTACTACTATTTTTATTGCTTTCAAAATTACTAAAATATTGGGTGTCGCTTATAAATTAGAACTTGTTGGGAATCGATAGAATAAGTGCAACAAGTAAATAATTATGTAAAGTATATGTATCAAATTAGTTACCATGTTATTAATTGTAGGGTCGCTTATAAATTAGAACATGTTAATTATATAAATAATATGTATCAAACGTAAAGTTATTATGCTATTGTTTTTTCAAATTACTGAGAGGTTGGGGGTCGATAGAAATATTTATATAACTATGTTATGCATAAAACTAATTATTAATTATTGTTTTCGAATTATTAATCAATTGGGGGTCGCTTATAATTTAAAATTGTTGGGAGTCGATAGAAATATTTACAACAAAATTAATTATATAAATAATATGAATCAAACTAGTTATTGTGTTATTGGTTTTTCGAAATTACTAAAGGATGGGGGGTCGATAGAAATATTTACAACAAAATTAATTATATAAATAATACATGTATCAAAATAGATATTATGTCATTGTTTTCGAAATTACTAAGAGGTTGGAGTCGATAGAAATACTGATATAACTATATTATGCATAAAACTAATTATTAATTATTGTTTCCAAGTTGCTAGCAGTTTGGGGGTCGATTATAATTTGAAATTATAGGGGTTTGATAGAAAGATTCATTAGAAATGAATAATTATTTTCGAATTCCTACCTTCTATTAGAAATGGCATCTGCCTCTGCAATAGTATACTTAATAATCCATTAATAGAAAAGACCATCAAAATTATCAATATAGTCAAATTTGGCATTATCGAAAGAAATGTATCATAATTTAGATATTTTGTAATTGATGCATCGATAGGAGTGGCATATTATCCTAAAAAAAAAAAAAAATTTTGAATTTTAAGTATTAATAATAACATTGAGGTCGAAAAAAACCCGTAGGGTTGGATATTAATATTTACTACAAAGTATGTACCACCAAATAGGTTAGAATGCTATACAGGTTGCAATTAGCATTAATATTAATATAAATATTATCGTATATAATGTTATCTTATTAGTAGCATTAAAAATAAATGACGCATATGTTTTATTAAATTGTCAAACATATTGAAATCACCTTTAATACGTAAGTTAAGAATTATAATTTGTCACATGGAAAACAATATTTGTTTTCATTGGTTCCAGATACATCCAGTTCTAATTAAGAAATAAGTTAGAATAAAATTATTACTATGCCTAAACGTACAGAACCTAAAACGAGGAGGATTAGACAGCAGAGGATAGATGTTAGCGGTCCAAGTCATAATCGTTCATCAATGCAAAAGAAGAGGACTCCAAAATTGTCACTTACTCGAATAATACAAAGAGCAATGATTCCATTGTATTCAAAACTTCATGATCTAGAGAATAAGGTAGAGACAGTTAGAATAAATAATGGAACAGATAATTTAAAAGAACGAGATAGTGATGTGATAATTGATAATCAACTTTCTAATACTGAGAAGGAGATCAACAGTAGTGACATTATAAATACGAATTATATGTACCCTTATAATCAGAATAATGACACAACAAATATAGAGAAAAGTAAATGTAATTGTAATAGTCCCTATAATACTTCGAATATAGGAACTTACCCATCATTTAACACCAATCTATCCAAACCGAAATATCCACTTAAAGATAAACACCCCGTATCTTTTATAGAAGATTTAAACATATATTTAAGGAAGTTGCGATTTGGAACTGAAGATGTAGTTGAATTAATTATAGAATGTTTGGAAGGAGAGGCCAGAGATTGGGCACGAGTATATCGTCAGCGTTGGTCAAATTTCGATGATTTTTAAAAAGGATTTTTTAGACACATATTGGGGCGAAACTGAGCAGAGTGAGCTTAGAAGAAATATAGTGTGCAACAAATGGGATAGTAGCAGAACCACAATGCTAGGACATTTTATTTCGTTATGTGGACAAGCGAAAATGTTAACATACCCAATACAAGAAAGTCAATTGGTTAATGATATAATACATCATTTCCCTAAAGAAGTACAGTATGCGTGGATTACAAGTCGTGCTAATTCAATATTGGAAGCTACAGAATTTTTAAGGCGTATCGATAATATAAATAAACAATTTATATTTAATCAACAAGGAAAATTCGGTAAAACAAATATGAGACAAAATTATCAGGCAGCTAATAGATTTACATATCCACAAAGGAAATTGAACACCAATATCAGGAAGGAGAATCAAATTAATCACATTACTGAAGAGGGAACCCAAGAAACTCCTATTGTAGAGCAAACTGAAGAAACAATGAATTTAAACTAAGCGAGGTTGGTGACATGAGTTCCAATGCATCAACTTTAGGAGGAGCAAAAACGGAACCCACGGCATTAATCATTATGTTGAAAATGGGTTGGAAACCTGGAGATAGATTAGGTATACGTAACTCTGGATTAAGTAGACCAATTCAAGCGCAGGGACAAACGAATACAGCAGGGATAGGTATTAATAGTGAATCTATAGAAATAAATAGTTTACAATCCGGATTAGTATGGTTGTTTAGGAATCAAGTAGAAAGAAAATTGCAAAATTTAAGTACTATCACTGGGATAGTAGGATCATTATTTGAGGAAGAAGATAGTCATAATCATATAGAAACCTTTAAAATTATAAAATCTGAAATAATGATAAAAATATTTAATAGAGAACTAAAATGTTTAATTGATACTGGTAGTGATATTACGTGTATTTCCGATAGTTTCTTCGAATCACTGCGTGCTGAATTTAATGTTAAGTTTAATATATTACCCATAAAACCGATTCAAATTAAAGGTGCAGTGGGACAAAAGAGTGCTAAAGTACGTCAATTGATTATGTTGCCTGTTAAATTTAATACCATGATTATTGATATTGGATTTTTGGTAGTACCAAATTTGATACACTGTGTTATTTTGGGATTTGATTGGTTGTCTAAAATGAGGATAAATATAGAATTTGATAAAAAAACTCCTGGAATAAAACTGGGAGATTCTAATAGCATAGTATTTTTACCTTTTGTAAGAGATAATACTATAAATGCATTACAATTAGAAAAGCAATACACAGATTCTATTAATTGGCTGGGAAAAATTCATATAGGAATTCATTTAGATGAGTACCAAGAAAAAAATTTGAAAGCAATGTTACGAATGCATAATGAGATATTTACAGAACGGTTAGGCAGAGCAAATTGTTATGAACATGATATTAAAATGATTCATGAGTTGCCAATTTTGAACAGATCTTATCCGATTCCATATGCATACAGGGAGAGAGTAGAAAAAAATTGAGAGAAATGGAAGAGATGGGAATTATTTATAGGGGAAATACATCATATAGTAGTCCTCTTACCTTTACTATTAAAATTGATGGATCATTAAGAATATTGTTAGATGCCCGAGAAATAAACAAATTCATGGTAACTGACTCTGAGGCCCCGCCACGACCATTAGATATATTAAATTCATTTCATGGTGTAAAATTTATAAGTATTATCGATTTGAATAATGCGTATTTTCAGATACCTATATCCAAGAACAGTAGGAAGTACACTGGGTTTACTTTTAATGGTAAAAGTTATGTATACAATGTCCTTCCGCAGGGACTTAAAACATCTGTAGCGAGTTTTAGTAGAGCTATAGATCTTATTTTAGGACCTGATGTTAGACAATTTTGTGTGAATTATTTGGATGATCTTGCCATATTGACAAATGGAACATTAGAACTACACTTGAATCATATTAATATCGTATTAAGCAAATTGAAATTTGCTGGTCTTACTTGTAATATTAACAAATGTAGATTTATATGTAGGGAAGTTAAAATGTTAGGCCATATAATCACTATTAATGGAATCAAGACTGATCCAGAAAAGATAGAGTCAATTCATAAATTCCCTGTTCCTAGAAAATTAAAACATTTGAGAGCATTTTTAGGATTATGTAATTATTATAGACGATTCATACCAAATTATAGCAATGTTACTCAATCCCTGTGTAAATTACTAAGAAAAAATCAAAGATTTATATGGGATTCTGAAGCACAATCTACATTTGAACAAATAAAAGATAAATTTGTTAACACTTTTATGTTGCATTATCCCGATGTGACACGACCTTATTATTTGCAAACAGATAGTTCAGGAATAGGATTGGCAGGGGTACTATATCAAGTAGATGATGAAAATAATATGAAAGTTTTAGCATTTTGCAGTCGAGCTTTAAAAGGAGCTGAATTAAGATGGACTGTTACAGAACAAGAATTTTGGGCAGTTATATATTGTTTGAGAAAATTTGAGACATATTTGAGAGGTGCTAAAGTAATAATACGAACTGATCATAAAGCTTTATCATTTGTGCAAACTTGGAGGTTATACAACAGTAGAATCATACGATGGATATTGTATTTGGAACAATTCGATTATTCTGTTGAACATATTAAAGGAAAGGATAATGTAGTTGTAGACGTACTTTCTAGATTTCCGCCAGATGTAGAACTTATTCAGGAAGATAAAATCTTTTGTCCAGAAATTTATTATATGGGGGTAGGGAAAAACGAAGATTTATTATTTAAATTAAAAAATATTGAGAATATACAAGTAAATGACACAGAAATTAGGAAAATTCTGAATAGTTTAACGGGGGCAAATTGTGGGGATAAAATCGGGAGAATAGCGCAGCGTTGTTTAATTCAAGATAATATCTTATATATAAAAATTGGAACTGGTGATAGAGTAATATATTTACCTACAGAATTAAGAGAAACAGTAATTTTACAAATACATAAAGAAATGGGTCATCAAGGGGCCTATAAAATATTAAAATATTTAAAGAATAGATTTTATTGGATAGGAATGAGTAAAATTGTCAGAAGTGTATTACGTAAATGTCATACTTGTCAAATGGCTAAAAGTGACAATATTAAATACGTAGGAGAATGCAGGTCAATTGTTACTGAACAAGTAAGTGATTTGGTTATGATAGATTTATATGGTCCATTACCAAGTAGTACATTTGGAGCTACATATATATTGGTTATACAGGATGCATTCAGTAAATATATTAAGTTATATGATCTTCACCGTGCTACATCTCGTGCGGTCGTAACTAAATTTAGACAGTTTATAAGAGACTTTAAACCTAAAGCGGTTTTATCTGATAACGGCAGTCAATTTTGTAGTGGAGAATGGAATAAACTTTTAACAGATCATGAAATTAAACCTATCCATACTACAGTTAGAAATCCTAGACCTAATACCACTGAAAGGGTGAACAAAGAATTAGGACGATTGTTTCGAACATATTGTCATAACAATCATAAAGGTTGGAATAATATTTTGAGGAAAATTGAGGATTTATACAATAACACCTTTCATGAAAGTACAGGATTTACTCCAAATGAAATAGTTTATGGCATTAGTACTACTGTTTCATTGGATAAAGCTCTACTTCACACTTCTAAAAAAATAGATATAAATATAGTAAGAGAAGAGGCGAAGAAAAATTTAAAAGAAAACAGTAAAAAACGGCAAACAAAATTTAATAAGAGTCATAAATTGTTGATACTGCAAATTGGTGATTTAGTGAAGATTAAGAAGTTGAATAAATCTGATGCTCAAAAAAAAATAACAAAGAAATTTGAACTTTTGTATGAAGGACCTTATGTGGTTGCAGCAATACCTTTTGTTAATGTGTATACATTAATGTGTCCTAAAACTAAAAAGATTAAAGGAAATTATAATACAATTCATTTAAGTAGATATTATAATTAATAAGATTAAGGTTTGAAGATTGTACTAATTATTTTAGTTTGTAATTTAATACTTGTCATAATAAAAATACGAAACAATGAAACATAAATGTTATGATGGGCTAAGGGAATGACTCAAACATAATTATTAAGATGATTATTGAATAGTAATACACATTTAAATATGTATTATTATTTACCTAACAAACTAACTACTATAATGATAACTTAATAATGATAATTATGTTTGGAGGGGAGTTGGGCGGTCATTCTAAAAAAAAAAAAAACGAAACAGCTTTATAAATATAAAGGATATTGTCAAAAGTTTAAACCTATAAGTTATATAATGAAAATAAAATATGTTATATAGGAAAATCTAATGTAATTATCATTCTGATAAACTCCATGATAATTAGGGGGTCGACTGTGACGGTTCGCCTAGTACTCATTTTAGTTTTAACGTCATATTTTGCATAAAATGGGCGATAAAAGGAAATAACAATAAAAATGTACATATTAAAAATATTCACTTCAAAAATTGTATTTGATAACTAAACATAGAATAAATTAGCATATATTCCGTTATTTAATTGACAAAATAATTGTAGTAGAAGCATCGTCTTATTTGATAAATAAAATACATAAAATAAGTTATATGTAAAATAGTACAAAATATTAAATAAAATCAATATTGTGTATTTAGCTTTCAACACCAGAAAAAGGATAGTTCGCTATAACTATCTATAGGTATAACATGTGTATCAAAATAAAGCCATTAAAAATTGTTAAATGCATATATGTAAACATGGTTACTAGCAGAAAAGACAATAGGGCGGCATCCTTTTGTGTTCGTCAAAAAGAAGGCCGACAAACACACTATCTACAGATATTACACGTGTGTTAAAAACAAAACTATTAAGAACTGTTAAATATTTTTCTGTAAACATATTTACTAGCAAATAGGACAATAGAACGGCATCCTTTGTGTTTAACAAAAGAAAGCCGACATGCATGCATAGGATGTTCCAATTTACTACGTTGTAAGAGATCATGATTTAAATAGATAAATAGAAAACGACTTCTAAGGAATTAATTGTATTGAAACATTAGTTCAGGTTTTGATAATAGAAAGGAATTTATTAGAATTTCATAAAAACACAGTATGTAAAATAATAGTATCAACAGAATGAGCGGTTATATATGAATACTAACGTTTATCTAATTATAATGATTTATTAAGTAAATTATAAATTACATTTTTATTTTTATTACAGACTTTAATATTAATTACATATTATATATGTGTTTGCGATTTATTATAATGTTATATCAGCATTAAATTAATAAACAAGTAAATATATTATGTAAACTCGGTAAATGGTTGTTTATATTTTATATAAGAAAAATATTTGTAAAACAAAATAAAATTTAGGATAAAGAAAAGTGTTACAAAATAAATTTAAAAATCATCCTGTATAATTAGTGTGAAATGCCTAAGAACGAAGTTCTCACGTTGAGTTATGTTTAGATATATATATTTGGCAAAAACAAAGTCGATAGAAGGTTGTTAGGAAGGATGAAGAATCAAAAGAAAGGTTAGTCGTCGGCGAGCTTCCGTAGGAGTAACAAGTGTATATTTAACTTTTTTACTATTCGTAAATGAGGAGATTTTAGTAAGTGATTTTAATACTTTAATATCCGTTCTTGTCAACATATTGGTAAGTCATTTTAATTCTTTCACTTTATTTATTGTGCTCATAATATACTGTATGTCTGTTTTCATTTGACTGTATTATTGGGATATGTTAGATAAACTGCCAAGTTAATTAGGAAATGTACATGTGTTTATTTATTTTATGATTTGCGTGGAATTAATATGTTGACGAATACATTGATTTAGTTTAATTACTTATAATATAAAATTTAACGAGCATGGTTTATTTGTGTCTTTCTTATATTACGATAATAGTCTCAATTTGTACCTAAATCTGAGTTATATTGATTTATTTTCTTTAGTTAGGTTAAAAGGTTAGGAGTTTAATATTAAATGTGTATATTTACTCGTTAGATGCTAATGAATGTAATTCTGTTTTTTAACAGTTGTTGATAACTCTGATATTTTATATGAGAATTATATTAATAATAAATTTACTACGACTAAACTAAAAGTAAATTAAGGAAGTTATAGTAAAACCCTATTATACTTATAATGATGGCTAATAATAGTTCAGTTACTTATCAAAAATAAATATTTCATTCACTTATTTCAACTATTTATTACTTATTTCAAATATTTCATTATTCACACTAAATGTCTTGCTGTGTGGTGTTCCTTGTTTGGGATAGTAAATTACGTTTACTATTTCGAATATGTATTACATTACACGGAAGATGTAGTGAGAGGAAGATCCTTGAGTCTTATATATATTTTTGCTGAAGGCTTTATTAGAAGGAGGCAAATGTTTGTATCGATGAATAAACTATTGAAGTAACATTTTCCAATAATTTATGATGATCAAATGTGAACCGTAAATCTCTATGGAGACTTTAGCAAGTAAATGAAGTTATAATAAATAGGTTGTGGAAGTTTTTCATCAGGAGGAGAGAGAGGCTCAGATCGATGAATTTATGATGAAGTCACATGTTCCATCATTTGAGGAGAGATGGGTCAAAGCTCGTAATGAAGGTTTTAGACCACGATCCCTGTGGAGATTTCTACAACCAATAGGGATTTCTGTTTAGTTGATAACTGAGTGGTTATCTAGGACACACCCTAAGTTTTATCGTATGCATGTTGTATGGCTGGTGTATCAATATATAGATATATTGCTACTCTGGATATGCAGCATTGTGTGAGTAAAGTTTAGGACGCATTATATTTATTATATTACAACTTATTATACACTGCACAAATTAAATAAGTAATTAATAGACGAATTAACCATTGAATATAATTATATTAACCAGCAGAAGCAATAGCAATGCGGTTCACTATGACTTCCTTATAGATATATCTTGCATTTCATAAATAAAGGAATTGCTAAATTATAATATAGAATTATTATATTGAAGTATAAGAATGCATTTATTAGATCACCACATTGAGATTAGTAATATTAAGTGTATATGCACTTAATTTTGTAACAACCTTTATGTTAAATATATTTTATATGAATAGCATAAATTAATAATTAGGGTTGTAAGAGATTACATTAATATATATGTAACTGTGAATATTGTAGGCATTGGGAGGTTTATTAGATGAATTCTGGGAGGTTTCCAGAAGTAGTGAAGGTGAGTGTTAATGCATTCTAAAAGAGCTCTTTAAACCTACACCCGAGTCACAAGTCTCGGGCACCACTTGTGGTTCTCTCCCTGAATCATCAGTGGCCGGTATGAAGGCTAATCGTCATCATAACTAGTGGGTTTAATAAACATGTACATATAAAAGTATAATTGCTAATTAAGCCAGTATTATAATAAGACTATATTGTTTCTTATTTAATAAAACTACAATGTAATAATATATAAACTAACTATAAATAAGACATGGGATCTTAACATCTCCAGTCATTCCTATCAATCACCCATTGGGCAATCGGATTCATGTGGGCGATGCATTATCAAAATTATTATATAATTTTGAATATATTGAAATACAAGACCAACCATATACATATAGATATCGGTAATAATAATATTACAATTTTATTCTACAATCAATTCTTATGGAACTTCGGCTCTTTATCAATTAATATATTTATTATTATTCTTCTTGTTCCAGTCAATTCAATAAAATAAAGGTTTATTTTAAGGTCTTTGGCCTTAATAATAAATACTAATTACTTGAGCGTAAATATTCAGTATAATAATATTAGGACTCTTAGTCCTTTAATTTATATATACATATTATATGTGTATATATACATACATATATAAATATAAATACATACACATAATCACATCTATGGGCTTCGGCCCTCAATGAAAATATATTTTATGACTATCCATTTTATGGCTAAACATTTTATCAATTACCAAGCCTTGGCTTTTATATCCAGGACTCCGGTCCTCTATCATATCGACTATCCACCTAGTGGTTGTCTATACATAACAATCATCCAGGTCACAGACCTCTGTCACTATTATTTATATTATTATGATTATTTCACTATGTGATTAATCAAATTCTACTGATTACTATATCAGGACATGCAGTCCTTCTACAAACTAAACATTACCTTCTGGTTGATTCTTTATGTGGAGCATCCAGACATTTATTTTCAGATATGGGACTTATAGTTCTCGCTTATAATATCTCATCAATATAAAGATTACTTCGCCATGCAAGTAATTCTAATTTACATATAATCAATCATATTAGAGCCCAGCTCTTATTCACAAATATCTAATTCTTAATTCCTTGAGTATTCTTGGTATTAAGTAAATTTATAAACTTTATATGCTATGTTTGTAATATATCAATTATCAACATTATATATTGGATTGACCAATATTGTGATGTTGATGGCATTGAGCTATCACACTACTCTATTATTATTATTTATCGTACTGCAATTACTGGTGATCTCCAATGTCACATTATAGGGCCGAAAGGATTATCCATTAGTAAGTTCTGGTATTTGATTGACCTCCTAGTTTCTGTTACGACTCGTACTGTATCTACAGTCTGATCTCCAATGTCACATTATATATAGCCGAAGGGTATTCCCCATTAAGTAAGCTACGTGACCGAGTGATGCTGGGATTTAGTTTCGAGATCGGGCAGTCTCTTTGACAGTCTCTCTATCGCCACATAGAACCGAAGGAGTCAATATCCATAAGTAAGCTTCTGTGTCGTGAGTGATCCTGAATTCAGTTTCGATCTGCCTATGGCAACTATATTTTATCTACCTACTTTAAGCATCGCAAGCTTGGTGAAACCACTTGTAATGTTGTTGCAACCCTACCTTGCATATCCCACCTTATTTATTAAAATCATAATGGTTCAATGATTCAAATATATACCTTATAATTATTATTCATAACATATACTCTGTATCATAATTTGTATTATTGAGATATGTATTTATCTCGCAGTTATTACTCCATCATATACCAATAAAAGAATCTATAGTTACTACATATACACAACGGGTCCACCGATACTAGACGATCACAATAATTTATTTATATGGCCAAATGATTAAAGATTGAGTGTTCCATCGTTATATGATCTATATTTAGAGATTCCTCCGATATTTAGAGAGGGAGTTTAGTTCATTTTTATAGGTAAGGGGGGGAACGTTACAACATGTCCACATTGATGGATATATGTTGCCGTTGCTATATTTTCATTAAACGTTTTTATCACTTCCTTTCTGTTCGAAGTTGCTTAAAATTACTATTATTTGATATTATTACTATTATTTAATATTATTAAAATGATGAAGTTATTAATAGTCAATAGTTAAACCACTTATCAAAAGAAACTCTTAAATCATTCAATGTACATTGAATATTTCGAATACAACTCCAAAATTTAATAATAAAATAGTGTTGATTATTCTCCAACTACACCTCATCAAATCGATATATCGATCAGTACATCGATAAATCGAATCACTATTTCATCTCATTGGACATTAGACTAAGCTCTATGTTGTCATTTATAGAGATTACACACCTACGCATACGTTATGTCCATAAAACAGTTAATACGAGCATAATTATCTTGTCATCAAACCACGAGCAAGCTCGTGGTTTGATGACAAGAAATCAGAACGTTATGATTCAATGTGAAATATCGGGTTAAGGGATTAGTACACTAACAATGAAGCCGCGTGTTTGAGCAGCTGCTTGATATATAATTTCATATATATGAAACGGGATAATGAGATTTTTTATGTATAAGAATGGGATAGTTCGATTTTTATAATGTTCAAAGATGCTTATTAAATATTTATAAAATTACTTGTTATTAGCAGTTTCTTTTTTCTATTTTTATAAGAAACACAGCATTTGATACAACTCTTTTTGGAAGATGTAATTATTTATACATATTACAGATATTATATTATATTTACATTGAAGTTTAATTGTATAATTTATAGGTATTGTAACTATTAAAATTATTTAAGACGCAGCGGATTAATTCAAGTGTAAGTGCTCCCTAACGCCAATAGTGCGGTAAAACACGAACAATCGATAATTTGGGCCGGCCTACTCTACGATTGATACACATCTCTTTATTGAGTTTATGTGGAGTATTGTGTTGCTCAACGTTCGACAGTCGAGTATCATTCTAAACCAAATTGTGAAAGACAACCTGCTTTGTTATTAGATATAACGTAAATGAATATGACGTAAATTACGAAATATTTATAACATTGTTGGTATTTAAGTTAATATTTTAGTTGTTACTCGTATGTTAGTGATAAAATAATTTAAATATTGTTAATAAGAATATAGAAACGATACTAAGAATCTTCATATTTTTATATGACTTTTAAAATATAAACGTGTTGGCAATTAGCTGTAAGTTTATATTGTGTTAATTAAATAAATAAATAATAATAAATAAATAACCTCTTTTTAGTTGATAATCACCTGAATATATCAGGTTACGACGTTGATATTTTTAGATTTTCTATTTATCTCCTATACTGAAGTCGAATGTTATATCTAGATTATATTCTAGACTCTATTAATTTCTGTTTTATGAAAATTTAAAAATAATAGTCGATATCCACTATTTTGCATACCTATCTAGATAAATAGAACCTAAAGTTACCATAAAATAAGTCCGTAATTACTTGATATAATTAGCTACAACATAAAAGATTAAAAAGATTACACGTAACTAAAGAAATAGAACGCCCACGGCAAAAATTCCATTTGCATTCAAAATATCGATGTCATCGCATGCACTTATGGGATAAACATTGTCATAATTAATCGATTCTATCTATCGATACTTTCTCGACCGGCGGCCTAGGAAACGATAAACAATAACCGGAGACCACCCGATTATATCGATAAGTTATCTCTAGAACTGTTCTCGTCTCTAATGGCTCGCCACTGTGTATAAGGGGATTTACACTTTCTAAACTATCTCAAAAGGGGTTTGCTAGAGGATGGATTAGAATATTGATAAGTTATAACAGTAAGTTGACTCAGACATACCAAGTTATAGAAAACGACGCATGTAAAGCATGTAAGCAATATTATTATAGGGGATAACCCATGGCATCCCATTTATTTCTACTTTATCAGTTGTGTCAAATAGGTCATAGATAACATAAGTAATATGTAGTAAGTAATATAGCAAAATAATATCATGGAAAGTGCATGTCGTAAAATATATACAAAACCAGATGGAAAAACTGAAACAAAATATCTAGGCTCACACCAAGCAAACCTTATATTGGATAGTAATAAACTATATATTACATCTTTATGTAAATATGTAGGTATGAAATGTCCATATCAAGATAATTAAATAAGTATTAATGACTACATATGTTTGTAAAGAGGAAGGAGGAGGAATCTCCAGTAAGTTCAAAATTCAAATTATAAAGTAGTTCTTAATCGGATGGAGGAGTATGGAACAATAATACACAAATAAAAAATATACACAAACTCACTATATTGTATACATATAAGTCAGACTGGTTATATATATATACGTTTACTCTTTGACAATAGAACCTTATTAACATAGAAACTTAAGATGAAACGGTCGAATTACGAGCACTTGTCGACCGCTAGTCAAATTAATAACTCTTACTTTTCTTGATTGATTTAAAAAGTGTGAAATAAATAGTATCAAATATAGACAAATTTATATGAATTCTGTTTGTGTGTCACTTGCCTACAGAATTCCAACAGTCTATATACTACTACTACTTTGGATATCTGGCGAAATTCCCGGTGGTAGATAGATAAGTATCGTTAGAGTGCACCGTGCGGTTATGTCTTGCTTGATATTATGTTAGTGGATATTATACATTAAACTCTTGCCTTTCTATAATAGCGGTGAAGTAAACTTAACAAGTGTTTTTAAAAATTATTTTATCAATATGTTACTAAACGTAGTTTTTGTACAATATCGTCTGCACACATTTAAGGCTTCAGTAGCTTTGTAAGCTGTTTCGGAAGGGTGAAATATAGTTTTGATAGTGTCATTACGAAATAATACTCATATTATATTGTTTAATTACACTACCGGGTGAAATATAGTTTTGAAAGTGTCATTACGAAATAGTACTCATATTATATTGTTTAATTCCGCAACCATTAGTATATGAGACCACACACATTCAGTGCGGAAGAGTGATAACCATTACTGAAAGCGTTATCAAAATCAGACTCCTATATGTTGTTACTGTATTCATTTTACGTATAATGAATACAGTAACAACAATAAGAGACTAATGGGCGGGGATAATTATGGTGTATGTGTAAATATTTAAATAATATACAATCTAATTTCAAAATTGTTACAGCCAAGCTTCTTCTGCGAGAGGAGATTCTTCGTCGATTAATTCTTAACTACATTAATAATTGATGGTACGTTAATACGGAGGCAGTTGTTGTTATTTGAAACAAAATAAAATCAAAATAGCTACTATTGTAGAGCTATTTTGGTTAATAATTGGATCTATTAGCCAGTGGGTGATATGTACGCATTTAAAATATTTATTACCTTTTATCTAGTAGGCGGTAGATCAATGGTTTCACATCGGTCTTGCTAAATGAAAGTGATACGCCAATAAGTGCACATCGAGTCACTAGTGCCTACTTTATAAAATAGATAACCTTATAAATGAATGATAGACCCTTTTCATAAAAAATAGTTCTGTGTTAATGTAGGTAATTTGTACAAGATGTACACGGTAATAAATCAATATAGGATTCATTATAAAATGAATAATCGGTGCAAAATATACATACTTCTCTTAAATTGTTTACATTAGTAATGTAATGTGTATAAATGTTGTATTCTTACAAATTAATATTATATTTACTGGACCAACATTAGGGTAAATACTTATTTCAATAATAATAATTTAAAGGCCCGTTAGCATGTTTTAACGTAGTCATAGCGTATATTTAACCTATATATACCTATATATATATAACTTTCCTTATAATAATTTAGCTATCAAAAAAATAAAATCATCTTTGTATAATAGATTATAGAAGGAATTCGTAAGACAAAATACGATGGTAATATAAGGATAAGGATTACCAATACACTACAATAATTCGTGATCCTTGTTTACGAAAGCCACTGCAGTATATTTAAGACGAATACCGGGCGCCTAATAATCTCAGCCTTGACTGACTATTGAAAAAGATTATTGAAAAGGACAACAGTTCGGTTTGATTACCTGCAAAAAACAATGGTAATAGTGATTTCGAATATCCCTGTTTTCTTCTACAAATCTCGTCAAAATTAATATTCTTTTTGAAAATAATACAGAAAGATAGGCTATGCATTTATATTTTCTTGTATATATTAACAATAAAAAGTAAAATATATTGTTAATTCTATTCGAGAAATGTCTGATTACGACGGTTTGAAACAACATTTTATAACTTAAGTCAATTATAATTTAATATTTGATTTAATTATATAATTCCAATTAATATTTTTTTGTAAGTTTCTAAATAAATAATATAATAAAAAAAAAGAAAAATTAAATAAACGTACACGTATTACAAATATATATTCTAGTATAAAGACACTAGAGTATATATTTGACAAAGGTCCAGAAAGAAAATAGGGCAATCTATTCGTATGGAAAAAACTGTGTTCGAGTTTCCTCTTAATTCAAATATAATAGCGCACATGCCCCAGGCATTACTCGCAGTCGAAATAAATAGCACCACGTGAAGGGCTAACTGATTCTAATGCCGCGACGATTTGTCTCGACGCCATCTCGCCCGTAAAATTATTTTGTTACATTAAATTTAATGTTAACATGGAAACCAGCGGTACGGGTAATTAAGCACGTTACGAATAGTTCGTATATCTATATTAGAAATTTAGACCTTATTGTAACATGATTTGGTTAAGGATTCACTAAATTATTGGGTCATATTCTAAAAGTCATTCAATAACCTTTATAAACTATCTCAAATAAATCGAATCATTAGAATATAGGCCTTACGGTCTTTTATAATAGAGGTCTACCCTTATAACCGCCCAATTTTTTTACTATGTTCTTAACATAAAAGGATCTATTGCTGAATATTATTATTACAAATTAAACTGAAGTTGAGTGAACGGAAAAAGTTCGTTTTTTTTAAAGTTAGGAAAAGTGACTACCAAACTTTAGTAATAATTACCAAAATATAGTAATCTAATTACTGAGATATTGTGACAGACAGAGTTGTTGTACTAGGAACTGAAATAGTACGGTAGATATGTATAGTATGTCTACATATTTAGGTCAAATTTGTGAATATAATCAAAAAAATACTGTCTATTACGGAAGTTTTTTTTTATTTCTATAGTAACTTAACTAAATTATTTGATCAATTTTATCTGTACGATTACATATAACTTATGTGTATTGAGACAATACCCGACCTCCGCATTGGCCAAATCGATCGTGGATCAAAGGGTTTCCACAGTTGTCCGTAAGATAGGCCATATATTTTTATTTATATAACTTTAATGCACATAATTCAAAAGTAGCGGACTTAACACCATGTACTATTAGTCAATCCAAATATATAAAAAACTCAGTGTAAGTTTGTATATAAAATGTAAAATGAATAACGAAAACTCTCGCAGCTTGGCTGTCTACAAGTATACTCGTAAATAACGGAGAAGCGCGGTGCGCACGCGCATCCCAACTCATTTAACTTATTAATTAGCGGTCGGCGATCGGTTTGAAACGCACCAGTTAATCAATTCTAATGTGCCGCGCATTTATCTAGTATTGTTGAGTTTGGAAATTAACGACTATTTTACTGTTAGTGATTTTTCTAAATCTGTAACATTATATTAATCTATAAATACATATTGAAAGAATCCTTTTTATTATAACGTTGCATTGCAATTGAAAGATTTGGATTCATATTCTTCATTTTTTTTATTAGTTGGAGAGCCGTTGAAAGCAGTGTTAAGTAATATTATAAAATGTTACTGTAAATAGGCATAGTTTTATGACTATTTACAGTAACAATAAAAAGGAAAAACGAAATGTTTGTATTTTCTATTTGCTTTACAGTTGACTGGGTGTAAATACCTTAAGTCCGCCAAATGCACCTGTATTTGTGTATTAATGCTTTAATAAATAAGTAAATAAACGTAAATTTGTCAGTTCTTAATGTATTATATATGAAGACTATTTATATCAAAAAGTATATACTATGCCAACATACACCCTAACGTCGAGAGTTCGAATCTGTTTCCATTTCAACATCGACAGATGACAATAATTTTTACTATCCCTTCCCTTTAATACTAGAATAAATAATAAACTGTTTTTTTTTTTAAATCCGCATTAAAATTTCAAAGCTTGGAGTAGATTTTCCAATATTTGTATTGTTTTTTGTATTACTGTATTGTATAAATCCAATTCAGTTAAAGTCAACAACTTGCCACAATCTTATTCCAAATGTTTTCTTTGTAGCCGCGTTACGAAACTCGACCGTTCAATTATAAATCCCATGAAATGAGCCTGAAGCTCCTACTTATGCTAATCCTAGGGGCAATTACTATAAAAGAAATTGTTCTAGCTCCCTCACGAATCCGGGCTTTTAACCGCAAGCACAGTCGTGCGATGCCTTTTCGGGTACTTAAATAAGACTATTGTCTGTCAGTCCGTCGGTCTGTAATTGTGTAAGAAGGAAGCATATGTGAACGCATTGATATCAACAATTTGTTACTTTTTGTCCGCGTGGGATCTGAAAATTCCACAGTATTTTTGGGAATTTATTCTTTGGAAACCATTGCTTACACTATTTAACTCTAAATCAGAAAAACGAGTTTGTGTTATATTTATTATCTTACCAAAAACTGCATAGCGTCAGTACCTACTTATACATAACGTGAGGATGTTCGCGAAATTTCAAACACTCTCATCATTTAAAACTGAGACCAGGAAATTAAGAAACATGTAAACCAAAATAAGTGACGTTAATAATAATAGTATTCAGTTAGATTAAACAAAATAAATTCCAAATTTGATTTTCAACTTTTTAGTTTTTTCTTCTTCCGGCTACGACTAAATAATTCCTAAACATAATAAATTTATTTTCATTTTAAAATTCGAAATTGGAATCAGGAAATCAAACCAGTACTGGATAAAAAAACATTAAAACTAAAACAAAGCAGTGAAAATGTGGCATTTATAAAGGCTCAATGTGGTCGGATCGCACATGAATAGTTACGCGGGCGGCAGAAATAACTGGCTGTGAGATTGACGAGATACATACCATTAGGAGTTAACGAACATCTCAATTTAGCTAACCACCTGCCTCGAGACTGGGCTGTACACGTAGTGCTGTCACATTGCCACTTTTTTTAATACCACTCGCATTTATCACGTTACGTCATTTGTGCTTTTTGCGCAGAAATATTGTATGATTCACAGTCCTATCCGGTACATCACTATATAAATAAAGATTAATATTTAATTTAAATTGTTTATTTTGTCCCGTTTAAAATATAATCAATAACATTGATAACACCTAGAAACGAGAGGGTAGATTTGATTTCTCGCAAGTTTGTAATACGAATATAATGACCTACGTGAATAAAGATATTTTAATTCATTCATCAATACTAATAACTAGGGAAGAGGTTCTTAATAGGTAAGAGCTTATTTGTCCCAATATTCGGTAAATCGTAAACATGATCAATATTTTCCTTGACATAATGAGAGCAATTTTGCTATGAGGAAAGCAAATTTCAATAACTGCACCTAAGTATATAAAAATTCTTTCACTTTTTAAAAGCTACATTTCTCCAGAGTAGCATGGGCTATATATTATGTCAATAAATATATAATAATCAGATGTATATTGCTGTTTATCGGTTAAGTTAGACACAACCTGGCTAAAGCCATGGTGAGCTATTAGTATATAAAGTTTCGACATGCATCATTAAACACATATTTTTATTATATACATAAACGTACCAAATAAATATGCATACTGGTATAATAACATAATAACCAATCATACTCTTAATTTTCTTTTATGTATGAGATTTTTTTAATGGTTTAATATCGATTATGTTTATAGATTACATCGATATTTAGGTAATATCTAATTACCCAAGCTCAATCAGCCCTCGACAAATAAAGTGAAACCGATGGACCATCAACTTACATCATACCGCGGGCTTATTTACATAAGGCTGTCTTCACACCGTGTTAACTGCAATTAAGTTTTCACACGCGTCAACAAAATTAGCTTGTCACGGCGTTAGTGTGGGGAGACCATTATATTAGTGGCGGACAATTAGTTGATAGGTGACATGAGTAAATGAGGAATCGTAGACAGGTATTAAAAGTTAATGTGTCTGATTTTTTGTATATTCTAACGATAGATACTATGCATGTATATTTCAGATTATAAGTCTGTAAAATCTTAAATAAAATTTGAAGACGTTGTAAAGGAAGTTTAGCATCAACACAATTTGCGCAATACAGCTGCGTGTTAACTAGCGAATGTGACTGGAGCGGGAACACAATGACTATTAATAAAAATCTTTAATAATTGTAATAAATGTGTATATTTCCCAAAAAGGTTTACAGCGAAGAAGGCTAGTTAAAAATAAACATGTAAAAAAAACTGGTATCAAAAATACAAACATACAAAGTATATAAAATAATGATGGAGAAGCTGCCAGCAACATCGTATTCCGATTCTTTTATCTAATTAGAATGGTAAATAAGCTGTTGGTCCTCCTGATAGTAGGTAATGACCATTACCTAGGTACGAACAGCATAACGAACATTGATTTATCATGTGACGCCTGTAGCAGTATGCATGCGTTGCTATTTCGCATGTTCTGTAATTGCACTACCTTATCTATCTCTTCAGCTGAAACACATCTTACAAAGCAACCTTCTTGGCGGCAGAAATAGGTAAGACAGAGGTAGCCCCGTAGATAAAGTCTACCTCGGTTAAGTTAGTAATATCAATAAAATAATCATTAAAATTATCCGTTATAAATTAAGAATCTTCATATAACTTTGTATAAATGGTACCTATGATTACCTAAAACATGTATACAATTATTCGTAAACAAATATACTTTAAAAAAGTATTTGACGAGTGCATACGTCACAATTAATTTAATAGAAGCTTAGAAGCGGAAACGTTTGGAACGTGTTATTTTTAATCGATATAATATATTCGATTCGATAGGCCGCGTAAATACAGGTCATTCGATTTATAAATCTTGTTTGAAATCGATTTCAACAAGTGGCTATTAATTAAGTTGTAGTTAGATTGGGAATTAGATAGAGTAACCGCTGGGCGGCGTGCTTCTCAATGTTCTCACCGTGTTCTCATATCCGTATACCGTTTGTGGATTGCATGTCATGTTGCTAGATATAACATAATATTTAATTGATTTTTCATAATAATAATATCCCCACACAGTAGATAAACGGACAGTCCTCGAGTGGCGACCACGGACCGGAAGACGCAGCGTGGGAAGGTCTCCAGCAAGGTGGACCGACATTCTGGTCAAGATCGCTGGAAGGCGATGTCGTAGAGAACTTTGGAGAAGGCTTTTAGCCAACAGTGGACGTCTTCCGGGCTGAGATGATGATCCTTACACAATTCATACATACGCTATATAGTCCCAAGCTAAGCAGATCTTAAGGATACTAGACTACTGCTATACGTATATACTTAGATACATTTTTTTCGCTTACTTCTAATGATTACCTACCAGAAGTCCTCTATCCTCACAAGGTGCAAACATTTGAATTTATGAGTATAATTGTTTATGTCGACCTAGATGTTTTCTGTGTATATTATGTACGAGTATGTATTTCCGAAAAATATATTTAAGAATTTGTAACACTTGTGTAATACCCATAAGCTCTGCTTACCTTGGGATTGGCGGTGTGTGAATTGTTAATAAACATGGAATTACATTCGTCAGGGTAAATATATGTATTAATTTAAATACCTAATTAAAATCATATATGTTTACTTCCATGATTGCAATTTTAATGATTTTAATTAATTATGCATACACAATAATCTGTACAATGTTATATACTCAATCTATCTTATGAACAATCACGGATGTGTCTGTATAGGTATTGAGGTAGATAATAACAAATAAGACGTAGGTACATCATATTCATTTTTTGCATAAATATATAATATCTACAAATAGTTGAGACAAAAAATTAATGTCGATGCCTATCATTGTAATATAAATAGAAGTAGTCACACTAAAAATAAAGTAATCGAACTAAATTAACAAAGATTTAATTTACTTTAATAAAAACATACTTCGTATTGGTGGTCGTTCCGTATCGACATGAAATTGTAGCACAATAAAATAGCATATTATCATTTACAGTCCATTACAAAGTAGGCTATTGTTATATTTCAGCCGCAAATCGGGTTATTAAGTTAGCCATTTTATTTATTTGAAAAGTGATATGTTAGTAAAATTACGGGGTATGAAGCTTAATCTTTCGGAACGACAAAGCATGAAGTTCGATACTACATAGTTGATATAGGCAATGGTTGTCACTTGACATCACTTGGGCTGTCAGCTTATTTACTATTTCAATTGCATAGAAAAATAAATTTCTTATTTGGTTTGGTTTCTAATGGTCAATGAATGTATCGTAAAGAACCGTAATTAATTTAAATTATAAGTTTGAACATTATTAGGGTTCAATTATCAAAGACTATAATCACAGGCACTGACACTCGCACAGGCAATAAACAAAAGAGTATATATACGTGTGTATGTCAAATACATTATAATGTGTGTAATTTTCTTTTGTTTAGACTTAATATATTTTTCATGCATAATTTTATATACTCGTAAATATTAGCATTTTGTATTCCTTCTCTATATAAACTCTATTCGAATATGTACGAAATTTTATATTCCTTCGTCTACGCAAATTTCGTAAAAACAATGGTACAATGGATTTACTTCACATATTAAAATAATAAATGCAAAATTTTAATAGTATGCATTTATTATTATAAAGAGTAATAAACATCTATCATGTTTATTACTCTTTCACGCAAAATCTACTAAACGGATTTTGATGAAACTTTACAGTACGTAGCTTATACGTTAGAATAACACACAAGCTAAAAATATCAATCGGGCGAAGCCGCGTGCACAGCCAGTATAGATGGGTGTATGTAAACATGCTATTGGTATGATGATGATAGATCAGTGGCTTATTATTGTGGGCAGATGAAATCATCGCCACTACCGGGTGACTTGACCTTTCGTTTCGCAATATGTTGTGTACCTACCCATATATGTTTTTAATTCAAACAATTGAAAGGTATTATATGTAAGTTTGTAAGGAAAATTCAGAATTCACAATAAGCATGACTGTTTCGAATTTTTATTGGGACACGTCAACATGAGTTTATCCGTAAATACTAGATTGAGCTACGTTATCATTTTAGTCGAGTAGTGAGTAATTTACTAGTATTAATAAGTAGATTATAATATTAGTAATTCGTGGTGTTCAGACATAAGACACTAATTATTATATCCTCCCAAAAATTCTAGCTTGGAGGATTCTAAGATTAATGGAATTGAAGTTTTACTAAGAATCTAATAAAATAGTGCGTGAATTTTGATTTATGTAAATGAATAAGTATGTGTAATGTGCACTTTATTTGTTCCTCTCACAGAAAATAGACTTACATACATAATGTAATAAAAAAGTTAAAAACATACCTATAATAATTAGCAAATAGGTTACAACATGCGGAATTTACAGCGAATCAGGTATACCTGATTCGCCCCACCGAAAGCTTATTTACCAGTCCAGGTGTATAAACATAATCCATATTTTTGTATTCTTTATTGCTGTTTATATTTATTAGAATTATAAATACTATACTCGATGTCTTTGATAGATTCGTATCGGTCATTGTATCGATACGTAATCGCGTGTCGTAATCGATTGTATCAATTGATTAGAAAAAAATATATATAATTATTTCCGACCTCACTCAATTGTTTAATTGTTAATCACACTGACAATTAATTGAATTAGTGTTGTAAAATATTTAATAGGTACATAAACGTCGATTACCGAAGAGGTCGACCTATAAAGCTAATATAGAGTACCTACTCATGTCAACCTTGCTGTGATATATTTCTAGCTATAAAAATGTTTTATATATATTTTATATTGCACTCAGAAATGCAGTAAGAAAATTAATTGTAGGCAATGAGAGCAATGGTGGACTTATTCCTAAGAGAATTCTCTTCAAGATATTATAAAATCATTTTTTGTTTTGCAATTTAAGAACCCTGTATATAATAGCTACTAAGAAGAAAGAAAGAAAGAAAGAACTTATTTTTTATCTAATTGAAATGAAAATAAGCAACGGTCATAACATAGTCGGGTGATTTTTGTGATAATTCTCATATATTCGCCAATTCAGAGGGTTTAGGGTCATCCCTCCCTACCTCTCTTGTAATTTTACTACCATATCTCACTATTTAAACCTGGTGAAATATGCAAAAAACTATCTACACAAACGAAATTATACAGAGCTGCTTTCTGCCTAATATGGATTGTTACTAGAATACAATCCACAAGTATGACTTCTAAAGGATTTGCGCTACAATTTGTCATCCCATTGGTTGGGCGCGACTTCGGAAAATGGCGTTGAACGTAGGACATTTTGGATTTTTAGTGAGTTTTAATCTCTCGTTTGAGGGTTTGCTTAAATAGTATTTTTTTTAATTTAATTATTATAAAAAGATATAGTGCATTTTTTAAGAGGAATTCAATTTCCGGAACCACTGCTCCGATTTGAGAAATTCTTTTTATGATTGATAGTTACATTGTTTTAGAATGTCGCAGGCGATGTAATATTGTTGTAAGTTAATACTTATAAAACTCACAACCTCGAGGAAACCCGGACGAAACCAGGTCTAAAAACTAGTAAATCATAAAATTTATTAAATAAATGCCTTTTATATCTAAGAATTACTAATCCAAGGTTTCTATCGTAGCACATAGTTACATCTATATATGTATTTGAATAATATTCAATTGTAGTAATAAATAGCAAACGGTGCAATAAATCTCTATGGGCGTATAAATAAGGGGCTTACTAGACAAGTTAGGCCTTGGCATACAAGTGTATTCTGACGCATTTACTCGTATGGTAGGAACATACGGATGAGAACATACGATAACGTATGCTAACATATTTTTGTTATCAGTCTCTAAATGACGACCGCGGCGATCTAGTTGGGCATAGTTACTTGCCTACAGATGGTCATTGGTTCAATCCCCACGGTATACTAATATTTACCTGTTTGTATTGGTCTGGTTGATTTCTATGTATCTTCTCATACACTTGTACATATTCATATCTACAATAAATCGACTTCAGAGTTTTTACACAGATTTTTTGGTTAAGGGTGGACTCACCTTCAACAAAAAAAAATGTGTACAAAAACTCCGCGGAGAGTGTTTGCAGTTTAACTCAACAAAAATTGTTAAAGCAGAAGACGAATAAGAATTTATACACTTGGTTGAAATCCTACTCTTCGTTTAACAGCAGACAAATCACCTAATATGTTACGTTACGTTTGTTTTTAACACTTATGGTAATTTTGCACTAATACGGCATCTTGTCTCGAGGCTTGCGAGGCGAGATGCTGAATTAGAGAGACGCTGTAACGGACACGCTGTATTCATTCTGATGAAGACTTCTGGATGAAGTCCAAATAATTGTGGCGAAAGACAAAAACATAGTATATTTATTAAATTTTTGTAGATAGTTATAAAATATTAGAGAAACTGCAGTTGTAATTCCTAAAAAAATTATACACATTGATCAAAGACGGTAAGTGGGAACAGTTGAGAGATTCCCTTGCCCAGCTGTGGACCACAGACCAATAACGAATGTATGAAACTGTTTGCACGTGTCACCGATTCTCTTTAACTTGTTACTAACTTAAGTGATTTTCTACCTACTTTAAAATTCAAATGAATGTTAATGCGACAGTGTAACTTTGCAGTTAATTGGATTAACACACATACATACATTATTTATGGTTTATTTATAAAGTGTTAGACAGTGATAACAACTTGTGGATTAGTGATCGTATAAATTTGTTTCGTTTATAGATATGTATATGATGTAAACAAGGTGTTGAATTTATGGCTATAAAACAGGTATAAATATTTTCGTTGAGTTTTATACCCATTTAGAAAAGTATAAGACAAGAATAATTATAGTCAATTGAAATGGTAAATAACAGCAAAAATCTGCAGATTTTGACGAGCTAAAGAGAAAACGCCACTACACATCCTATGTGGTTGTAGTCCACTTATACATAAATGACATATCTCCTTGGAAAGTATACACTCCATCCTGAAGAGATAAAAACCTTCGCTTCTAAGATTCTTTAGAAGAAGAGAATTCGAATAGAAGCCTTCAATGTTGTCCCTGACGGGTCTAGGCAGCGAACTTTGAAACAAGGCGAGTAGAATCTATGTTGGTCGCAGTGCTACAGGTCTAAAGTACCTGACAATAGCGCAATCCTCTCAATAAAAAAAATGCAAATGTATAAATATTTGTTTTTATATCATACGGACCAGTAAGCTTGTAACACTCCTGACAGTAAGAGATTACTTCCGCCCAAGAGCACTCGCAGTACTAGAAGAATAGTAGACGGATTGGTGGCCTTTTATGAAGTAACTCCAATTTCTTCTACAACCTACCTAATTACCACCCAATTAGGTAGGTTGTAGAAGAAATTGGAAAAAGATAGAAGATAGAATAGAATTTTGTGGCAGTTATGACTGAGTAACGTTATTTTAAATAAAGAAATAAATAAATAAATATAATCCTTACTTCTCTGTTTTAGGAGACTACATGCAATGTCATTACATCTAGAATAACACAATTGCTCATGTGTTTTTTCAATTTTCACTTTACAACTTGTTATTTCATAAAAGCAGATTATTATACATTGAAATCGTTCAGTTATTAGGTCTTATTATTCGTAGTCACATAGAGTTAGACCACACAGTTGTTACTGGTGCGGTGCCCACGATATTTTCTACCAATTCTAGACTGAATCTAGAGTGGACGAGTAAGACGATGGATTTATGTTCAGTTATTATATTATAATGCATCTATATGCATGGGTATTGAAGCGAATATACGATCGATTCAGATGTTTAATCGAGAAATAGTGAATGGATCTAAGACTATGAACGATCAATAAATTTAATAAGTGAATGAATGAACGATTCATAATATAATTCTCAGAGATAGTAACTATTTAAATATCTATAAACTTTATATTCTATAGTAGATACATCGGAGCAACAACAGCTTAAGGATAGTGTCTCTTAAAATCTTTCACTTTTCACTCAACTCTATATAGCTGTTTGGAGTGTAGTTTCTATTAAATTATTTTACATGTATGTATGTTATATGATATTATTACCAATTCTACTCACTTATTATTTCGACGGCCTCAGTGGTCTAGCGGTTTAGCACACCGCCCTACTTCTGATGGTCGCGGATTCCATTCCTCGCACGACACAGACATTTTTATTCATGAGTATTATTGTTTGTATCGGTGTGAGTATTTTCTATGTGTAATATGTATGTATTTACGAAAATAAATTATATCTATGTATTTGTAACAGTTATCTAGTACCCTTAACACAAGCTTTAGCTAGCTTAACTTGGATCTAGATAGCGCTGTTTGAATTGTCGTGAGATTTTTTTATTTGCTATTTTTTTATTAACATTTTTGTTGTTTTTTTTATTAGAATGTAAATGTGGCAGTGAGCTAGTTTACTACTATTTCTTTGATTATTTTTAGTTTCATATTGGTGTTTTCATCACCGGATAGTCAGTCAAAATTGAAAGAAATATTTCAATCAGACTTAAACATATAACCTCATGGATGTTTTAGTTTAGTAACATATTAGGCCAAGACACTTTCTAGAGCTCATGTAGTAGACAGATTTACTTGAAAGGCGACTGTGTCGACGTAAAATATTGCTGTAAGGCAATACTTACAAATTGTTCGTCTACTCAATTCTATAGCAAACGAACAAATGATTGCGATATCTCGATAATAGTTACTAAGTGTTGGCATTCGCCGCTCCTTGCCGGCCCGCCGTAATGATACGTTGATGTGCGCCCGCTAAATCGCAATTACCTTAGCGTCTGTATTTCTAGGTTATTTGTAAACAGTGTTTATGGGTATGACTTGTTTTTATACGCGGTGCATCATTATTATATTTAAAAATGGATTAAATTATTAAGTGCAAACGTCAATTTTAAAAAAATGTGGTCTTGAGGTATTCTGACTGTATATTTATGGCAACATTGATTATTTAAGTAAATTTGAAATGGTAAATAAGCTGACCGCTTTTTTGATGATAAGTGGTAACCATCGCGTATATACATATAATACTTGTACATGAAAAGCACTAGTGATGCCCGTATGACTCATGCGTTACCATCAAGAAATATTAAGATGTTTCTTATCCTGTAATTTCGCTGCGTCCTCGCCTTTCGATTAAAACACAAGTTACAAAGCGGCCGTAATAGGTCAGACTGAGGTACCCGTTTATGCATACGTTTCTAATGATATATTTCAGAGAAATAAATTTTTACTGTATATGTTAAATTATACTGTATTTTTACATTTTCATATTTGACAAAACTTTGTACTCCTTTTCACAAAAAATGCGCGGACGGAGTACGAAATTTCGTAAACTTATAGTTTACGTAGAAACGTAGTGCAGAATGCTAAATTATGTTTTTAAACTTATGCATAATAAACACAGTTAAGTCAATAAAAAAAACATTACACATACTACCATGTATCATGCACATAATATAATATAACTAATTACACGTAAAGTTTCTATTATAGATGGCGGTAAAAATAAATATAATGATCTATAAATTGTGAAGAGAAAGGCATCATTCTAATTTGAACGCATCACAATATACAAGAAAGGTCCGCCCCTGACGTGGACAGAATCAATAGAATACAAAACACGGATAAAGCATCTGCTAATATGGAAATGTACTTATATCCAACATCTCATTTACCCCTGGTAACTCCACATATTGTAAAACCTAAAACCAGTTCCGTACAATACAAAATTACCAATCATACGTAATTAGGGTAAAGAAAGGGTTCAATACATCAATAGTTCTCAGGCTGGTATGCAAAAATTATCCAGGGAACGGGTGCTGTGTGCGTGCCCAACAATTCCGTTGGCATGCCTGTAATTTCATATTTACACCGATATGACTGGGAATCTTCCGAACCAACCCGCTCGTAATTACTATGTAATTGTCGATTGATGTTAATATTTATTGTGAAGTTGAAATGGATAGAGCAATGAAATGTGACTGTTGACGTATTAAGTATCATAAAAGGTGTGGCAGAAATAGTTTATTTCTTTATTACTTGTTTATCAGCTTATTATGGTCATTGCCTGCTTTTCTTAGCTGAATCTAAAATACGAACCGGACAGTAGGATTAAAAATAAAATTTTAACAATCTAGAAAGTTTCAAACGAGAAAGTTTTAACGCAGACATTATTTATACGTGTAATTAAAAAAATCACGGGTTCTTACCGAGTTTTATCTGAAAATCAATAAAAATAATTAAAACGTGGTTAGATGCCGTGATGATTCCTAATTGTACGTATAATCTATAAAGTTCTATATGAATAAATATTTTCCTTAATTATTTGAAAGGCATACCTGAAATTGTCACGAGAAATTGATAATAGAATATAATTTATTAAATTTTTTAAACTGTCTTAAATGTTACCAGATGAAAACTATAAAATTACCTCTAAACCTAATCTAAGTAGGTTAGTAACAGAATTAGTACCTGTGAGATATGACAGTGAAATTGTAAGAAACGGATGAAAGACTCCTGAAGAATGACAATGCATGCCCTTTGGTTCATTTCTATAGGCAACGGCTTTTATTAGATGAGCTTAATCAAATGATATCAGATTGTTTATCATTACGATTAAATAAAAAAATAAGTTACAATTATTTAAAACTAGATGACCTGCATACTTCGTCTGCATACTTACTTGACATTTATCATTATATTTCGTCTAATTTACAGAATATCTATTTAAATGTTTGCCTATATGTTATTCTGATATATAAAAATATATTACTATAAGATTTAATAAAAATCCATTCAGTAGTTTTTGTGTGAAAGAGTAGCAAACATCCATCCATTCATAATCACAAGTAAGATTATGCTTAAATGGAATGTAAAAAGTAAAAAGCAGAGACTATTTTTCGGTAGCATCAAGATTCAAGCTAGAAGTTATCGAGCAGTATCAGAATAAGACAATAATGGCTAACAACTACTGGAAACTCAACAAAGAGCCGTCATTCCTGGCCGACGATGCCAGCGAAATCATATGCAAACTGCGTTTCCCACGATCCTTCTATTATTGAACGTTTATCGAGTCCGCGCATTCTTATTCTGAAACATTTTAATCAAATTATCGAAAAATATATGGTGTATTAAAAAAATATATGGTGCTATTTTTGAGGATACATTTATTACAACAACGTTTGTTTATGTTTATTTATCTATCTATGCGTTTACTTACTGATTCATATAATTATACTATATTATAGTTGTACAAGTGCATGACAAAAAAGCTGTGTAAAATAATGTGTTAAATATACTATTAAAAGTTATACCAATAATATGAAGTCATGAGAAAGATTTTACTTTATTTTAATAATATTGATTATAATATAAAAATATTATATTTCAGTAAATACACTATCATCTGACTGCTGTTCACAGAATGAGTATAAATAATTATAAATTTATTGTGTATAAAAACTGTTGCTATTGTGTATAAAAATGGATTTAGCTAAGTTTTTACACCCAGTAAGTATCTAAATAATGCAAATAGTTCGTAAAAACTACGAGTAAACTAGGAAAACCAATAAGAAATCAAAAAGAGACCAGAATAAGTACGCCAGTGGCGAGTATCATACAAAATACGACGGTAGTCCCTTGGGAACGCTTGTGAAATGTGCCTCTTGAATTCTTGTTGAGATAATTCAATTTTGAAAATTTTCCACTCTACCTGCATTTATACTCATTCATGAAAGGCCTGTATTTATTTACTATTGTAAAAATGTTTTATGTTCTTTCAATTGAGTTAACTATTACTTTTATAATTATAATGGTTCATTATATAAATCTAATAAATGTATATTTTGATAAATTTCTGCTATTCATAATCACCTATATTTGGTTTGCTAATTTAGTTTTTCTTAGAAAAATCCCTTTGCAAAAAACCAGGGCGAAGTGTCGTCACGTAACTACTTTTTGTTTACCAGTTCGAAATAGCCATAATATCTATTCTGAAATGTAACAGTACATAAAAAATAATGTATATATTATTCATTATTTTTATTCATTATACTTTTACAAAAAGTCATAATAAATAATATGATTTACATTAACACACTGTAACTTTTTTGTACAAACAATAAACTAAAAAGCTACACTGTTCGTATTAATAAACGAAACACTCTTACTCTCTTAGAATCTTAAGTTAATTTGTTATAAGATATTCAAAGAACATCATACATAAATTCACTGAAAATTCGATCACTTTAAAATAATTACAGGTGAGCGGTCAGTGACGTCACGAGCGCTGGTAGCGTGCGATCCGAGCGTGACACTACCCGTCCAGGATTCCACCCCTGCAGGCACCATTAGGACCAATAACCATCAGTCGGTAGCCAGCCGCAGCCCACTAATTTTCTCTAATTTTCCTATCAAAACCGAAACGCTGTTCTTTTTTTAAAACGACTAACTGTTGTTCGTGGGAAAATCGCTTTGTTACGCAATTATTGAATTTGCCGTTTTATTATCAAGGTTGTATTTCGAGTTTGATGCTCGTGTGTTTACGGCGATATTTATGTGAGACCTTGTGGTAATTCGCTAAACGATGCTTGAAGGAGAATCCTACTGAATGGTGGATAACTACGGCCTATAATAAAAATGAATGATGTAACATAATATGTAAGGTTTAGGCAAGTTTTTATTTCGAATCATCAAAATTTTCGTTGGTCGTAAAGTG
The DNA here is from genome assembly GCF_030625045.1 of Achroia grisella. Lineage (NCBI taxonomy): Eukaryota > Metazoa > Arthropoda > Insecta > Lepidoptera > Pyralidae > Achroia > Achroia grisella. The sequence goes on from NW_026713038.1 coordinate 2,136,075, forward strand.
CGAGGTTAATTATTATGTTAACTGATCTATAAAATGTTATTAATATTTGCCTGATAATACTGTCAAGGAATATTTTTCAAAGAATGGAAGATGGATTCCTCTACTGATAGACGTGAACCGTACTATTTGAAATGTACGGGATAGACAGACACACTTGCGGAATATTTATAATATTATGTATAATGCAAATAAAATATTTGCATTATCCATACCAATATTGTAAATACGAAAGTGGTTGACCTCCACGCGGTAACCTCTGGAAACCATGGTGGTAAATTGCTACGTGTCAAGATAGATGATAAAAAGAGCATGAAGCTAGGTCAGTTAGCTTAACTGACCTAGCTCCATGCTCATTTTATCATCCTCCACTGGTGCCCCGCCAGCGTAAACCGTAAGCGTAGGCGAATGCATCATACTATTATCGTCCATAAAAAAAACACACTAGGATTCTCTAGCACAGATCTACGAAATAATGTAACTGTACTAAAATGAATAATTGTTATTATTATTGTATATCTTAAGTAAACATCGCAGCAAGGTACATTAAAAAATAGGTAAGTAGTTTGGCAAATTTAAAGTGCCTAAATAACTTTTTGATTGACGTGATATATCCATAAATTTTGCTTTGTGCAATATATGTTAGTAACCTCGACAATTATATGTACTAATATTTTACATCATAAAATGAATAGTTTTTTTAATAAAAAGGAATTCTTGGAGCAATTTATTTCAGACACTAGATGATAATGTCAAGAAAAAACAAAAGTAGAAATTTATTTAAAAATACGTATTATTTCCAAGTCAAACTCAAAAGCATTTAAGCCATAAAACTGTTTTTGTGTCTTTTTTTTATACATAACAAAGCACTAATGGACTTAGCATTGCAATAGAAAATAGATTCATGAGACGTTTTTATGATTTTATATCGGTTTTTTTATATTATTATTTAATCGTTCGTTACATATAACATATTTCTGAGCTTTAACAAAAGTAAATGTAGGGATTAATTTTAAGTTACTTCCAAGTCAAACTGCTACTCAAAAGCATTTCTTAGTGTAGCATTGAGGCCTTTACAAAAACTGTTTTTGCATTCTAAAGAAATGGACAAAATATTGCAATATACTTATAAAGTAAGTTCACGAGACGTTTTTACGAATAAATTGTAATTTTTTTTATATCATGCAGTATCAATAATATAGATGTTCTATGTTTAACTGAACATTGGCTCAAAGTGAGCAATATGATGTTCAGCTTAAACAATTATAATATTGTCAGCTGCTTTAATAGAAAAATAGTAAATAGAGGAGGTTCTATGATATTGGTGAAAAATAATATAAAAGTAAAAGAACGTAGTGATATTGGCAATCTTTCTGTTGAATGTTGTATTGAAATTTCCTGTGTGGAACTAGACAATTATATAGTTATATGTGTTTATAGACCTCCAAATAGTGATTATAATTTATTTGAAGAGGTAATGGAGGATATTTTAAAAAGAGTATTTAATATTAACAAAAAAATTATAGTGTGTGGTGATTTCAATGTTGACATTTTATCACATAATACCACAAAAACTAAATTAATGAGTTTATTTCAATCCTTTGACTTGAGTAATGTCTTCCACGAACCCACTCGTATCACTGCCACGTCTGCTACTTGCTTGGATAACATATTTAGCAACAGTGAGTATTTAGATAAAATAATAATAAACAACCTTCCTTCTGATCACTGTGGTCAAATAGTTATTTTTCCAAATCACTTAAACAAAATTGGGAAAATTAATTTATTAAAAAGAGACTTGACTAGTTATAAGATAAATAAATTTAAAATATCAGTTCGTAGTAAATTAGATTTTTATCTTCCATCTAATGAACCTAACAAACTTTATACAGATTTCTTCAATATTGTTTCTAACGAATATAATAAGGCTTTTAACAAAAAAACTATCAGTATTATTAACAAAACAAAATTTTCAGAATGGGCTACAAAGGGAATTCTTAAAAGTAGAAATATATTATTTGATTTATATGCTCAAAAAAAAATACCGTTTCGATAGTACATTCGTAAATTATGTAAAAAGATACTCAAAAACTTTTAAAAAGGTATGTAATGTAGCAAAGTCTAATTATCTAAATAAAAAAATTAAAGAGTCCAAGGATAAGATAAGGACAGTGTGGAATATTATTAACAAAGAAACTGGCAAAGTTAAAAGTCCATATAACGATTTTACGCTAAATTATAATGATAAACTAGTAACGTCCACAAAAGAAATTGTCAATATTTTTGAAAATTTTTTCGCTAATATTCCAACTGATATTACTTCCTCTTTGGACTCTTCTCCTGGTACAGCTAAATCATTCCTTATTGATAATGTTGTTTCTTGTCCGGTTACATTTAAATTTACATTTATTGACATTGCTACAATTACTAAAACATTTAAACAATTAAATTTAAAAAATACTGAAGACCATTGGGGCATGTCTGTTAAAGTTATTAACACCGCTATAGATGTTATTGCTCCATATTTAGTAATTATTTTCAATAAATGTATTTCTGACGGTGTTTTTCCCAATTTAATGAAACATAGCAAAATAACTCCACTCTTTAAGTCAGGAGAAAAAACTGTGGTAGGTAATTATAGGCCTATATCTATCTTACCAGTATTGAGTAAAGTGTTTGAAAAAATTATGCTCAATCAAATGCTACAACACTTTAAAGTAAATAAACTGCTTCACAGTCGACAATTTGGTTTCACGGCCGGTAAATCAACTACTGATGCCGGTGTAGCTCTCATTAAATATATATTTGATTCTTGGGAGAGGTCTCAGGATGCAGTCGGTGTATTTTGCGATCTTTCAAAAGCATTTGATTGCGTTGAACATGAAACACTTTTGCTCAAACTTGAACATTACGGTATTAGATATGAAGCACAAAGCATGATGAAATCCTATCTAAATAATAGAATGCAAGTTGTCGAAATAAATGGTGTAAAGTCTGAAGGAACTAGTATTAAAATGGGTGTTCCTCAGGGCTCTATTTTAGGTCCTTTCTTATTTTTAGTTTACATAAATGATCTTCCTTATATGGTAGAAAAGATAGCTGACATAGTTCTGTTTGCTGATGATACTTCATTAGTATTCAAAGTCAATCGACATATTGATGATTTGGACGAAGTAAACGGTGCTCTTTCTTATGTTTTAAAATGGTTTACGGCTAATAATATGTTACTAAATGCAAATAAAACTAAATGTATCAAATTTACTCTCCCCAATGTAAGACCGGTAGATTCAAAAATCATGTTGGACAATAAACCTATTAATTTTGTGGATGATACTGTATTTCTAGGTATCACATTAGATTCCAAGTTGCAATGGGGTGCCCATATTACTAAATTAGCGAGTCGACTTAGTTCTGCCGCTTATGCGGTAAGAAGAATTAGACAATTAACAGACGTGGCAACAGCTAAACTTGTGTACTTTAGTTATTTCCATAGCATTATGTCGTATGGTATTTTGTTATGGGGCAAAGCAGCTGATATAAATACAATATTTATTTTACAAAAGAGGGCCATTCGCTCCATTTATAGCATGGGTTCCAGGGAGTCTTTGCGAGAGTGCTTTAAGGAATCAAATATCCTCACCGTTGCTTCTCAATATATTTATGAAAACATCATGTATGCCAGGAAGAATATAGACAGTTTCAAAAGAGTTAGTGATTGCACTAATAAAAGCTTACGTAACAATAACAAACTGATTTTACCTAAATGTCGTTTGGCTAAAGTTAGTAATTCGTTTTATGGCAATTGCGTAAGGTTTTACAATAAAATACCAGAGTCTGTTATAAATCTGCCAGAAAAAAGATTTAAATGTCAAATAAAACACTTCCTTTGCAAAAAAGCTTACTATAAAATTGAAGAATTCGTTAACGATAATAATGTTTTTGTAGAAAAATTTTAAATACATAGCACTGACAATATTATCTGATTACACTAATAATGAGTGCGTAGCGATTTCTATGTTGATTGTCGCATGCCTCTTACTTGTTACACTGTAATTATTTATATAAAAAAAACATCTATCAAAAAGAGCAACACACAAGTTTCTTGCTCATTCTTCTTGTGATGAATCTGCATTCCGAATGAGTGGTAGAATCAAAATATGACTATTCAAAAGTGCTTGTAATGAGTTTATTTGAATAAAGATTATTTCTATTTCTATTTCTATTTCTATCAATAATATAATTGTTAATTTACCTTGTTGAAAGTAGTTGGATTTTCTGACATATACACAGACAAGCGCCATTAGTTGAAGTTGCGACAATCTCTGCCTGGTAGAGGGTGGCAGCGGCAGGAGATCTCGAAGATTCGCTATTTCTGCGTTGATAAGGTCCCGCCTTAATTTGCTTGCGCCTTTTGTTGATTTGCCTTGGTCGAATCTGTATACAGAAAACATAATATTTATAAATATTTGTAATATTTTTTTATGTAATTGGTATGACAAACAAACAGATTGTCTGTCTGACGGTAAGTGGCAATCCTAATCAGATGACGCTCTTAGTACTCCTTCACGGATTGCTATTCCCGATAACTTATTTGTAATATTCCATATCTTAGTATACCATTCCTTTCACCCTTCTATCTGATTCACAGTTAACAGTGCAATTTGCTTGGCAGCAGAAATTATTACATCATGTCTTGACGTAACAATTTATCATACAATAAAAAAAAATTGGCCCGTGTCTAAAATGCTTCCTGGAGAATATTAATAATTCTAATTTTCCACCTATTTATTATTCGACAGGATTACAATTGTAACTCATTAATTATATTTTCAAACTAACTATTCAATAATATTTTTATTCATCGTAAATAATAGGCAATTAATCATTTATAGACATTTGAATATAGTAATTCAACGGTAGGTATTTAATATAAATTATTGTTTGACTTATCTAATTAATGATTTTAATTTAGGGGTCCGCGTCTATCTGGCCTGTATGCTGACTCACACCTATTAAGATTTGCACATACTACGTTGATTTTAGAGAAACTTTCGTAACCTATAGTAATAAATGGTAACTTATAAGTATACCTATAAGAGACAATAGTTGAAATTTTTATACGTTTGTAAAAAATTAATAATATCTCAAACAAATTTTTTCATATTTTCATTTTTCATTTTCTTATATTTATAAATGTTTTCTTTTCTATGGTAGTGGTACCCGTAGCCTACGAGTATATACCTGAATAGCACCACAATACCTGCGGTACTCATAACTTGCTATACTAGAGGACTAAGGTCTCATGCTTCCATACCGTACAATATCTATGCCACAGTCAGTTAAAACATTTTGCAAACTGCTTGACCTCTGAAATATGTGTTACAGGTATCCACGACATTATAAAAAGCGTACCTCAGCAAAATGTGATAAAAATAAATAGAATATATTTAAAATCTCGTAGTATCTTCAGACTAACTTTTGGAGGATGCGTACATTAGCTTACCGTCAAAAGCTGTTTTTTTTAATATATCTATTATAGAAGAAAGAGAAAAGAAAACATTTTTTTTTTAATTTGAACTAAATTTATAAATGATTATGTTTTGTTAACAAAAAAAAATAAACCTATAATAATAATAAACTACCTACAGAACCATAAATTATTTAAATCCTACACACTCGTGGCCGGTTTTCTTCTTTTTTATCTTACATGTTATTGTATGTTATCACGATTATGCGTAATGACAGATGTGTTACACAATATTATGAGATGTTCAATCACCGTTTGACATTTAGACCTTCCATTTTTCTTATTTTTTCGGTTCCCATAGCAGACAGAGTCAGTTATTTTGGTCAATTATATCATCAAATCGTAAAAATTATAAGTCGTAGTTTTTCCTAATATTTAGTTATAGGAGAAATAAAACATTTGAATAAACTTATAAACATATTTCAATGTCCTACTAACATTTAGGTACCTATGTCCTACTGAAATTTAGGTATAGTCATAGTGTAGATAAATATAGTTAGTATAGACTCATGAATGCTCTGCTGATCGTTCTATCCTGTAAGAATATCGTCGGCATGGATTGAAATTAAAGTTCTCTGATAACCAAATATATGTTCTAATATTGTCCCAATTGTCCGTCGTATTTGTTTCATTGACGGACTTGGTGGTCTAGGGGTTTAGCATACCGCTTTACCTCCGATGGTCGTGGGTCCGATTCCTCGCACGGTACAAACATTTGTATTCATGAGTATGATTGTTTGAGTTTGATTGATCGGCCCGAGTGTTTTCTATGTATATTATAATATGATGTATTTACAAAAAAAATATATATAAGTATTTATATCCGTTGTCTAGTATCCATAACACAAGCTCTGCTTACCATGGGACTAGATGGCGTTGTGTTAATTGTCACGGGTTATTTATTATTTAATTTTTGTCATATCAATCATGTCGTCAGTAGTTCTGTCTGTATTAGTTATATGTCTTATTAGCGCCGCTTATAAAGAGGCCGCAACAATTAACTAAACTAAATTAAAATAAAGGAGTGTGTAGTTTATGTTAATGTTATCTTTAGACTAATGGTTCTATTTAAACTATTCTTTTAGTATTTAATTTTCACCTCCTATTTGAATTGAAATAATAGAGCTACTTCGATTCTATAGTAAAATAATAAAATATCGAAGTAGAATTTGAAAAGTCTGCTTGTCTCGTCTTTTTCATTGTTAATTGATATTTTAACTACTGTCCACTTCCGTATATACAATAGTTCTTATGATAATATATGTATGTATGTGTCAATGAATACCTGATGAGAAACTCGTTAGCTTGTTTGCATTTCCCATTTCATAAAAATAAAAATCATAATAATAATTAAGATCTTTTGATCACAAGAAGTAGTTAAATAGAGATAAAATAAAAACAACCAAATAATTCGAATAAAATTAGTTCCACATTCGTTTCCTCGGCGGCGATCATTAAATCCGTTCGAAATCGATCAATAAAATTTTTATTGTATTAGAAATAAACGCGAATTATTTTCAAAAGTTGGGAATTAACCTTGAGTGAAGTAATTGTATCAAAGGTCGCGAAGGTAAATACGCTCGAATGGAACTGTAATTGCGGATTGCGGACGATTTGGGAAGTAATACAGTTACTTAGAAATACCTCAAGCGAAGTTGTATTCTTGGATTGAATTCTGGACTTCGTATGTTATTTAATTTGAAACCCCGACAAAAAGAGGAATGTATAAGTTTGATGTGTTAGTATTTATATGTCTGTCGCGGCATCGTAGCTCCTAAACAAATGATTCGATACGTTTTTTGTTTGAATGCTGCATAACAGCGAGATGGTTCATAGCTACGATATGTTACTTTTTAAAAAAGGTCATTATTTTTTTTTTGTTTTTACTCATAACAAAAAGGAATATAATAATTGAAAAATATATCGAATTTGTCAGATTAATTGGACGATACGGAACAGTGATAAAAAAATTACATCCATAAGTGGCCGAATGTGAAATGAATGAATAATTATATGAATAAAGTATTTTAATTTTGTTGAATAAATAAATGTATCATAATTTCAACAGAGAGTCCGTCAAAAATATAAATTAACAAAATATTTTTTAAATGGCTGCCAGATTAGAACTCGCTGTTTTCGAAGTAAGTCTGGGTAGTAAACTACTAGTTCACGGTACTTCTAATGCAACGTAATATATTCTTATTCCAAATCAAACTCCACTCCCAACCAGTAAGTGACATCATGAATGCATTGAGAGAACTAAACTCAACTACTGCCAAGCTCCAAGGTCAAAGGGCCGTATAATATTCCAACTATTACCCCATCAGCTAAAATAACAAGGATGGAAGATTCAGATGGACAGCTTGTGCTTTAAAAGGTCGTAAGTTCAAATGGTACGCCTTACGCTAAGCGATATGAGATTGGTGCCTTTACATATAATGGTGATTATTATCATTGGTCTCCTAAATTTTATTTTTGTTATATATTGATTTAAATTTGACGCAGTCATTATTTATATGTATAATTAGTAAAAATAAAAAGTTTCAATAGTAGCAACAAACGAAGACGTGTGAAAATATTAATAATAAAAAAAAAATATTTTATTTACCATCTACCCACTGTCTCTTCAGTTTACCCGTGATCATGGCGGTTGAAACACTGCCGAAGTATCAGGAACTCAATAAAAATAAAACGTACTTAGAATAAACTATATTAAAGTAGATATGTGCCAAAATATTCATGTAAATGGGAACATATTGAGTGTTGAGTTTACTATACCGCAGCGAAGATTACAGCTGTGAAATTATTTATTTATAGAACTGACCAATTCTCACAAATTACACTATAAAGTTGATGTGCGGACGCACACCGCTCGTGGCGCTTGACGAATGGTTATATTAACGTTATTAATAACTGTGTCCCAGTTCATACCGAGCAACTGTTTTCTACGTATGTTAATTTTAAATTAAATATTTAATATTACTAACGTCAATCATAAATTATTTAGGTAATATTTGGTTGTTGAATTATTTTTGCAACGATAATCGATATAAGCAATTGGAATTTCAAAAATCGAGCATTAGTTAGAAATCAACCTGAAAGTATCATTATTTCCACTAGGTACAGTTTAATTTAGATAAAATGACGGCGATAACTGAACACAATTAATATAAAAACTACATGGTCATTGTTTTAGAATTTACTTTCATTTAAATCAAATTTCAAACACTATCTCTATAAAGAAGAACTATGCAAAATGAAATAAAATTGTTTATATTCTATATTTAAAATTAAATATAGCCAATATTTTATCATACATTAAGTGTGAAAAAAGTTTAAATAAATGAATCAATTAACGTATCATTTAATAATGATTCTATGAAACTTTATAAAAAAATGTTTACATTCCAAATTTAAAATTAAATGTGACCAATACTTTATCACCATTCCAGTTAGGTGCGAAATTGTAAATATATGAATAAATTATAGTATTATTAAATAATGATTTTATAATTTACAATTAGTATTATTGAGTTGTTAATATCGTTAATCAATGTAATATAATCTTTTTATTTGACAAATAGTGGCAATAAAAATCAATTAATGCAGAATTGATTGAATAAATTACATCAATCAATGGCTATAAAAATGCACTAAAGTTTGCATTGAATTAGTATTTTATATTATAATAATGCGTTTAAATTGAATTTAGGTCTTTATATGATTTTATTATAGTATAACGTAGTTGATATTGAAATATAAAATATTTAATGAGGTCACTGTATTACATTTTTAAAAATAAGATTTAATAATATGTATAATAGAGAAGGGAGGACGGAAGAAAATAATTTATAGGTATAAATTAATTCTAGAATATATTAGAATCTGTAGTGGTATTATACAAAAGACATAATTACCACAGATTAACTAAAATTACAAGGTATAATGTCTTAGCTCTTTTGAATCACAGCTCATGGGAGTACATGCTTACAGCATTACCTAATAACATGTGTCCATGGAACTCTTCATTGTTTAATCGACCACCAGGCCACCACCAATCATTTACCACCAGGTGGAGAGCAAGCTAGTTTGCAATTCCATAGACAAAAACTACTTTTGTCAGCGATGTCTACCATTTCCGGTAATATATAGAAATGTGACTGTACATAACTTTTTTATCAGTAAGTTTTGGGGTAAATACAAATATATTTATGTTGCCATTGACACGAACGAAGGAGATAAAAAATATTTATATACATAAAAAGTAATCACACACATACATCACGCCGTTCATTTCTATAAATTATAACCAGGTTCAGATATGCTTTGTGAAACAGTTTTCAATAAGTACCCAAAAGAGGCGAAATTCAATGAACACGTTTATTCATGGACCTCTTATTAGCTAATACAGTGCACGCGATGCTCCCTGCTCGATTCTTGTGCATGAGATTTATTCCACTCTGATCCAAAATTCGTAGAAATTTATATAAAATATTGAGATGGCTTATTTTATATATTTTTTTTTTAAATTATCGTCGACATTGAAAACACTACATTTAACATGTCATATTTAGCTGGGTATATTTTAATTCAACCATAACAGGGAGCGTGTCTACGTCATCTCTCGAAATATTTTTTTTATTCATAATAGGTATTTTCTTCACTGGAGAGTCAGTCAGAAATGTAAATTGACACATTGTTTTTTGGTTAGATATTTTGGCTATAAGTCGGGGTAATTAACTACTAGGCAACGAGACTCTCAAATATGAATAAATTTTATATTTATGACATCACATGTACTCAAATATAAATATATATATTACGTACTAATATTATTGTAATCCTAAAGTATATACAAAATACTCGAATTCGATAAGAGTTCATTGGCGTGATATGTCATTTTTTTTTATTAATTATTTATAAATAAAATTGTACTTAATCGTTTTAGACATGTTAATAAAAGAAAAAAAAAACTCTTGACTACATGAATAAATAATGTACAAATTAATTATTCATATGCTTGTAATATTGCATAATGCTACCAAATTATATATGATAATAAAGATTGTTGCACGTTGAGTTATGTAATAGGCACATTTTTTATTACTGTACAAATGATATTGCGAACAATTATTTTTGTTTACTATTTTTTGATAATTCAATTCAATTAAACAAACAGTTAAATTTTATACTTTAGGTTACTTTGTATATACGAGTATTAATGATATAAACGGTCGAACCTGAATAAATCATAGTATGTATATCCCGAGTACATCTATCACGTTTCTCTATTAACTAAATGCCGTATCAAAAATCCTAATTAAATTTTTTTTACTTACATAACATATCATATAGTATCCATAACATTCGCCAATAAAGAATAAAATTATACATTTCATATAATTATGGGTTGGAACACTCGAGAGCTACTTTAGACACAAGCGGAGTAAATCAACAGGATCAACCGTTCATGTGTATCGTGGGAACGAAATGCATTATTACCTTAACTGGGGAAGTAAGACTTAACTTAGGCTATTTTATATTGAGGGTATTTTCGTCTAAGTGAATGTCTTAGTTAAACAGCGCCATACTTAAATTACCTTATTGAATAGACTCAAAAAAGAAGTAGGGATCGTTAGTAATCTAGACTATTGTATTCATTGCTGGCAATATATTGTGATGTTAGATCAACCTCCACGCATTCTCCCTGGTAATAACTGTTATTAATTCCTGGAGAATTCGTCACGAGGGGTAAGTAAGGTTACTTACTACTATTCTCAAACTAATCGGCTTCCACTGGCGCCTCTTCAGCTTATACCTATATAGTAACCTGATGCACTATTCTATTATTAGCCAACAATAAACAAAGCTACACATTATATATAATTTAATCATACATATTCACACATATTTACTATGTCCCATTAAAATTTTATACATCTACCAAATTTCAAATGTCTTGATCAATTTCAGTTTATTAAAGAAAATTTTCTAAGTCATTTTGGTCATATTTTTAACCTTCTAATAATTTTGCTTTATTGTCATTAGATTTTTTATGAAATAAATTATTTCGAACTACTTTCTATGCTTAAGATTTTCTAACATTTACTTACTGCTGTGAAATTATAGGTATTACTTATTGGACATTATTATTAGCCGTATGCTACAAAGAAAATCCTCATATTTTCCCACGGAGGAAGCCGTTACAAAAGCAACTGATAATTTAGACAATTTTCCAATATCAGGTCTTACACGCTCTAAAGCACGAGATACGAGAGACGAGAAAGCGATATAGCGACTATTGAGCAATATTTATGCAAAAAGTAATTATGTTTTATAATTTCTAAAAAAATCTGATGTCATAGATGTGGTGATATATACTTGTTTTGGTAATAGAATAAAAAAATAGGTTAGATTTTTTTTGCATTTTACTGTGTTGATTAAATGATATCTTAATAATTTTACTAGATATCGATTGAGTTTACTTTTGTATTGGTCTCAAACTGATATTAACCTAATTAAGTATAATAATTTACCACATAAGTTCAAACTTATTTCAAAATATTTTTTTTATTATTTTTTAAAGAATTTAAGATATTAAATTAAGACTATTTGTATTATCTATCTAAATATATATAACTCAAAGGTGACTGACATAGTGATCTATCAACGCACAGCCCAAACCATTGGACGGATAGGGTTATAATTTGGCATGCAGGTAGATGTTATGACGTAGGCATCCGCTAAGAAAGGATTTTGATTAATAATTCTGCCCCCAAGGAGATATAATAGGGGATGAAACTTTGTAAATTTTAAACCGATCGAGCTAAAACTTTGCATAAAGCTACTATAACGTAGGCATCTCCTAAGAAAAGATTTTGATAAATTCCACCCCTAAGGGGATAAATTAACGCGAGCGAAACCGCGGGCAAAAGCTAGTGAATAATAATTGTATTTACCGTAATGGTCTAATATGATTTTTTCAGCTTTATGCTTTAGAATTACGCCATACAACTACGGTAGTGTACAGAAACCGCAACAGCGTATCAGTCGTGTGCAGTACATGGACTGCGCATTACTACCTATGGGGCATTCCTCTATCTTTCCTACCGCGATCTATAAATTCTAATACCATGTTACCCCACCGAAAGCTTTATTACTACTGCATGTTTATGCTATCCTGGTATCTCTACTTGATTTTCATAGATTTATTAACTTTGTGGGTTTGCTTGTACGGCTATCGATTTGTTCGGTTGCTTTATCTCGATGCATGGAGATAGCATGTGTGTCATTAATTACTATTATTGTTTATAATATGAATATAAATAAAATAAAATTTAGGTATGTAGCTGACTATTGATGGAAATAATGAATTTTCAAAGTATATTCGATTTTTTAAAGTTCATATTTCTAACTGTATTATATTTTTCATAACTCACTAGGTTATTATAATATCATCATATAAAACATCATAATTAATATATTTATAATGTGTAATTCTATCTAAATATATGGCGAATGACTTTTTGGCTGTTCATTGTTCATAGAAAATTAGGGCATATACGCTGTAAACGTATTTAAATGGAAGTATTATTTGCGTAAGTAGGTTTCTATAAGAAGGATTTTTCTATTGTTATAAAATTTAAGAAAACAAAATTATGTTCTAATCTAACTAATATTTCTAAAAAATATATTTGGATAAAAGTAAATTGTAAACTTAACTTTTTACTGTATTCTATACAGTAAAAAGTTTCAACCTGGCAAAAACTGCTACGAAACCGCAGATGATACATTTTTTTTTAATTTTTAAGAAAGAATCGTACATATACTGTCCAAATCATAAAACATATTTCTATACAGCCATCCAAATATTTGGTGTTTAATTCTTGCTCCAAAGTAATAGTGTGTGATGTTCCATACATGCCACAGTGTAGGGGTGTCGCAGAGTAGGTATGTTCGTGCCTCTATAATTAGTGCATGCAAATGTTGTGCTAATTAGTGTTCTATTGTGTTGAGAGTGGTGCGACGACCCGCGCTGATCTTTTTCTCACTCGATCAGGTAAACTCGGGTACTGGCCACACGACTATCTCTTGAATTCATTATTGCCACTTAAAAAGTAAGTTTTAGAACCATTAACGTTTCCACTGCTATTGTGTTTACTAAAGTTTTTATTTAATTTAAAAACTGATTTATTACAACGAGTTTAAATTTTTTTATTTGTTTTATAGAATCTTTATTCATCTTTACATGGTATAAAATGAAATCGCTTACGTTGGTTGTTCGCTCAGATCTTCTAAATTACGAAATGCAGTTAGCAATAAATAGAGTGATTCAAGAGGAAGGTTTATATGTATAATACATATAAACCTTCCTGCGAAGACGGGCCGGGTAACTAGTATATAATAATAATATTATACGATGCAATAGTATGTCTATCTGTCTATTAAACTTCACGACTAAACAGTTGAACGGATTATAATGAAATTTGACATAAGATTATATCATGAAGACAGATATAGGCTATCATTTATCTACAAAAAAAACCAGGTTAAATAAAAAGATGAAATCGAGCTTTGGGTTAAGTACGACTATGTACGTTTATATATATATTGTAACAGGTGTTTATATTATATTAATTTATTCTGTGTAATTTATGTATTATGGTTATATTACATGTAATATTGTTATTTATTTTTTGTGTATATTTTGAATAATAGACGGAAGATCTCTTTAATTGTTGATACGACACGACTGCTACTTTTTCCTTAATCTAATCGATATGGCTGTCTTGATCGTCCAAGAGATAGCTATATCGTATCAACATCTAATGAGATTAATGGAAGATCGTGGAAAATGGTAAGAGTTCTACCGACAAGTGCGCGGCTCCTAAATTATGAATGAATGAACTTAATTATATATGTAACTGTATATTGTTTTAGAGGTATTTATTTTATATAGTATTATTGTCACATTTTCTAACCATGGTCCTATAACGCTTTCTATTTCTACCTAAAGTTAAGCTTCTAGAGTATGCCATTTTACTCAATGCTCGTCTTACGTACACATTATTTTACACTTTTTATTGTACCATAAAGATTAAAAAAAAAAGATTAACTTAATCCATTTAATACCTATTCGATTTAAGCATCAAACCCATCCCATCCCAATAATTTGCATCATCACAATCTGATTGGAAAAGTAGGGTACTTAATGCCCCAAGCTCAATGAAACATGTCGACAACGACAGGTGAAGGTTAATTGACTGATAATAACATAAACCATTAGATTCGGTTCTCAGGCATTGTCAAATGCGATCATTAGTCTTTCAAATGACTCATGACTTTTTAATTGTTCACACGGTGGACTGTCTCTTTCATTTTGTGGCACTTTTTTCATCAATTTACATACAGAGATACAAGTTCCGGTAGCTCCTCCGTAGTCGGTCCTCTCTCTCACACAATTATACATGTATTTATGTATATGTAGTATATTTTTTTAATTACTACGGAAAATTATTTTATGTATTTTAATAAGGGCCAATTTATAAAAGAAAAAGTATACTCATTCTTAATATATGGGCTATCCAACACCAAAATAAATTACATTTTAAAATCGGATCAGAACCTAACAACAGAGAATACCTTAATAAATATAAACTACAAACTTTTTTCTTTAGAATATTATTATAGTTTTGATGGAGAACGTAGGCCTGTCTGGAAAGACAACAATTTGGTGTTTCATATTCTATAAACAGCTGATATAACTATTTCATATAATCTTTAAAAATTAAAAAAATAAAATGGATTGTCTATTGGAATAAATATTTTTATTTGTGAAAATATTTTTTTCATATCTTTTTCTATAAATCTTCTCAGCCAGTTTCATTTATTTAACAATATGTTTTATAAATAAAATCCAAAGATGCAAATATGTATAACTAATCGCCGGAGTCAATAAATAAAAAAGTGTAAGCACAGATAAGAGAATATACACTATATTCTCTTATCTGTGTTTACACTTTTTTGATTAATGATAGCCAAACGCTCAATCGTATATACATAAATACAGCAATAAGATTTTAAAAGATGCCAATATGCATGTAGTATTTATTTTAAATTGGTGCGTGGTATTTCTTCTATGTCTAAGATTTCGATGATTATCAGTACCTACAGTTTCTATAAAGTGATATATGGAAGGCGGCGTCTCAACTTAAAAAGGCGATTGCAGCACTTCCCTCAATAGATTGTAACGAAGTATCGAATAGCACTTAAACGTGTCACTGTCAATATTTTGTTGATGCTTTTGTTTCAATGTACTCTTGCACATTCAACGGGATCAAAGAAATTATAATTGTATATTATAGGTCTCTAATTATTAGTAGGTATTACTTTATTTTATCATTGTCTTCATTCCAAAACATTTTATTGTCGAAATAAAAAGTACTTTAACTATTAGAGTATTATATCAGTATATATCAAGTTAATTAGAAAACTGAAAATATTGGGTTATATATCAAAACAAGGGATATACTTGCAAGTTATTTAATTATTACATAGTTTTATAAACATAATCATCTCAAAAAATAAATAGGAATGTCATAATAATAGAAGGAATTTTTGCCGCCATTATTTCATACTACTTTTTTTGTTAACAAAAAAGACATAGATATAGAACCCATACAGTTACATTTCAGAATACTATTAGAGCATAACTAGCGACTAGTTTTTGTGTAACTTGATTAAATCATACGTCGTTTGTCGCACCTATATAAAAAATAATAATTTTATCTTGTAAGTCCAATAATTTAATGTAATTCCATAATTAAACATTGTTTTACTAAAATTATAGCAAATATTAATAATTATAGAAAAATAGTGTAGTTGTAAAAGTTATAAAATTAATTATTTCTGTAATAGTCTTTATTTGAAATCATTATGTGAAATACTCAATTATACAATTGTATTCTCAAAAATAGTTAGTTTTTAGCATAAATTATTATATATAGAACCTTATTACAATTCATTACCATTCTTGTATTTTATGTTTATACAAATATATAGTATATTAGTGACAGTTATTTTTAATGATAATGTTAAATGTAGAGATTAATTAATATCAATGTAACAAATAACTAAGAGAAAAAACTAATAAGTTTAAGCATTTTAAATCAGTTGTATAAAAGGATAGGTGTTCAATGAGTCACTGTTAAGGTCTTAACAGATAAAATATCCCGGCTCATTATTCTCAGTTAACACTGACAGGATCTATGTTTAATCGAAGATTAAAATTAGCTGTCAGTAATGAACGTCTGGGCGCCGTGGTTGTTAGGGCACTTTCATAACTGAGTTAACGTAACATAGCTTAGTATTTTGTATATTGTTAGGAGCAATTAAATCTCTACATGCAAGAGATACAAATATGTTTCATTTTATAACTTTATTAGATTTTTCGTACAGTATATAATAATATATACATTCAAGACACCCAACCATACGCACAAAAATGTATTTAAGTATATCTATCGGTTATTAAGTAGGTTTAACGCCTATAATACAGGCTCTGTTCAATTTGGAACTATATGACATTGTGAATTCTTCTCGTTTATTGTTTATATCGTTCACATATCACTTTGTTATTATTTACTTAAAAGTCCTTTGCTTTGTTTTCATATACTAGACAATTTACTTTAATTAACTAAATGTATGTATGTTATTAATTTAAATATTATACATTTAATGAAGGTACAAATAAATGAAAAAAATATGACAATTCTAAAAACTGTAAAGAAAATACATTTAAAATTGGTACAAAAAGAAATATATAAAAATGTGCAAAAAGTTTGCAACAGCAACTAATAATCTACATAACATTTCATCTGCTCATATAATGTGCGATGTAACGCATGGACCTGTAGTGTGAACGAGCCCTAATATGCTGCCTTCGTTTGTCTGCCAATTGCATTATAATTGTTTTTCACGCTCATTTGTAGTAATTGAAATAAATCTTTTGTTTAATATTTATTTTATGTTTCATTGATATCGGTCTTTAATGCATGCTTTTGTTTTTAATATAAAGCCATGTTTGATGCATACGAAAATTGAGAAAAAATAATAAAGCTATAGTTACAAAATAGACAATAACTTTTTGAAATAGAATAATACAGATTATACTAGCTATTAACGTCGTCGGCTTATCTATAAGCCGAATGGACACACATCCATCACATCGACACGATTTCGATTCTATAATATTCGTATAGATCTTTTACATTGCAGTTAATAGTTTTTATATCGAAATAAAATGCGATACATTTACTTTTAATAATACTCGTAGTCTGAGGTCAGGATTTTTATATTTCTCAGAAGTTTTTACCTTTAATATTGCAGGTATATGTTACTTGTATTAATTATTTTGACAGTTATTTATGTATTTAGAGGTTTTACACAAGTCATATTATATTCTCAGAATTAATACGTCAATCTAAACTAATATTATGACCAGGAAAGATTAGATTAGTTGATTGTATTGGAGAATGTCAAATATGCGTAATCGATTTTAAATATTCGTTTTTGAACTCTACATTGTTGAATAACATACAATAATTGTACCCATATTGGAGCCAAAGTACGACGGTAAAAATAAATAATAATAATAATTTAGGACAATTTACACAGCGCCATCTAGTCCCAAGCTAAGCTGAGCTTGTGTTGTGGGTACTATACAAGATAAAAATGCATAGGTACTTGCATGGTTAGTTTATAAATACATACATAATATACATAGAAAACATCCAGACCGATACAAACAATTATGCTCATGCATACAAACGTTTGTAACGTGCGAGGAATCGAACTCGCGACCATCGGTAAGAAGGCGGTGTGGTAAACCGCTACCACCAAGGTCGTAGATAATAATATATCCTAATTTAAAGTATTTATATTCACTTGATCCCCCAGGGGTCGAAATTTGACCAAAATTTATTTAAATTATACGTGTGTACATTATTAATTGTCAAAGATTTAGAATTGAAATTACATTGTAGTGTATGTAATGTTTTTTATTGATTTAATGTATTTTTTATGCATAATTTTAAACAAATATTAGCATTCTGCACTCTTTCTCTACCATAAGGGAGAGAAATTACTTCTCCGTTCGCTCAATTTTCGTAAAAGGGAGTACAAAAATTTTTTTTCACCTATTAATATTACGATAAAAAAATTATCAACTTTTATTTTATACTACGATGGTGGCAATCAAGCATACGGCCCATCTGATGATAAATGGTTATCGTAGCCCAACTAGAAAGAAGGCTTGAAAAAAGGTTATTTAGTGAACATTATTGTCCTTAAGTGTCATAGGACACTAGTCGATGTAGTTGTTGGAAAACCGACAATTGTTTTTTTGTTGTAGTTATTGTTTTCTTTTAATATATTAAAAACATAGAAGTAACTTATGAAAACCTCGACTTTTAACCTCAATTAGATTGTATCCTTGGCTTGTATGAATCGAATTTTTAATCACATATATAAAAATAAATAGGTAAATATACCTTGACTTGGGTATTGCTACTGAGATGTTATTAAAAATTAGTAACATATTTAATAATAATAATAATAATAATAACTAATGACTTTACAGCTTAAGATTTGTCTAGTATATAAGTACCGTAAATTAAACCATTCTAATCATGAAAAGAATAATCAAAATCGGTTCCCTATTTGGCAAAATTAAACATCGAAATTAAAAAAAATAAGTCAAATTTTTTGTGAATTTTTATAATCCGACTATGAAATGAAATTCTCTTCAACTATATTTTACAATCAGATTCATGTATATAAGATCAATCTATATTAATAATAGAACTTATAGACTATATTATTAATAAGAAGTCATTCTATTACCATATTTATTATAAATCATAACTGTAAAACAGTTCATTTTATGCTGAATCTTATTAAACGTTTCACATTCAGTTATATAATCTATAATATATAAGGTATATATAACGTTTCCTCATTAAGATTAGACACTTTAATTACTAAACTAAAAGGTGTATGTTTCGCAAATAAATGTATAATGTAAAAGTTATAAAGTACTCATACATATCAAAATGACTGACAATGCATTAAGACGAATGTTATAACACTGAACATGTACACACGGGATGATTCTTCGTAAATAAACGCTGCTTTTATATAGGAAGTTAAGTAAAATTTTTGAATCTTTATGCTAGATGATTTTTCGTAAATAAAGGATGCTATTATGGCTAAAGGTAATAAAATTTTCGTGAACTATACTAATAGAAAATAATTTAAAAATAGAGATACCCTCGGTGGTCTAGCGGATCACACCGCTTTATTTCGCTAGTCACGGCTTCGATTCCTCGCATGGTGCAAACATTTATATTCATGAGTATGATTGTTTGTATCGGTTTAGGTATAGGTTTAGGTAACACTGCTAACATATGTAAATAGGTTACTACTTACAATTGATTTTAACATTCATCGATATATATACTTATGCTATTAAAAATGGTAAATTTATTTTATAAAGAGTGTAAAGTTATTTTAATAATCTAGATGTAGAATATTAGGTGTTACTGCGGAACAGTTACAGTAGAAGGCAGACCGGTACAAAATGAATCTACGTAAAAATTGTTCATTTTTTATAGTTAATTGAAGACAACCTTAGCTATCAAACAAATTAAGTTGCATATTATCAAAAGTATATATTAAAGATATATTTATTACAAAATGTAACAAAAAGAAAGAAATCTACTACTATAGAACTACCTATCGGAGCCAACAATAAAATAAATTCAATCTATGGATTGCGAAAACAAACATTGTAATAAATTCAGTTTTGATTGAAAACACTATAAACACATAAAAAGTAAGCTTCGAGTGATGAACCTTTATTTATTATTTTTTGGAAAATATATGAGGGTAATTTAATATCAAGTGTTGAATTATTTACTTAATATATTGATCGTTGACAATATCTCTAAGTTTTGGAATTAGTGATATTATATAATATTATCTTATCTGTGGTAATATCTATGAATGTAAAAAAAACCTAAACTATTTTAAAACAATATTGTTGAAATCTTATTGAATTAGATTTTATACAAAGTCTGCATGGCTACATCTATTACACCATTTTGCCGCCAAGTAAGTACTTTGCAAGCTATGTTAGGGTTAAAGGGTGAGATAAGGCAGTTAATTTACAGAAATATGTGAACTACTATGTTAGTCAAACGAATACATAGTGACCGTGTTTCTTTCCGTCTACTCGTATAGGCGATAGTTGCCACTTTCCATTAGATAATCCCATTGTTTGCCATTTCAGTTACATTGCAACTGTCAAATGTAAAAGATGTAAATTTTGTTAAGTCTTTGGTATAGTTGGGCAATAGTTTAGCAATATTTACTTACTGGCGAAATGATGTAGTTACCCTAAAATTAATAACTACATCACTTCACCAGGAAGTAAATTGCCTTAACTTTACTACATGGATAATCCCTTCGATTTTAATAATTTTCAAATAAAACATGTATTGTAATAGCGTTACGTAATCACGCGATAATTAAATCTGAATAGTGGACAATCTTACGCCTCAGTCCTACCCTGGCTCGCAATATTAAACTGGATTCAGTTCCGAGTTACCGGAACTTGATTTAATACAGTCGATGTTATTGGATTTCAATAATTTATTGCTATCTGCACTCGTGGGAACTAATGTACCAGTGGATGAGTATCACACCGTTGTGTAACGTTTACGCTAATTGATCTCAAAGATGTCGAGGCCTGGATAGTCACGCGTTTTTTATATTTTTTGCAATAGACAGGCTGTCTATATTGAAACAATGTACATGACGTCTCTTAGCTTTAAGGACAGATCGTTACATTTCAGACATATTAGGTGGAATATTAAAGATTTCTTATTAATTTGTTTTGAAAAATAGTCATAGTTTTCTTTCTTTTATTTATTAAATATTATTATACAATAAATATTTATATAATGATAATACTTATGTGACATAGTAATTTTTTCTAGAGAGTAGTAAGTGTTATGCACAAATTAGTGAACGACATATTGATTCTGATAAAAGTCGTCTCATTTCTCATCCGATCCAAATAGTACGTTTTCCCACATTTTCTTTAGGGCATTTGCAATCCAACGTCCTTAAGAAAATGTGAGTATGTCAAATAATAGTATTTATAGATAATATTGATGTTATACGGAACACAGGTTCCATATAACATCAATATTATCAATTACTCTAACGACGATATATATTATATTATAACATTACTGATGATTTACATTTCATTGTATGGTCAATATCACATAATCCTTTAATTCTTGTCCCTGACGGGTAGCGAACTCTCACAAAGGGCGGGCACAATAGATATATATGTAGGTCGCAGTGCTAAAGATCCAAGCAATTAGCTTGTTCCAAACACTAGAAAAACTGTTAATGTTGTTAAAGAAAATTATCAGTTTTTTTATAATTAAATTTGTTTTTTATAATTAAAACGAACATAGTTTACCAAAATTTATATTCGTGTATGGTGTAACGAGAGGATTATAGTAACTACCTACCTAACGCCATTTGAAACATCATTGAGTTATTAGTGATAGAGTCAGTTATATACCCAAGGTCAAGATG
This sequence comes from Achroia grisella, assembly GCF_030625045.1. Classification (NCBI taxonomy): domain Eukaryota; kingdom Metazoa; phylum Arthropoda; class Insecta; order Lepidoptera; family Pyralidae; genus Achroia; species Achroia grisella. The sequence goes on from NW_026713038.1 coordinate 2,158,273, forward strand.
ACTCAAAGAGTACGTTAACAAAGGCTTTGTATGGAGTACGATATAGAAAGATAGCTTCTTATGTGTTGAATTGTGACGAATTAATAGATTAGCGTTTTAACTGTGATTAGCTACTGAAATCTAGTATAACCTAAGGTATAATATATATTATAGAGTTTTATAATATTTACTTATTATACTTTTAAATAAAATAAAGATATTTCTAAAACAGAGTTTCGAAAATGAGAATACTTAACTAAAGAAAATATTCACTAATTATATATTGCAGATAAATACCTACATATATAGTTAGTTAATTATTAATATTATTTAAATATATTCCAGGTATGTTCTAAATTATTGAATTTTAGCCAAAATAGCTTAATTTTAAACTTGATATCAAATAAGATTTATTTAATCTTTCCGTATGCATTACACAAAACTCCCACCATTTTGTACTGGCACATACCCGTTTCTATATCATCATTAAAAGTATTTCCCAACCGCATAACATAAAACGGATACCGCTCAATAATCACTCATTAAACAATGAAGGAGTCACAAAAACAATGAGCGCCAAAAAAATACTGATCACAGAAGCTTTCTGCGTACGCGCATTGCAAACGGATCTATCAATTAAACGGGGATCACATTTGGACTTTTGATTGATGCATCAATAAGTACATAAATCCATTAGGGTTATACGCTGTTTAATTGTGTATTTTCTACGGCTGTCTGCTCCCTCTTTCGTAATGCATCTCATTTGAATACTGGATAATCCTTTTGTTAATTACTAGTAATGGTCATAATGGTTATGTTGAGCAATGAATTACTGTAATTGGATGCAGTAGATTCACATTTTAGCGATGTAAATTGTTATTACAATATATTTAATTTATTTATTTTAACTTGCGAATAAATATTGTTATTTAAATTGAAACAGTTGATCAGCTTTATTCGTTGTATCCTATGGTATTGTTAGAAAGAATCCAATGAGTCGGTTTCAACTAAAAACATAGAATATTTTGGAAAATAAATTATTAAATTTTCTGATATAATTTAAATTTCTAAACTCACGCTTTATCCACTCGTAAGTTATGAGATAACTTATTTCGCGCCAGTTTTAGTAAGTTAGTTCTTTGCTAAGTTCTCGGCAGCTGCTCTCATCATTCCATTTTCATATTGCCTATTTCACCATGGTTGCAACATTCCTTATACGTGGCTGATTAATTTAGCATACTTTTTCGCATTCTTTAAAACATTGAATTAGGCAATGAATCAGGTATATAGTCCCGTACATTATATTATAATTATTATTGACAATACACATATTACCAGTGGTTTCTCTTGATTTTGTCTGCACAATATATTCATCCCCTATAGCCTTCCGGGTTTTTTTTAAATAAAATTTACCTATGTCCGTATTCGTATTAATTGTAACCCATAGACAGACAAGTTATATTTCCATTTCTTCATCTCAAATATCTGTAAGATCCATACAGCCGTTTAGTCGTGTAAAGGTAACAAATAGACAGACAGATTCATTTTCGTATTCATAATATTAGTATGGATCCATTATATTATTATAAATTATTACTAAACTGTAATAGTTTATTACAGTTTAATATGTAAATAAGGATTATAGATTATAAGCGTTACTTGTTGTTGTGTTATGTCCAACATATACTCGTTGGTATATGTTGGACATAACACAATGTCATAGGTATATAGGTATCAGAGTTTTATGTTACTTCGTCTGAACTGAAACTATCGCCTCACGGATAGGATTTATTAAATTTTATTTTATATACTTGCAATGGCAAACTACAGTTAGAAATCTGGTAGTTCACTTGATGGCAAGTGGTAATTGTCGCCTATACACATGTATAGAACTACAGTCATCTCGTTCTAATATGACGCCCATATTACCACTCTTGTGCTACCATTCTGCAGGACTACGATGTCATACCTCCTATCCTAGGATAGTGAAGTTACAAACTTCACTATCCTATCGCATCGTTCAACTAACACACAGTTTACAAAACAAGTAGCTTGGCAGCTGAATTAGGTGAATATGTAATAAGAGACACTCATATGATTTTTAAAAAGTCTACCTCGGTAAAATATTGTAAACAAAAACTTATATAAATGTTTTAAAATCACTAAATGAATGCATTCGAGTTTGAATTTTATAGATAGATAGATAGATTTCATAATTAAAGCATATTAATAGATTATTACATCGGTAACCACTAATTAAAGTCACAGTGCGTTTTCATTATACGATCTAATGAGTTTAGCTGTACACAATACTTTAATTAGAGTGAGACGGTTCATTAACATACGATTGTGTCAAAACTTCCCATCGCGTTATATCCGACTGTCAACTAAATGTCAAAGTTGTCTGGGACGTCTCGCTGTGTCAGTACACTTGTGTAATGTACAGACAAGTACACAAGTGACATTGACATTTTTCTATTCCGTATTACACAATTTTAATTTTAGAATACTAAAATACAACATATCTTTATTATCCAGTTCATGGGGTTCATATTTTAATTTTAGAACACTAAAAAACAACAAAATTTTATTATCCAGTTTATGGGGTTCATATTTTAATTTTAGAATACAAAAAAATAAAGGTTTATTAGCCAGTTCCTGAGATTCTTGCAATCGTATTACAAATGAACTGATAGCGATACGTACAAACATTTTATATATTAAAGGCCATCTAGGTAACATATAAAGGTATATGGGATTGTTAACTAGTAATAAGGCTTGAATTAGCAAAAGCAATGGAGATACCATTGCAATCAATATATGGTACATCAGATCAGGTTCACTTTAATGTGGTCCTCCGAATGTAGTTAATTCCACGTCATCTCACCTAGGAACTCACTGGAAGTGATCTGCTTCATGTTACTCATCCTATTATCCTCCACCAATGAGCAGGCAACAGTACCATATTATTATCGTCTAATAAAAAAGAACTTATGAATACAAATGTTTGTATTGCGACCTACAATCATGGGAACATAAGGCCATATACTAAACCTCTACAACAAGGTAGCTTTCATTTATAAGAAAAAATGCGTCAATTAGGAAATAAAAAATATTTATGATATTCGATTCGAATTTAATATTATACATATATTTATACTTACTAGAAATGTGAGCAATTCTTTGGATATTAGAAATGTGTATTACAATTCTATTTAAGTCCATATTATCCATGTCCATAGTAGATATCAAGTTATTTTTAAATTAATAATTCAAATAATTGATATCAAGATTAAGTTAAAGGAGGATACCTAGATGTCCCATTTTATTGGATATTTATTCATTTTGTACATAATACATAAAGTACTTATTTATACTTACTTGAATTATACATTAATACATACGATTACAAAAAACAATCATTGTAATCCAATATATATCGAATATTCGATAATTTAAATATTCGAATGATGTATTGAATTCGAATATATACAATACAATATATATAATAATAGATAACCGCAAACATTTTTCAATGCGCGTACACTGGAGAGCAAACAAACCTGCGCTCACTGATCCGCTTACGACTGCTATCAGCTCATCGATGTCTGTCCACGTGCCCGGATTAAATGTACCATATGACATCTGATTGTATACTTATTTGTACCACTAGGTGTATGATTAATGGGCTAGTGATACAACGGTCTATAACTCTATGGTCGAACGTCGAGTGGATTTAGGTCACGTTGAATGAATATTTGATCAAACATTGTACAATGTTGGTGCCACGTAATCAAAATGCATATGTTAAATGGAAATAAAAATTAAAAAAATTATCGAAAATAAACGATGTTTGTTTTGAAAATTCTGTGAGAATTTTAGAAATCTGTAAACATTGCTTCGTTTCTGTAAATAGTTATTTTAATTACAATATTTAAAACATTATAATTTGTTCCTAATTCCCGAAAATGTCGGTTAAAGAATTATGTATTCACAAAATAAAATGAATCACTAATAAGATCTTTTTGAATGAAACGCATTTAAAAAAGGGAGTACTTAAATTTCTGCTGCTAAGCTTGCTTTGTAATGTTTGTGTATATGTGCGTGTGTGTACATTCTAGTTTGAATGGTGTCTAATATACAGAGTAAGAAGCCACGACATCTCATTCTTCAGGAATAATAGGAGTGTGGCTCACGTAGTGCATGTTATATAAAGCTGACTATTTCAAATATCAAATTCAAAATCACTTCATTCTATTGTTTCTTTTCATATCGTTTTCCTTCCTGGCCCTAGTTTGTTTTTTAGATGTGTTCTTTATAATACATATCTTATGATAATTTCTTGATTCCCTTTGTCACCCACAAGGAGTCACCAGACAGACGGACGACAAATGTCGATGTAACTTTCGTGGTGCTGTATATGTATATAGGCGACTGTTACAGTCAAGCTGACTGAAATGGTAACAGTCGCGTATGCAATTATATAAAAAAAGACAAGTATAATATTGGTAAGGTTATTGCAAATTCTAAAATACAAATAAGTATTTATGCGTCGGCATTCACAAATCACTTTAGCAGTTGAAACGCCATCAATTTTCCTAGACTCCCGTAATGGATGTCGTCCAGTAATCTTGAGGCGGTTCTATAAAAATGGCTGCTTTAGCGGCGCAATAAGAGCAAGTCATCTTCCGACCTAATATAAATAGGCAACATTAAACGAAAGCGACTGCGCGACGTACACTGCTGGAATCATACTTATATTTATTTTAACGACGCGATTGTATTTATAGGTAAATTAGGTACGTTAGGTATATTTCATTAATTCATATATTTTAGGAAGATTAAAATTGTAACATACGAGTATTATGTCTTAAATTCATTAGTTTACTTTATATGTTTTGAACTATCAAAACATATAAAGTATATAACGAAATAACGAAATGTCTAGAACAAGGTGCCAATTATACATGTAATTTTAGAGATTATGTTTGATTCAAAGCTTTCAGCTTCTTATTAAGATATTTAAAAGACAAGATGTAAGCGTACAATTTTTAGGTTAAAATAATCATTATAAATCAAGTATTATTTTTACATATATATTAACGCTATAAAAAAGTTACTGTTATCAAAACGGTACAAAATTATTACTTTTAAAAAATCCATAACATAAAATTAACTGTTTGTTGGGTAGCAGTGTACGCACACCCTCAATTCTATAATGGTCTTACGCGCATTACGTTATTTTGAGTGGTTTGAAGCGAACAAAAAAACTCTAGACAATTTGAGGTATGCTCGAAACGTTGGCTCAAAGTTCGCTCTGCTTGAATATAATGATATGGGATCTTATTTGAGACAAATGGGGTCCCTACATATCGTCTGTAATATAATTTAAGGCGTCGCGTCGGTATTGTTATATGTTCTATTGCACAGAATATACAAAGCTTCGGAATATTGTAGGTAAAACCAGTACATGGTATGGAATAGTATTTATGATGCTTAGTAACATATCTCTGGAAACGAACTGGAAATTTTAATATACACGTCAATATTTCAGATCGAATGATCTGAATGATGTATGCTGATCGAATTTTAAGCCTTTAATTCAGTATAAATTTGAAAATTTATCCTACAAGCTTATACAAAATAATTTTAATATTTACAGGAACTTTAAAAATATACCATTAGCTATAGTTTAGCTAAAATAAACTTAGCATAAACTGAAAAATGTATATATGTAGCTTTAATCATTATATTCCACGACATATTATAAATTAGATAAAACAAAATATCAAAAATCGAAATCTTAATATATAATAGCAGTAAATTTATCAACTATAAAATATTAATATTGTAATAACAATATAGAATAAGGTATCCAAACCGAGTTACACTTTCGAACATTATGACGACGATTTAAGAAAAGATAATATTAAAGAAGTACTAATAATAATAATAATAAGCCAATAAGGTGAGACATTATCTAAACACCATAAATGGACGTCACATCGAAAATGGCGCCAAATTGTGAATTGTGATAATGAAGTATAAATCGAAATACAATCGATTTGTGGTGAAATCTTATTATTGTTTAAACAAATATGTGATGTACGTAATAAAGATAAACATTGCGTAGACATGCTCTAATTTGTATAATAACTGAACTTGGTACATAGTTTTATGTGCATAGTGATATAGTTAACACATGAAACGTCACTGTGACGTCCTCATGATAATGTGGATATAATTTGGCCCAGTAAAGAAGTGCCTACAACTTTGGTATATTAGTTATTTAAAAGTATTATTGAGTGTTAAAAAATCATACCCTGAAATATAAAAGTCAATGGTTACGATTTCGATTTTTAATAAAAGTAATGTTAAAATTGAGAAATTAAATAAATATCAAATTTAAAAAGTCACCATCTAGAGGTACATAGGAAGTAAACAAGAGTAAAATTTTTACACTTTACGATTGGCAGATAACTCATTTTTTAAATGATTCTGGATAGAAATTTAAAATTATATCAAATTTCTAGAAACACCGTAGTTTTTAGGAATGACGGTCTAAATATGTGACAGAAGTTGATGCCCAGATTTCATCAATTTAGGTCACAGGTTACTTAGAGTCTTAGGGAGACTAATATACGTAGCAGAGTCCAAAGTCTATTATATTAGTTTATGTATACACTCACTATATATATTATTCTAAAATATATATTTCTATGCGAAATTTTAATTAATAGTCATAATCTTTTACTATTTTTATTGTTTTCATTGATTTGCTAATAATTAGGTTATGCTATTTCTATTAACGTTTCCTCTTAAGTTATCGTGGTGATTACAATCTATAAGATACTTTAATCATGTGACACGTGCGATTGAGTACCTAAATAAACATCTTTACAAAACTTTACTATTATGATATTAATAGCTTTTTTCTCTCTTTTATTGCTTATGAATTTTACAGAACTATCGTGCATCAACAAAATATTTACAGTAAATGCCATACTTCTATATTGTATTATAAATTTAAAACAAACGGTTCTTAATTTACGAGTACTATAGTTTATATTGCTAAAACTCGTGACTATGAAAAATTAACGGTAACGTACTTATTTGGAAATTCGTATGTCGTCACACATTTTTGACGATACACGGTGTTAATTCAATTTGGTACAGTAGCAGAAATATAGGAATACATTTTCAACTTTATACGCTATCGTAAGTGGCTGAGATAGAACGAGACAGCTACGTGTCTTTCGTAGTAATGGACGGATAGAGGATCTGTTAGAGAAGTAAGCTTTTCAACCAGTGCTCATTCTGGGAAGCAATAATTATTATACTCGTATTGCAATACGATAACTATGATGAAAATGATCGTAAGTCTTCCAAGTATATCTCATCTTTCTTACCTCCTTGGAGTTTTATTTACAGTAATCACAGTCAGTTTATGAGGGCTTATTGATAGGGCATTCTATCGTTCTTAATATGGTTAGCGAAAATTTTCTCTTATTCTTTTTTAGTTGGCAGTAGATTACAATAGCTCATTCTTCAGTGTCATTGTAATATGCCTAAACAAATATACTATATATACGACTCGAAATATTAAAAAAAATTATTTTTTACAAGGTCGCATGAAAAACGTCTAGAAATTCTTACGGTATTGGATCTCTTATTATCGTAAAATTTTCTAGCATTTTTTCATGGGTCCTGCATGTAAAAAATTGATGCACTTAACCTTAAGAGTCCACTTACCTGGTGAACATGATGACTACGTGGCGGCGGTAGGTGTGACAGTGGCACGCTCTGGCTGGCGTCCCTCCACGCCCGCGCCCTTCGCATCATTAGCGCGACACTACCTTCCTCTCCAGCTTCACCGGCTTGAAATCTGCCAACAATGTAATTTATAAATTTTCATGGAGAACGCATAAAATCCACACCTTTATTATAAATTCGAAAGTGCACCGGTCTGTCTATTATTACCATTTCGCTACTTTGTAACTGAATAAATCTTTAATGAAATTGGCATGAAGATAGAATATAGGTACTTACGAGAAGAAGAAGGGAAGAACATATTACAAATGAGAATGGGAATTAAAGGAATAGGATAAGAAAGAAGCAGATTCTATAGTACTTAAGAATAGAACGAGGATGCAGAAAGGTCTTCTTTTATTTATAAAAAAAGCTGAGAAAGTTACGGGCATTATTTTATTTGGTTATATACTAATCAATTATCTGAATAATCTTGTAATATATTTCACTTGACTGAAGATTTATTTATCATTATTTTTACCTTAAAATGAAAACCATACGAACAGCTTGTAGATAAGGATGAAGAGCTGGTTATATATCCAGCTGTTAATTTAAAGACATTGTAATCGCATAAGTATTAGCTCAATCTACATAATATGGTCTAAGAAAATAACTTCATCATCTTCTACTAGTATCTCACGTCGTTATCTCAGCAAGACCCTAATCTATCAGCATCTCCAAAGAATACAGACTATCTATCAAAGTTAAAATAATTAATACATATAGAATATAATTTTGCCTTCTAATACTGATAGGAACATCACTCGAGAGAAACTGGCATGAAACTCAACTAAACTATACCATCATATGGAAAAGCAAATACGTACTTCTTATTGGTAAACCAAAAAAGGCTCGCATGTAAGTAGGTATGTTACAACAAAAATGGTATGCTAAACATTACAAAATACACTCGTACCAATGGTCTTGCTTCAAACTTTGAAATCACTAAACAAGGCAATGGGAGGCGTACTATATACTCGGTACATATATACTGATGTCCATATATGGTTTTAGACTCTAATATACTTTAAACGGTGCTCGTCATAATGTGTTAATAAGTTTCCTTTTTTGTTTCAACTAATCAGATTCGAGTAGGTACCACTGAAATGTCAGTTTGAGTATACATATGTTATTGACTCTGTTGACTTGTATAGTATACATTTCTTTACGGGGGGAGAAGGATTGTTAGAAATATAGCTAGAGCCAGCAATGTAGACATTAGCTTCTTCCTTCTTTTGACGGTCCTAGAAACCATTTTTTTTAATTATTCATAACTTTTACACCACACAGAGTTTTACAAATTTTAATATGAAATTAGTAAAAATAAAAAAAAATATGGATAAATTACAAAGAGCATTTACTTTCTTTATATAAAATTGAATGTAACTTTTTTTACACAATCTATAAGCTAAAATCTTTACCTGTTACTTGTTTAATGTAAGTATATATTGTTTAATACTTACACAAGGTATTTGTATACGATGTTATATATTACACGTAAACTACAAGTTGCACATTTTTTATAAAATCCACCTAAAATACCAGACACTTGAATTCCTTTAAAAAATGATTCTTAATTTAAAGATTTCATAATTTATCTAGTTACGAATTACGTTATAAACTGCTTTTAGAATAATTGTATAAGAGAGATATTTGACTAATAACAAGTACTTCATAAAACTTTCATCTATGGTTTTCACATGATATAGTTTAGAGAGAATACAAATTACTATATTCAACTGCTCAATAATTTTGGTCCAATGTGTACTAAGGACGTTTATTAAAGTGGTTAAGTCCACTTTCGGCCAATGATTGGACACATTTTGGTGTATAATTTTGTGTGCCATTATTGGTAAGAGCAATGTAATTGGTGAAAATTAATACCTTGTTAAGTTAATTTAACTGTTTGTTTTAATGTGTAAAACTTAATAAGTATAAATCAGCCAATCAGATATGTTTATGTTATACTTCACGGATAAATTAATTGTAATAAGTAATCATATGCACTGAATCATACCCTGAAAATAAGTCTTATATCACGGAATGACTATTTAAAATGTATGAAATAAAAAATAGACATTTAAATATATACCTATATATCCTGCAAAATAATAATATCAGTACTAATTTATTACACGCGAAACGATTCATCTAGTTTGTGATAAAGTTCCTTATAAATTTACTCTGTCGTATATTTATTTACACATGTGTCTAGTATTTTTTTTTATTAAAGGTTTATAGAATTTGTGTATAAAACAAAAAGCCCTCAATTATTCCTAAATACAGGTCTTTTTGTTAGAAATTCATTGTCTTCGCTTTGCCTGGCCATATAAGGCAGTCACTAGTTAACAAAAGAAAATATGCTGAAATTGCAATATTTAAATGAGATTCATCTTTAAATTTCAAGCATTGCGAAAATACAAAGTAAACTTTAAAAAACTGTCTTATATTTAATCCTATGGGAAACCCCATCTTATAACAAAGAATCGTCCTTACAAAGCATTAGTACTCCACTGAATCGCCACTTACAAATCGAATAAAACAAACAAACAGATATTCTGTTATGGATATTGGTTGTCTCTATCCCGCCTGATAAGCCGGAAAGGGACAGGCAACTGGTTGAAATGTCATAGGTCATTAGGTTCGTACCATGTAAGGTTTCAATACGCCAATATGGTAGCAGCCGTGACTACTTTAAAGGCTGTAGTTGTATCGAACAATAGGTTATTGGGCATAAAGATTTAAGCTGTATGCGTAGGCGACCTGTGCCGTATGCTCTTAGATGACTTTGATAGTGGAACATTGAGAAATTAATTGTTCAATTGCAGGAAATGGCGAATGTTAGATGAGAAATATTGGCGATTTGAGTGGATACTATTATTGTCAATATGTCAAGCTTTTTATTACGTAAGATATGCTAGTGAGTTGATATTTTATAAATCAACTTTATATAATTTATAAATATAATATAAAAAGTTAGTTTACATTAATATTTAAAAAAATTATTCTGTCTTCAAATTAATACGTGTTTTTTTTTTAAATAATCCTTCAAATGTGCTACAAGTAAATGGCTGAGTATTATGATATATTGTATTCCGAAATTGTATATAGGCTATATATTACAACTATATTATTTTTAGAGTTGATGATAGTGGTGCAGCCGCTTTCGTTAACGAGTGGAGGATGGTGCCCATCGTGCTGAATTCACCAGAATTGACCAGGATGGTTTCTAGGAAAGATTACGTGGATACTGACCTGATTAATCCAGAGAGAAATGAGGGTGGAAGTAAACCACGATTACGGGCAGAAAAATCTGGATATCATAGAATAAGCTTTGTACTGTTAAAATTTACAAAGTTGACTGAACTGCTTCGTATAACATGACCGTTTAATGATCACAGAAATTCATAGCAGTACTGTTACGAGCTCGGAATTAATAAGCGTATAAGAAAACAGAGGTTTGTCATACAAAAGTCATCCCGAATGTCGATTGAAATTATGATAAGCCATAGAATTAGTTCTGGTAGGACATAATGGCTAACGATTAGGTTATGTGGGTTGCACGGAATGTTATATGTTTAGTTTTGGATGTGGCATTGTGAGCACAGTAAGTTAATATATGGTACCTTTTGGTAATAGACTGTATTATTGTAATGTAATGTAAATTGGAGTGTACTTTCTGCAATCAGCATCTCATTTGGGCCGTTGTACATGTAGAGCCGAGACTACTAAAATAGCCAGCCAAGCACTTCCCAAAAGCGCAGAAATCTCCTGGTGTCTTCACAGACTTCACGTGGCGATCCCATTGATCCAATGATTGTTATGTGGCCATTGCTATGTTTTTGCTTATGTTTCTTCTTAAGTTGAATGTATATCTTTAAGAATAACTTGTCATAGTAGAATGAATTTTTTTAGGATGAATAAATCATATTTAATGTTTGTCTCAGCGTAACCAAACTTAACCAATTTAGGAAAAGTTAATATTCCATTTCGTGTAATGTTTACAACAATGGTAACAATATCAATTAATATTTAATAATATTATTATATCAAATATCTATTTTAAGAAATTATCAAATTTAATAACCTATTTGTATTCGAAACAATTTTAGGATTTAATCTATACAAAACCACCCAGCCCAATACTCTAATATACAGACTATGTAATATTTCAATAATATGTTATTCCATTCTGTTTTTCTTAGTTCTATGGATATTACCATAGTAGTGGGATGAATGATGCCCCAAGCTTTAGTCGAGAGGCACAAACTAAGCCATTCTTGACAAGCCTTACGAAATATTTAATTTAATGTCGCGGTTACGAGCGACGGCGTTGCTATTGAAATTATAATTGTAAGTGCCTTTATAAATATTTGTATGTAATTACTTTTAAAGTTATTTCGCAGAAAGCAGAATAAATGATGCCTCGTTGGTAGAGTGCTATATCAATTGAGGTTACATCACGTGGGTTCAATTCTCGCATAACATTATATTGCATCATTTAAAAGTAAAATTTAATTACTTCAGTCTGTATTCCTATATGTTATTTTAACTTTCCGTGTCATTGGGGCTTTTTAAGGGCGTTAATAAAGCTCCCTAAAGTATGGTCGAGCGCAGTGACGGCTGGCTCATCCGTCATACTCGTGAATGACTGCTGCTTGTAGAGACTTTAATCACTACGAGCAATTTACTCGTATTTAATAGTAACTAAAGTTTGAGTACTATCAAATGTAACTGTCCCCTATATACATAAACATCACCATAGACATTACATTAACATGTGACGGTCGCTATACCAAGTCGCTATACCAGTTGTCTTTCTGGAGGACTCGGTTATGTATATATACATATACATAACCGAGTCTATTTTAATAAAGAATATCTAGATACTAATTATTTAATAATTACAAGAAATGTTCTAATTTTATTTAATTAATTTTTAAATAGTTTTGGTTCGTTAACAAATTGAAATGAAGAGATAAATATTTACACTAATTACATTGAAAATCTCACTTGTAGCCATATTTCAAACAAATAAATAGTTTTTATACATTTATGGGTATGAACCCAATAAAGTATTGTAAACAACCTTTTTCTTTAGTTTGTTCACCAATAACAAATTTCGAACAAGAAATCAAATTACACGTATATTTTTTTACTGTATAAAACAACTTTTTTTATTTTCAAGGACTAAAATTAGCAAATTTATAATAATCCATATTTAAAAATAGGTATTCCAAATACATCGCGCTCATTATACCTAAATTAATGATAACAAAATCTCGAGAGTGACTACTGAGTGCGTAATAATCGTCGAAACCTTTAAGTCCGTGCAATAATAACCCCATAACTGCAGCCTTTTAAGGTTTATAAAAAAGTCAACAAAAACCGAAAAGCAAAGTATAAACAAAGACCACCTGCATCCCCGTAAGTAACTGCTAAGTGGCGGTGTTAATTTGACCGCTACTTACACCCCGGGTCCTTCGCACTACATGCTAATGTGTGTTAAAAATAAGGAATAGGCTAATATTTGTGGAACACCGTTAGCAGTTTTCGGTTTTATGATTATTAAGGGGCAGTTGCTTAAAGTTAAAGAAATTTCTTATATCTGAAACGTTCTACTCTCTCTCGAGATATATCTATATCTTCACGCCAAATCATTTATAGACTAGATAGATTGAGTCGAGTTTCAGTAAAATATTTTCTATTACCTATCAGCGAGTGAACTTTTCGATGAGCCTTCATCAAAAAGTTCACTCGCTTTACAATCGAATTTATAACGCTTTTATGTATCAAAGTAAGCCATGTCTAGAATATTCTACTAACTGAACTTTACATGTATTTTAATTCTAAAGCCACCATAAGAAGCAGAGTCTTTTATTTATTTCTATGGTTATTGTCTTTGTCAGTTCCGACTTTCAGCCTTGGATCTAAAAATTTTCAGATTACTAGGTAATTTTTGTACAATACATAGACAATGCGTTGCATCGATATTTAACTACTATTACATAGACACAAAGATTAAAGTACACTTTTTAGAAACAACTATAAATTAACTTCGTACATCAGCCAGTTAGTAAATAGTGTAATGAAAATTACAGATAAAAGAAACTTGAATGCAGAAAATTTTTATGACATGCTCAACATGATTATTCGTCATTATTCTAAAAGGTATGAGTAAGTAAGCTTACACCCAATCGGAATCGAATCCTGTTCCTTTGACTGATCATAATACTCATAATGATGTAATCGCTGATTAAAATTGTTCATTAATATTAATACCTATAATATATATACATCAGTATGGTGCTCCATGGTGATGTCCGTGATGCTTTTTATACAATATATATGTATATACATATATTCTATAGAAATTTGGAAAATAGCTTTAATGTCCAAAATAATTACTTTTAAACTTTCGTGTTTTGCATATTGTTAAATGGTAAATCGGGTCTTAACACTTTATGAATCATTTTATGGTAAATAAAGTCTTCAGCTCTCTCAACGTATCGACTATATTACACTAGCAGTGGTTACGAGATGCCAGGAGTACAGCGATATCAATATCGATAAGTTTCAGCGGTTTGTTCAACTACCGTAACTAGATGGTTATTTAGTCTCGTTAGGAGAAGAAAAATATCTCCTATTTTGACTAAATTCCACTCTCCAACATCTAAATCAGGTTCTCGTATTATCTGTACCTGCGTTTCGGTGGGCATGCCTATTAAATGACCCAAATAATAACTCAATGGTAAAAATTGATTTTTGTTTATTTATAACAAGGTAACTAAGTCAATTACAAATTATTTCAATTTTATTTTTCCGTATGTAATTGTATTCAACTATGAAATATTAATTCATTATAATAAATATTATATATATAATAAATATTTAGTAGATTAGATATTTGCAGATTAATATAATAGAATATTTATTGCACTAGTGGTTCGCATGCGTTTGAAGATCGTTCTATAATTTAATGATTATTTACTTGTCTCCAAACTCATAATAGTACCTGTAATGTGTGTATTAATTATGTATTAATTTAATGTACTTTATTACAACAAAAATTGCTTTCTGCACTCATCCTCCGTATAAACTTTAAGTGTGCAACATTTTATCCTTCTCTACGCAGTTTTCGTAAAAAAGAGTACTTATTTGTAGGACGTTTTGTTTCACATATTAATTCATAGGCAAGAGTTACTTCGCTACTTGTTTATCGTTGAATAACATCGTAATTATTTTCAAAGTAGCTATTGACATCCGATAGAATGTCTCATTGTGATGCATCAGAGAAAAGAAATCACATGGGTAGAAAGAAAAAAAGGTACTAAAAAACTAAACGAGATGCGCCCGCGTACGCCAAGATCTCGGTCAAGCCAGCCGGGAGCCCACTCCTTTTGTTTCCAAACTCGAATCAGCCAGTGTTTCGAATCTAGATGCTGTTTTCTTATTGTTCTTTTTCTTTTTTCCTCCTATGGCTTTTTCTTTATTGTCTCAGTACGGCTGGACTTAAAAAAAGAAATCCCCGTGGCTTATGGCTCCCCATTGATATGCGACGTTCGAATTGAAATTTAAATATTTGCCCGCGGATTCTCGACGGACCGATTGTTTTTTTTTTAATTCTCTGTGTTGCCATCTTATTATTTATTGTTAGTCCAAAATTTCGAATATGGAATTCTTAAAGAACGTTGACTTTTCTGCTAATACTTGAAATCAACGTGTAACATTATACTTAAATAGCATAAATGAAGCTTGATAAATTTGAAACGGAACCTGTTTCTTACCAAAAAAGCGAGTGCGAGTATTTAGTCCAAAGAAATTTAATTGCGTTTCACGGAACGCGGGTCAGGGGGCAACATTGGATATTTATTTGTAACCGTTCCGATGAGTGGCTATGACTGGTTTTTTAATTGAACTAAGACGGAATGGTACCGAAAATTCATAGATGTATCCAATAACACAAAAATAATAACGATAGAAAAGTCAACACATCTGGCATTCAATATTATGATAAATGAATGGAAGTTAATTTACTCAATTGTTATCGTATAAATAGAACATTTCAAAACAATCAATTATTTTTAGCACTCTACATTATATATGGAGTCAATTCTGACCAAAGGTCGTGCCGCTAGCGATATAAAAAGTCGTAAAAGATTTATGACTTTATAATATGCACACAAGGAAATTATGTCATTTTACGGATGTAATAATAATACCGGTACTTAATACTTGAAGAAAATATGTTATAAACAAAATGTCTGACACAAATTGTCAATCACGCTAAAACTTTTATTTATTAATTTTATATTTCTTTATTTGAATTTCTTTATTTACATGAACAGCACTACGGATCTCATTATCATGTGACGACTTATGTGATACTCATTGGTGCTGGACTAAGATATCATGGTTCTTATCCTATAATTAATATAATATCATCGTGGTAAAATATATAATTTCTACAATCTATAAGATTTATTGCAGTTTAGTTTTCTTATGAAACGGTAAATATATAGGTAGATGTTTTACACGTATTCATAATTTCCCAAATCGAATCGTAATTTGAGCCGATTAACGATTGCGAAAGCAATAATCTAAATCCGCCCAATTTGAGCGTACCTTCTTATTTTTTATTTCTATTTCATGCAAAACATAATTACTAATGTAAAATTAAAACCATGTTAATTTATTATCGGCTTATTTATTAAAAAATGTACTAAAAATCAATCCGTCATAAGCTTTAATTACATTAAAGAGTTAAAGGTAATCAGATACATTAAATACCAGACAACGGATTCGTATCCGGTTAGCAACCGGTTTGAGTCTGACTATTACCTATGAGTTTTTGCAGCCTCAAAGCTATATATAATACATTACATATATATATATTTGTAGTTCAATATAGAACGCATTATTATTTGTCAGTTGTCATATGATGGATGCATTGCTGCGGTGTTAAGTGACAGCCATTTATGTATATATTATTTTTTATAGCATATACCAGTATATATCAATCAATACGTCACCGATTTGGGGTTAACAAAATACCTGTTTCAGATACTTTTTCAAACAGTTATCGTTAGTTTAATCGATCCATTAAAAGGCGGTTCTGACTCGATTGTATTTTTATGGTGTTGTTAATATTGCGTAATGATCACGCTAAATAGGGAACTCATTCCTTTTTAATCTTTATTGGTATAATTTTAAAAAAGGAACAATAGAATAAGTAAAAATAGCATTTTTCAAATAAACACGTTGCGTTGGAAATATGTCACTAAGAAATAAAAAATAGTGGTATCATAAAATATGTAAGTAGTTACGTTACGCTGTCAATTACTTTCTATATATAGTGCAAATTGACGACCTTGACAACCTCGGTGGTCTAGCGGTTTAGCACACCGCGTTACTTCCAATGACCACGGGTTTAATTCCTCACATAATGCAAACATTTATTTTTATGTGTAAGATTGTTAGCATCGGTCTGGCTATTTTCTAAGTATATTATGTATGTATTTTCAAACGATGTGTATAAGTATTTCTGTCAGTTGTTTATTACCCATGTCACATTATCTGCTTACCTGAGGACTTGTTGGCGCTGTGCGAATAATCGTGGGTTATTATTATTATATTTTAATTATTATTCATTCATATAGTACCTAAATATAGGTTAGGTATCCTCTTCCTTAATCTCTCCAAGATAAGAAAAGAATAAGTTAATAGAGAGCAATTATAGCAAGCTCTAAATCCTTGTAAACTCTACTGGAAACGTACCATAATATTTGGGTTTTGGATAATGTAACCCAGAACAAATCAGTTGTAAGCCTAAAGCTTAAGTATACAAATAATTCAAATTAAAATATAACTTTTAATAACATAATTTAATATCCATATTATAGTATATTAGATAGGCATTTAAAATGTTATTCTTAAACATATAAGTATATTATTATAAACTGGCTTTTCGTAATATTCATTATTTTAATAACTATTTTCATTTGTATGTGTTGCGACCTTTATTGCCATCATAATTTTATCACGCACTTATGGAATTACTATAATTTAATAGTCGTAAAAACTGCATTTAACGGATTCAATTTATAGTAATGAGAATTAGAAGCGAAATAATTGAAAATTATTGATTTGATAAATAAAATATTGTTCAAAAATAATAATAAATACGATATAATGTACAACAGAAAAATAATATTGATATAGATAAGGAAGAAAATAAATATTTAGATACTTAGACATTGCCACAAATTGGTTAACATGTAATGTCATTACACCCAATAGTTGAAAGTCACAACTCTAAGAGAAAATCGATATCATGTAGGCAAAAAAATTAAGCGTCCTTAAAAGTAGAAATAAGTAAAAAATACATTAATTTTCTATATTCATTTTTTAATAATACATATGTATTCTTAAGACTGTAGTTGCAGTTGGGGTGGGAGGCGTTTATATGCATCGACGTTGTAAAAAACGCAAAATAGTAGGTATGTTTATAAACAAGAGGTATATGCTGATCAAGATCAAAAGAAGGCAGAATGAGGTTTCTACTCTATTTCGCGTCCCAAAATACGATGATCGCTCTACTAGCATATTCCATACTTGACGAGGAAACACGTCACGAGACCTGATTCCAAGACTTGTCATCATCATCATGTATCTGACTTGGCAACAAGGTCCGATACATAACGATGATGATAATGATAATATTATGATAATGCCAATCTTTAGACGGATGGTTTTTTCATATACCTAACTGAAATCAAGAGAAACAAACTAACGGTCTAATTAATATAACGGCAATCATCGTCGATATAATAAACATTAGAACGCGTGTGATACATCTCATGCATTGCCATTCCAGAGCACTAATATGTCAGGTGTCCCTACCCTGTCGTTTGACTGCCATATTATCATGAAGTATATTTACAAATCATGCTACTTGGCAACTGCAACAGGTGAGGCAGAGGTACCAAAACAGATGACTCCGTACAAAGTGTACCTCGGTAATTGACCTTTATGGTTTGTACAACTTCACAAAACGTTAAGATAATGGTTGGTCTCGTACAGCTATTACGAAAGATCGAACTGATAAAATTCAATATAGAGCCTTTAGAAACGAAACGGTTTGTACCTACCGAGCATTGGTACTGGTGGGAGGCTGTCGATTTACATAAATCATCTGTATGGATCGATAAATACATAAATATTTTCAAATAGGTCTTCCCGATAAAAGAACACATTTAAAATAGAATAGTAAACTTTTTTTCCTGTTGTAGTGTGTATTTATCGAATAAACACATTTCCTTTCTTTCTTCGTTGGTCTTATGAAAAAGAACCAGTAATCGAAGTTTTAAGTAATTATTAGAATGTCAGTGCTGTAGCAATTTGCTTAACGGACTTAATCCACCTTTGCTATACATAAAATTTCCTCCAGTTCTTTTATTATTTCTGTACCTTAATTACGTGTTTGTAATTGGTGAATAAAGACTTTATGTATCTAAATATTGTGTGTGACAAAAGCCAAGGGTCAATGTAAAGTTATTTATTAGATATTACTAATTGGTAGGCGAAGGGGTATGTTGGTGTCTTGATACCTGATTGTGAGCAGTATATCCTTACAGGTAAGCTTTCATGCAGGTTCCACGAAAAATCACGGTGGGTTAATTCCAGATGAATTCATCATGAACGGCTAACTTTAACTAATAAGACGTTATCCCCATCCTCATATCATCTCCTATCAATTCAGCTTCAGATATATAAAAATGGAAAAAAGTACGATTTCCAGTTCTTTCTCTCCAGGTTAGACGACCATGGTTGGGCATGTCCTCGATCACTTTATTGCGTATAAACCGTTTTTAGTAAACTGTATATACAACAACTTACCTACAATGCAAATATATTAAATAATAAGAAACACTGTTAATATTTATTAATGTAGTCTTGTCTGTACGTATAACATATGCCACAAAAAATAGCAAAACAGCATTTGATGCGTCATTTGTTTGACCTATTAAATAAGATGGAGGCAAAAAAAGTACGGCTTCGCGTATTTCATTGTACAGTCCTGTATACCTACAGTGATTTGATTTTTTACCACAATTAAGAACGTACTTTGTCGTTATTGTAATTCGTCTTATTATATAATATGAATTGTTATGAAGTTTTAATTTAATCTACAATTCTATGTAATATCAAAAATGTAAGGTTACAACAATTGTTTATAAGAGCAAGAAGCGAATTTCCTGCTTGTTTGTCTTGTGATGAGACAGATTCCGAATAAACAGTACAATAAAAAAAAGTATGACATTCAAAAGTGCTTAGATTTAAGTTAATTTTAATATAGAATTTTCTAATTTATTGTTCTATACAATCAACCATCGTATACCTTTATTCAATGATATGTATTTATCTTACAATAGATTGATATGTTGTGCTCATAATAATTTTGTTCTATTGTTGTTTTTTTTGCGGAGTTATATATATATACTTCATTATGAAATATAAAAAATACAGGGAACACCCAATCAAAAGTTATAACAGTCAATATTACTAATTTCATTTGATATTAAAGTCAAGACATGCAAGTATTCAATCACAAAGTTTATAGTAGACAGATGCTATGCTGACGAATTATCGGACTATAATTCGTTTGGATAACATCTGTCTATCTAAAACCTACTATTAAATAAAATGATCTTTATTAACTTATGATTAGTCAAATCTACAGTCAGCCCGGAACTGAAGAGAAACTCGGCTCTAACACTTTCCTATTAAAATTATACATGGTTATACATAATAATACAAATTATTACCTAAAAAAACGGATACAGTAACTGTCAGCATATGAATTTACAAGAACCCATGGATTACAAACGTCCAGATTATCGAATTTTCGGGAGCTCTTATACAGTATTAACATAGTAAATAATAAATAAAATACATAGAAAACACCCAGACTGATACAAACAACCATATGTAATCATGAATACAAATATTTGCACCGTGCGAGGAATCAAACCCCCGACCATCGTAAGTAAAGCGGTGCGCTAAACCGCTAGACCACCGAGGCTGTCAAAGTAAATATTATCATATATTCAACAAGTTTCTAATAAGAATGTTTGAAGTGAAGACATCAGTCAATCAGGATAAATCTCTATAGGTAAGTATGAAAAGTTATGTATACCTGTATACAGTAAAGTTATCCATTTATAGTAGAAAGTAAGACGTCACCTATATAAAACTTAAACAAAAAGCGACACTCCGAGAAATCGGTGTAGTGGAACGAAATCTTCATAAACAACTGTCAGCTACTATTTTTATTAACAGACTTGCTATGCTCCGTACTTCATCAGCACTATCCATTTTATGAAGACCCGCCTATGTTACACAATTTCATAGACGAAGGGGATCAATTGAGTATATATCACACCAACTTAATTCTTTTTACGTTTAACGGTAAATGGTACAAGATGGACTAATATTTATAAAATGTTGTAATACAAATGAGTTTTTTAAAATTCCATTACTTGTAGAACCAACCATCGATTTGGTTACTGTCTACTGAAATAGCGCAATACCCAAGACACATAAACAAAGTATTATTAAGCTTTCTCTAAAGTTTGTAAAGTTACCTTACGAATGTATAAATGTTGGATTTATATACTTATTAGCTAATATTTTAACTTATATGTAATTCTTTAAATCTGCAATTAATTTAGTCTGTTCTTTGCTGTATGACTTTATATTTTGTATAAAATATATTAGTAACTTTATGTCCCTTAATTATAAGTTTTCAATTCTAAAATTTATTTTTTATCATAGCTCATACTGAGCCAAGAATTTTATTATAGATTTATCATAATATTTAAAACGCTACGATTGTCCCATTCTTACGAATTGCAATAGCAAACAAACTGACGACCAACCTTATGTCCAACCAGGAAAAGTCTGTATATAAACGGGATATTTTCCATGAGTAATTCACACAGCGCCATCCAATTCCAAGCTATGCAGACCTTGTGCTCTGGATACTAAACAACTGATATTATAAAATTTTTTTCAAATACATACCTTAAAATCCCAGACCCTTGTCTGGTTGTTATTTGTGTAGTGCGAGATCGAACCCGCGGCCATCGAAATTAAAGCGGTATACTAAATCGCTATACCACCGAAGCTGTCAATATATATACATATATAAGCAGCAGCATGAATATCACGTTATTATGTATGATGTATAATATATGTGATGCCCGTGATATGACCGTGCGTTGCCATTTCGAAGGACTCAGAAGTTAGTAAATCTGACCCGGTCACAAGAACAGGCTCACGGTCACAATCAAAAATTACATATAGAAGTGGTCTATTAAAAAAAATAACAGTGATAGTGGCAACCAGTGACTATTAAAAGTTTAGTCACGGTTTGTTCAATTCTGGCAATTAAATCGACAGGCCAAGGGTACTGCCAACTGTAGGAAGATTTACTTGTAAATATCATTGAATTGGAACCATAAAACTATTTACAATTTTTTTTATTACGGTACTAAATGTTACAGTACTCATGTACCTACAAATACATATAATAAGCTTTGGACTAAAACACTAGTAATCAAGTTAGTTATTTTCTCTAATAAAATCCACTATGTTAGTAATATTATGACTTAAAGAGAGAAATGAATGCGTCTGCAGGACTCCTGTACCTACCTATTTGTTTTTTTAATGAAATTGGACAAAAACTAGAGTACGTTTACTTTTTCTATATTTATTTCCACAGTCATTTTTATTTCTTCTATTTGTGTTAATTTTATTTAATGGTATTTCGTACTATATAATATTTTACGTTACAATTAAAATTAAATTAATGTTAAAAATAGATTAAAAAATAAGACTAATTGAAACAAAATCAAAAAAATATTGGAATTCATTAATGTTTTCTACGTATGTATATATAAAAAAATATCTAAGTTATAACAGTAGTCTAGCACCTACCTATAACACAAGCTCTGCTTAGCTCGGGACTAGAAGACTTTGTGTTGTTCAGAGTTATTTTTATTATTATCATTTCTTTTTCACAAACAATCTGGTCTGATTAGTACCGAGGATAGGCCATGCCAAGTCTCTCGTTACCTTATTTTATTGAAATTCTTCGATATTATAGAGTTACGGGTCATATAACCAAGTAATTCTAATATGTTATTAGTCGTATTATTTAAACTAATTATAATATTCTTTTATACAGCATATCTCCGATATAGGGGTGACTAATCTGAGTGAGGGCTTTCCTGTCAGGTCTGGTCAGGTATGTCGCACCAATTCATGGCATCCCGAGGTAATCCTAAAGACCTCTCTGTCCACGGACTAGAGGGCGTTACTATTTATGGTAACAACGTATGAGAAGCATGGCAGTAGAGTCATCACGGGATATGTGACACGACACATGACGGCGACTTTGTTTAAAGTCTCCCTTTGATACATTCTAATATTGTTCAAGCATTGCAGGACGGGTAGATTGTTATGTTTCGTATTATGGTTAGTTATTATTCTTCCTATTCTAGTTAGTATTTTTTAAAATATCGCACGTAAATGACAATACATATCCATGTACAACTATTGATGTCATTATTTTTTTTAAACTAGTCTAATAATTTCTTAGTACTATTTAGGGTTTAGCTTGTTAAGTTTTCGGTCATGAAGCATGGCATTTTAACGTAGACATATATGTGTTTGTCTATGACTAAGGGTCTAAGATGAATTTACTGACAGATATACCATTTTTAGGGGTGTGCTTTTAATAAAATTATTATCGGTTTTATATTAAATTGTGAGTTACCAACTGAAATTAGTGGTAATAATTTTCAAGTTTTTTATCATCCTTCTTTTAAATAGTTGAGCATTTAATTATTGCTATCGTTTTAGTCTCCTTAAAAATGTAATGATGATAAATGGGATAGGACAGGCAGACCAGACAGTACCTGGATCTTGGATCTGGATCATGATGTGTCACAGAATAGGTGCTAAATTAAAAAAAGTTGATCATCACACAATTTTAATTATCCGGTGAGTAGGTATTTTTAACTATAATTTCACGTAACACACAGTACACAATAACATATATAATTTTTCAAAATACAATACATATAACCAAAAATCTAAGATACCTGCCTTTCTGTAATGTATCTGTAATAAAATCTAGTCTTATGTAAAAAAAAATATTATAAAAAAGATCTTACCGTTAACACTATAAGAATATCAAATCCCTTTGTATTGTAAAATATTGTTTCTATAAAAATTACAAGGGTAAATACAGCGGGCACTACTCCTTAAATAAATTCAACAATTCACACCTTTTCAGTTCACACTTGTAACAAGTCAAAAATTCACGCCCTTGTAACCACTAAACAGAATTATGCAGACCTAGAGAACGTTTAGCACTGAATTCGGAACACTCCGACACAATTACAAGAAAGTATATACAAAATGTCACATCCTCTATACAATCCTGCATATTTGAACTTATAAAAAGTTATAACTTTGCCTAATCCTTTCTTAAAAAAAGTATAAAAACCTTATAAAAAAATTAAGTGAGGTCTACGACAAATTTGTGTGTCGCGTGACGTTCCATTTTCAAAAATTCGAACGCATTCCAAACGCACGCGGTTCCGATCTGTCACTTCGACTTTGACAGTTGCGCACGCGCAGTATAGTGTGAGCGTGCTCCGCGCGCGAGTCTCGGCGCCGTACTGCGTTCGCGCGCTTTTCGACCCGTAAAACCTTCGCTACATACGTTAGAACTGTCGATACCAAAAGATTTTCTCACGGAAAGGACTAAGCCGATATATAGATGTGTCGATGGCCTAACGGTCTACCCATCTGATGATTCTGTTTTGTTTTCATTTTGACGGGCTCTTTTTTCAAACGGGATTATTCTATCGGGTTATGAATGCTTGGTTTTATGGAGCGTGGTCAATCGCTTTTTGTTGATAAGTAGTGCTGTCAGTGAAAAAATTAGGTTCGAGATTACTGTTGCTCTATTTGTCTATCTAATTCAACACTCATCTGTGGAGTTTTTACAAAATTCATGTACTATTTTAAGTTACAAAAAGTATAAAGAGATATATGTTTCTTACATATTGATATAAGGTATTTTATATAAACATAAGTTTAAAAAGAAGGATATAAACATAGAAATTATTTATAGCATTTGTTTTATTGCTCTTTTTTAGATTTAAACGCCAGTTACTTTATTTACAGCTATATAAAAAATCTTGTCAAATACCTACAAACTTTGTGCATTTATGACAAACCCAATATATACTAGATAATATGTAATTTTCAAATGTTGTAAAAAATCGCTGTTAGACTATATTCATCCCTACAAATTAAAAAACAAACTGTTGTAAGAACTTTATTTACCTACTTACATAGTTAAGTATATAAAACTGTCCAAAGATAGAGGACAAAAATAGTCCATACACAGTCAACCCTAAGACTGAGAGTATATAAAAAAAAAAAAGGAAAGAATAATTATATATTAAAGAAAAGATTGGCGGTTTATTAAATTAAAAATATATTTAACTAATATTAATTGTATGATCTAAGTAAAAATATGTGGGTACATAATTTAAACCAAAAAAAAAACAATACTGACCAGAACTCGGTAAGTCGATATCAAGTTAAAAAAAATGTCATATCGCCTAAAATATAGAGCCTAAATTACAATAAAATGAAGTGAGAAACTTTCCTTTTGAAGTCACATAGATAATGTTAATGATTCACTATACTATTTATAGAAATCTACTATAACCCACGTCGTGATATGACTCATCATAGCTTCTGGAAGTTGGTTCCTCATTAAAACTGAGTACAATTGTTACTTCACTATATAAAACTCATAATTTTCTAAATTTTAAATAAGGTCTAATAACTTCATATTAGGTATATGAAAATTTTATGCTTACTTATTTTTTAATAATATTCTATATAGAAAGCTAGTTATTTTATTGTCACTCACCAAATAACTACGTTAAATACTAAATACTCCTAATTTTACAGTACAATAATTTAACAAGCAATAATATACTTTACATATATTTTACAAAAGATTTTACTAAATTACTAAAACCCGTTATGCGATGCGATAGTACAAAAGACATCAACGCGGACACAATACAATATCTTCAAATATTTGGAAAGTGTCAACATAACAATCACTGCAGTATCAATAAAAATAATAAAAATTATGCTTTTTACTATCACATTTAGAAATATTAGACAATTCGTAGTAAGAAAAATAAAAAAGAAAGAAATTTTTAAACAAACTTGTAAAGTTATTTTTGAATTATTATAAAATTTCTTTCTGAATACTCATAGACGTAAACAAAAAATTAACCTCGCGTCTATTTGAAAATTACGTTGTTGATAATCATAGCCTTGATAATTTTACACGCGTTGCATCACCGCATGTCAATATTCGATCGGTGAAAAAATAATGAGGAAGCAGGACGACAATATTCCGCTCTGCGAAGTCTTGTTGTCATTGCCTCTTCAAATGGAACGGCCGTCACAGATCAGTGCAAACGCCTGCCCACAATCGAAGCGCAATAAAGAACTATACCTATCCCTTTCACTCACGTGGGTTTTAGATTACGCGAATTAAAAGAAAGAGATAGAAGTCCATGCGTTTTTTGGACGGATTGTTTAGTTTTTGTGAAATATAGATCAACTTTAAAATAATATGTCATTGACCCGAGATTCAGGTAAATGGCGTCAATTGCAGAAATTCAGAAATAAGAAGCGGTTTTTTGTAAAATTCTATACTTTTTATCAATACTTTTTACACAATAAAATGATTTTTGAAATGTAGGTAGCTACTGCAAAAACCATTCATTAGAATTAGGTAATTTAAAATTTTAAATATCGTAATTATATGGAAACTAGATCTTTAAATCTACTATTTTGTATACCTAATCTTATACTAATAAAAAAATGAGATGAATTATAACAAATCATCTGTACCGTTGTGTCATATATTAATCAGATAATGAGGAAAATTACGGAATAAGGTACAGATTTTTATCCTCTAAAATACCATATCCTATATTGTGCTAGCCATGTGTAGACGGTCTCGGTGGTCTAGCGGTTTAGCGCTTCATTGTCGATGGTCGCAGGTTCAATTCCTCGTACCTACGGTACAAACAAAAAATTGTGTTCATGACTATAATTTTTTGTATCGATCGGGGTGTAATCTTCGTATACGCAAGTATATATATCAGTTATCTAGTATCCACAACACAGGCTCTGCGTAGCTTCGGACTAAATGGCGCTATGTTAATTGTCTAAGACATTATTATAGTGATATAATAATATATATATACATTGTCTCAAAAAATGAATAAATAAAATTGTAGAATAGAATTATTATGTAGTTATATGCACGTGTATATAATATTTAGGTATTATTGCTATACCTTAACAGACTTAGTCTAATTACTCTCTATCATATGGTTGCCTGGAAGAAATCGCTATTTAGGGATAAGACCGCCCATTGTTACCTCTGTATATAATATGATTACATATATTATATTATTATAATTATGTATGTATATATATATATATATATATATATTATATTTGATATACATATTACTTTATGTAATTGTTATTTACTTTCTCTGAGAGAAACAATAAAGAGTTTTTCATTTCATTTGTGTGCCCTGTCGAGTTCGTACTTTGTTGTAATACTATATCCAAGAATAGAATAGAAAACTATTTATTCAAATAAACTTCATTTAAGCACTTTTGAATAGTCTTAACAATCCTTCTTTAAATCTACCGTTCATTCGGAAAGCTGTCTCGTCACAAGAAAATCGTTGTAACTTTACATTTTTAATTTGAAACGTGTGAGCACTATTTCTTCATATTCAGTTCTAGAACATTCGGATTCTGTAAAAGAAACAGGTATATCAGTATTCGAAGGGTGTAATCTTAGGGAATCGCTGTAAACAATAGCTCTAGTTTCGCGCTTCGTATCTGGCGCGCAGTAAATCGCTACAAGCCACGAGGCTACAAATTACGCCAATATCGGTGATACAAGAGCGTTGCCATAGCAACGAGCCGTGAGAATCACGGGTCAGTGCAATACAACCTACGTCTTCGTTGTTTTTAATTTAGACCGCCTCGGTAGTCTAGCGGTTTGGTACACCGCTTAAATTCCGATGGTCGCGGGTTCGATTCGTCGCACGGTGCAAACACTTGTATTCATGATATCAAGCAGAGCTTGAGTTATACTAGGTACTAGGCAACTGAGCTAGGCACAGAAAACACACAGACCGATACAAACAATGATTGTATCGGTCTGTTTTCTGTGTATATTATGTACCTATGTATTATAAAAAAAATATCTAAGTGTTTATATCAGTAGCCTAGTACCCATAAATCAAGCTCTGCTTACCGAGGGACTAGATGGCGCTATGTTAATTGTCCAGAGTTGTGTTCAGCATTCAATAATTGTTACAGAGTCGAATTTTCATAGAATATAATAGAATAAAAAAAAGTCACTTCCACTGTTTTTTCGCTTAGACCTTATGGGATTTTAATGCAGATTTTAGCAATAGATGGAGTGATTCAAGAGGAAGACTTATATATACCCACACCTGTGTGAAGCTGAGGCAGTAGCTAGTTTATAATAAAATGTCATAAACTTAAATTTATAATTTAAGTTTATTTAAATAACTTAATTAATAAGTTTATTCAGACTAGTAACACTTTTTAATCTAACACGCATTCAAAAAGCAGTTTCAGCATAGAAAGAATGTGCAAAAAACTTTATTATTGTTCTTTTAAATAAATGTTATAACTTTACATTTTATTTTAAAATTATTGTTGAAACTTATTTGTTATTCAAACTTTAATGTACAAAATTACATATAACAGACTTAACCTTAATGCATTATCTGCCAGTCCAGAGAATAATTATTATTGAGGGTGCAAATATCAATAAAAGAATTTATGAATACCAAAAAGCACGAATTCCAATTTGATATTCTAACGAATACTAGTAGTATAATGTAAGCTAATATAGAGTAGTTACCAAAGTAAACTTTATAAAAACTCAGATAAGACTGATGCACCCTTATTACCTCTAGTATTATGTGTAAGCGTATGTATGACTTTTAGGTGAAACTGATGTAAGTAGGTACCCCTCATACCACAATATTATTATGTGTTTTGTTAGTGTATGCATGACTATTATGTGAGTCATATGTAGATTGTTGATCTTTTAAGATTTGTAACATACTTCAAGGAATTAAATACATTTCATTTTAAGCTTCACTCTAAACGTTCTGATTGTTTTATTTCAGCCGGTTTTCAAATCTATAAAGTTTTAAAGGTACGAGTAAGGCTGCAGGCTGAGCCAGTACGTGAATATAGGCTGGAATACCATACCAATATCTTCGTTACACATCAACAGCGTCCAGCAATGCGGACAGTCCCTTTTTTACCATGTAATTAATTTTACGCTCTTTTAATATGATTCTTTTTTTACAGTTTAATTGAGTTAGTAATGAAGATGTAATTATGGACTTTTATTTTTGGAGTGCCGTATTTGGATACGGGAATTTGTTGGTATAAGTTCTTCAACAAAGCTATGCCACAATGGTCACGAAGAACGTGTTCTGTAACATTTGGATAAATTTATGGTACAATGAAATGGTTCATACCATTTCATTGTACTATAAATTTATGATTTGTTTTTAATGTATATGATTTAAGTAGAATTGAATAATTAATACTTACAATCATTTATTCTTGTTACAATTGTTAGAATTAATATAGGAATAAATAGTACGTAATGTATTACACAAAGGCCTGACAAATTCATTGTGATATGAAGGTAAACTATAGTCATATAAAGAAATCATCGTATATATAATTAAAGTTTACAATTCACTACATTTTTTTTTAATATATACGTAATATTATGTTACCTGCGCTAATATTAATTTCCATAAATAAGCAGACAAATACGAACAAACTACTTTGTTAACTGACTGAAAGTGACTCTTTCAAATTTAGATAATAGTTCAAAATAAACTATTCGCTAACTAAAATAAATCTATTCATATTTATATTAACATCGTAGTAGAAGCAAATTAGAAAATTGTTCCTTGCCTACGATTTAAATGCGAAAACATCATGCAAGCTATAAAAATTGTAGAACCAATGCAGAATAAATACGTACATAGTTTTTGTATTACTGAACTGTTAAAAGTGTTCGTAATATGCAAAAAATATTCAACATAAGGACCTCTTCATCCAAGTCGGTTCAAAGTATTCCAACAATTTGACAGCCAATGACTCACCCAGGACATTCCCTCAACAATCTAAACATTCTGTGGGATCTTCCAATGAATTAGGGCGCGTCAAATTCACCGTAAAATCATCGCGTCTTCAGATTCGGGTCATCGACCAACAAAACTATTGCCTCACTGGAAAGCCTTACTTCCGAAATTCCATACATAGCGATGCGTTGCTTTACTAATCGATAAGATACGTCCAATCCGTGTTTATATAAAACCGATATAAATTGATCTGCCTACCCCCTCTCATTAAATAGAACTTATATTTCAATAGACGACCGACTTACTTAATAGTTGAAGATCTTGATAAAATGGTGGCAAGAAAAGGATGTTCAATTGTGATAGCATAAAATGCTTAATCAAACCTTTAGAATAAAAAACGGATAGAAAAAGGACATTTTTGAAATTTCTCGTCGCACTAGTAATTGTCCAATGCTTAACAATGGGAGTTCCGTAGATATCTTATTCATGTTCTACTAGCTCTCTCCGAAATTGCCCGTGTTGTAAAAAGTTTGTAAGTTAAGTATATTATATATATTATTTATATTGTCTAACTTGGCTGCTATATAATACGTTTTTCATTATATACGTATGTATTATGATGATATCAAATATAATGTTGAAAGACTGATAAACAAACATACAAATTGAGTTTATTACTAGTTCATCTTATCTGAACTAAAGTAAAGTAACCAGTAAATTAACTAGCCAAACTGAAATGATAAAAAAAACGTAAATGTTCAAAAATATCCTATGTAATTTTAACTATGAATAATATGAACAAAAACAATCCGATGTATATAAAATGTAACTTTTTCATAAAATTCAATAGAATCTTCAAACCAGGAACAAGTTTACAAAATTAATGTATCATTCCACATAAAGGCACGTGCGCACAGAATTGTTTTATTTCACACAAAAGAATTCGACGCACATTGCATGCCTCACCGTGAAATAAAACATATGAGAATCGTAGTGATGTAACGCAGAGTACTTATGAAAGTATCGATATATTCGTTTCAATTTAGCGTGATCCTTTAATTTATCTAAAAACCTTAGATAAATAAAATAACAGTCCATATAAGGTGAAAATGTAAATATGTATTTATTCTACTGTGATTCGATATCTGAATTGTTAAAATACGTTTCATTTATTTGTAATTTGCATTAGTCTGGCGGCTAGTGAGACATCCTTATAATGTAGTAAAAGTAGGCGGTTTTTATAATATGTTTTATATTATAAAAACCGCCAATTAGAAATTACTCCAAGACATGGTAAACTTATAAGAAAAACCTAAGTCCATTTCACTAGCATGATAAAAGTAAGCTTGTCTTCCAGCTAAAAGAGGGTAAGGATAGAGAAATACATACAGCGAAATGTTATTGTATTGTTAAGCTAGAAAGAAATTTCAGATTTGAATGTGAGAAATAAATAACGTTTGAAATAATATATAAATATATTACAGGTGTCACATAAACGCGTTAGTCTCTAAAACAAACTACAACTATACATAATATAGAAGAAATTTATTATTAACACCACCACATTATTCAGATAATTGTCACAGTAGTAAAATATATTATACATATCTAATATATTATGTGTGATGACCGCGGTGGTCTAGTGGTGTCCGTAGTGTAGATCCGTAGATCGCGGGTTTGATTCCTAGTATGATATTCCATTAGTATTCATGAGTTAATTGTCTTATTTGTATCGGTCTGAGTGAGTATTGTGTATGTATATTTACAATAAACATATTATTTAAGTATTTCTATCAATTGTCTAATACTATGGGTATAGGTACAAAAGCTCCGCCTAGCTTGGGCCTAGATAAAGTTATATTAATTGTGCAGTCTTATTATTATAATAATTATTAATATTTTCTGTTTTATTATTATTAAATCGACTTATACAATGTTACATCCCTAGTGCAGTGAATCGCATTAATAGAGCTGCATACGCAGGAATCTCGCGTTACGCGCCCTATCATCCCACTTTCAATTTCCACATTATACTATATTATAATACTCGTATATCAACGAAACAATGTATTCTTTTATGCACTCAGGAATTTTATCATTCTTCTATACATACCATCGAACTGTTATGAAAAAAGCATCGGTTATTTCCTGAGAAATGCAAAGGAAATTTTATTCAAAATTATATATACGTAAATACTGATCGGGACGGGCAGTCCCGACTTCACTTGGATTACACAACGTGAAAACATTATATGAAATTAATAATGGACAAATCACATAAATAAATATTTTTTCCCATACATTTATTAACTTGTTCACAGAGTCATTACTTTTTAACTCCTTTGTCATTTTACGTCGAATCAATTGTACTAAGAGTACCTGTGGAACTCCTAGGTGACAAATGTAACTCAGAACATTTATACTCAAAATTAAAATCATAATTATTGTAGGTCTATTACAGACTTATGATATGTCACATCTACCGTCAGTTCGGTGTGTTTTCGAGCTAAGACCTGACAAGGAACTCAGTTCTTATTCTCTTCAAATGCGTTTGAACTTATGTAAAAAATACAGAATAATTTTTTAATTCATATTAGGAAAAATAGAGTGACGACTAGCATACGCTATTGCAATTTTGTTCAAAAAATTTTCAATAATATTTATTATTGAAAACTTTTTACTCTTTTTTCATTCTACTATATTTATAGTAGAGTGCAAAATATTGATAAGAATATATGATTAAAAATATCCTACATAAATAACATTATTTAACTTTGAATATTAAAGTAGTTTTAAATGTACAAGTCTGTGAAACAAACCCAAAACCATCTTTAAGTAAAACACTGTACTTCCACTGTATTATAGAAGTGATCGAATAATATCTATACAGCTAAATTAATTTAAAAGCCAATGCGTTTAAACAAGACGCTATCTTCTGCATTGTAATTTAATTTATCGCGAACACCTATCCACCCCCATTTTCTCGGCTGTAACAAGTTGATAAGATGAAATTACAGATATTATTGAACGTAAGAACCACCTACGATGGGTGAAGTTAGACGTATCAAAATATACTGGTGTTTATAACATCGAGCATTAACAGTAACAAATTCATCTACGGTAATATAAATGTTGACCTCCACGCGGTTACCCCTAGATATGATAAATTCCTCGTTAATTTGTCACGATGGATTAACTGACGTGACCTCAGTTCATCTTATAATAATAATAAATAACCCTAAGCACAGCGCCATCTAGTCCTATATTAGAAGAGCTTGTGTTATATGTAGGTACTACACAACTGATATAAATAGTTAGATACTTTTTTTGTAAATACATACATATTATAGGTCCATACAAAACACCTAAACAATATACGAACAATTATGAATACAAAAAGTTTGTACCGTGCGAGGAATCGTACTCGCACCATCAGAAGTAAAGCGATTTGCTAACCCGCTAGACCACCGAGGCTATCCATTATATCCTCATATTCTCACATTCGAGCACCATTCCATTGTCAGGTAGAAAACGAAGCAGCGATCTGTTAGGAAGTGCAGTATTAAATATTTAATTCACCGTGATATCAACTGCTGACAATATGATATGCTCTGATTATCCTGCCAGTAATTGCAATAGTTGGGAAGTTTTAAGATTTGTCACTTATATTAAATATGCTAACAAATTCGAACCCGTATGTTTTCAACGAAGTGCAAGCGTTACATCAAAGGGTACTAAGTTGTACCCATTGAAATTTAGTTGCAAGTAACACCTTTTATGTTCACATAAACGAGAATTTGAAGACATAGTACTTAATATAGAGTTAAGGTTTTTGTAATACTCGATCTCATAAGAGTTTTATGTATGATAGCTGTCTTAGAAGTTATGTTCTTCATAAGCTCTATCTACAATAAAAAACTTACGAACACATGTAGCTATAGATGAATAGAAATCAAATATAGTTAGGTATTTCAAATTTTATAACTATAATTAAGTTATTAATAACATATTTATATCTTATAGAATAATGTATGATTCATTCACTTAGATCACTACGTAATTATATTTGGTAAATATATACAGTTTCGACATTTCTTATATGCATGGGCCTAATATTTGTTTAAATTTTTAACTGGTCGAATAATTTTAATAAGGCTGATATTTTGGCGTGTGGGAAAGTACTACCGTAATATTTTATCTCCATGAAATTTCCATCTAGCAGCTATTTGTTTTTATAAAAAATTGTAAACTGCGTTATTTCAGTCATTCAGTAAGGTTCTTCTTTTATTAAAACTAAGATATCTCCTAAAATATATTGAAACCAAGTGATATAGGGGACTATTTTGATCATAATTAAATACTTATAATAAGTAATGTATTTGTGGTGATAAGGATTAATATCATGTTTATAAAAACAGCAACAAGTTTTTGAAGACATTTAATTACTATATGGTTGTTGGGTTAACCTTAAAAGATAAACATATATAGGTATTGTCGCGGACATTTTTTTAGAACTTCTAAAGAAGAACAATTCTGTCATTCATGTTTTCGCAGTGTATGTAGCAGAAGCACTTAAAATGAATATTTTTGCCAAATTTTTAATTGCTACTACGAGTATGTGATATCCAAGGCTACTGCGATAGTTATCACTTTCCATCAGGTGGGTCGTCAGCTTAATCCAGTTACATAAAAAAAACATGTATTTATTATTATTTAAAATCACCATATGGTATCGCAGTGCTCCGGGAACCGAACCCGCTAGCTCGTTACGCAAACCTAATGAGTGACCGTGCCACTTCATTAGCTCTGCAAAAACATTGCCGTCCAACGCATCGCCTCTATGCATCTTGTATGAGACACCCGGAGAGGTGAGGTATTCTGCAACACAGATAAATGAAATTTAAATGATTTAATAATATATGTTTCTATAAAGAATATTACTGCACTTTGTAAAAAATAAACTTATAAAATGTATTTATCGTCAAATATGTTCTTACTATTAATTATATATATCATTGCGTAGATAAAAATGAAATTTAGTTATGTGATCAAACTGATTACAAAATCTTATTCAAACCCTTTACGTAAACTAAGCATCATTGAGTATTTAATAAATTGTATTATTTAATAAAATATCTTCAGAAATTAATAAACAAATATACCTATACTTTCGTATCCGTCTGCCGTTTATCAGTGTGTTAGTTGCGTTTCCTCGACTAGATGGCAGAACAAAACTAAATTTAATGAAAGTAAACGTAATGATAGACTATATCAAGAGCGAGGACTATATTTTATATCAAACAAAATAAACTAATGTTCTACCCTATAACATAGGTATATGAAAATCAATAACGGCGTACAAGTACGCCAAAGTTTTGTCACATCTGTGATGTGATTACGAAAAGGTAAAATTGCAAGTAGATATTAATTTCCTTTAAATAAAATCCTACTTTTTTCTAAACTAACATTATTTATAAAGAAGAAAGATATTAATGAGTGGACAAATAATATTTAACTGATTTTAATAACTCTTTTATTTACTTAAACCGACATTGTCAGCCAGTGACACAGGGTTATTATATTCTATTATTTAAAAAGTATGCTCCCTAAAATTTTACATCCATACAAAGCCGGAAAGCGGCACTGGTAGTAAATATTTCAGAATGTCCCCCTGTCGGTGTGAGCCAGTTAGTTTTGCGACGATGTATTGCGTATTGTGAGGCTACAAATTGATTGGGTTCGTCACAGAGCTTGCCGACTTCGCGCCTGTCACTTTGTCACACCATACGCGTAAACTTGACAAATTTAAATATCCACTAGTCTAACTGAAAATACATTCGATTTTCTACTCTATGCTTACAGAAATACAAAAGTAACAGCAAAATTTGAAAAGCTTTTGCGATATGTCGACCAATGACTTCGGATTACATTCATGGAATTGGTTTTTGGGTGGCAGTGCTGAATAGAAAAGTTTATTATTTATTTATTTATTATAATGGATTTCGAGATATTTTAGTTTAAAATCCCATACATACACAGGGAGTTTAACTGAATTATTTTTTGTTTTCTTACTTCATTGAGATACTGTTTATTATCAAACCAGGCCATTTCTGTAGGCACAACAAGTTGTTCTGCTTTAGTTTTATTCATTTATTAATTTGATATAAGTCGTTTTCATCAATTTCTTGAAACCGTCCCTGTTAAGTATAAAAAGGTAGCAGGATTTTTTAAAAAACCAAGAAAAAACTATGTTCGTACTCATGATACAACCTGTCTTCATTTTAAATTTCATTAAAAACTTCTCTACCACTTAGTGCCTCAAGTTTGCAAACAAATGACTATGTATCAGATTTATAATATAGTATAATATAAATATATCTTAGAATATACGTCACAAGATCATTACTGATATAATGTTGATAAAACTTGACATATTCATAACCTATATCATGGATCAACAATAATAAAATAGACAGAACGTTCGAGAATCATACAGCAATTCTTCTCCCATATCATCAAACAATGACTGAATAATTTAAAAAGTACACGATACAACAATGGTAGCATATCGAACAAGTGCAATAAATACTCCTTGAACGACAATCCCGGGCAAAAATGATCGGGATTATTGTAGACGAAACAATATTTATGCGCGGCGTACCAGCACCGAACCTGCGACCCCGGGCTACCGTGCCGGCTATGGTGGTCCGCTGTAAAAAATGTCGTGCATCCATTGAGATATTTCGATTTACAGATAAATTATTTTTTATTTTATTTATTCCATTCAAATTTACATTTTATTTTAGACTTATTACTTATTACTTACTTTTCAATGATAAGCTTATTCCTCTTTTTTTTTTATTTGGTTTTCTAATTATTATATTATTACTCATAATAGGTAAATAACTACCTAGAATAATTAACGGTCATATGTGTATTATTACCTAAGGAAAAAAATATCTGTAATACACTGTACATTCATATATATGTACAATTCTTGCTTATCTTGCATTAATTATCATACACTTTACATATGATTAAAGATATATCAAATACTACAATTCATACATACAAACCTAGTTTGAAGATTTCCTATATTATGTAATAGATTGTTTGTTGCCTTATTACCTCAGATCAGCGGGATAGTTTAATAGTAGAGAATGCCAGTAGGTATTAATCCGCCATTCATAGAATTTTATGTGCAAATGAATAAATAAATAAAATATCCACGTTCTGGAAGACTAATTTTAGTTCTAAAGTACTCTATATGATTTTGTATCACATACTTTAAGATTTGAAATGCATAAACGCAAGATTTATTCAGAAGCTATAGGTTATAGGTTGTTAATTGAAAAAATAGGCTTCTGAACAATATAGTTTACTACAGCTTAATAAATACAGAAATAAGCTTCTATATAGTGACGAATAAAAATTGTGATGCTATTTTTTTATATACAGTTTGGGATATTGAAGTGTACGCTCTGGTTGCTGTACTATTTTGTCAGTAACTGTTTTCAAAGGACATTTTTGCAAGGGATATTTTTCTTCTTCTTCTTATTCGCAGGTTCTCTGTACATTTTCTAAAGTAGACATTGTATTTTATCGGTCTACTTCATTTAATTTACGTATATGTAAGTCTTTATTTCGGCCTTCATATTAATTAATAATGAGAATTAAAAAGGGGAATGGCCTTATTGTTAGCAACGTAAGTCAGATTGACCGCTACAGGGTTACTTCTGAAACCCATTGTGTTTAATTCCTGGAGATTTCGAAGGACTATTTGACCAGATCTGAGCATATTGCTCAACCTTTATACTCCATTGATGACCTGCCGTATACTGTTATCACAAAACACTGCATAAAAATATATAAACAGAATATATTCAAACAAATACAAACATTTGTATTGTATGGGGAGTGAACCCAAGACTATTAAGAAGTAAAGCAGTATGCTAAATCATTAAACCAGCGGGACCATATAAATAAATTATTTATCTATCTCTGAATATGCCGAACCACTGCAGTACAGCAGGACTTCAAATTTATCGCCGGCTCATCACGAAATCCTCAAATCTCATTACTGGATAACGCCGAGTATTAATTATTTACGGAGCACCAGATCGCCTAAAGGTATGTGCGATACGCAGCTATAATCTAATCTATCTAATAGTGAACGGGTACAGATAATAAATATGCAACAAGTTATGGTACCGCCGCCAGCCAGCGCGGCCGCTCGTATAGATTTTGTATAATAAGAAACGATCCTGAACAATGCAGTGCAGATTTATTTGTTTACGTGTAGACTTCACACGGTGCCGGTTTAGGATAAATATATCTTCACGACTGCTATCCCATATGGGATGGTTAGAGAAATTGACAATCGTCGACATGCGTTGTGCTGAATGTAATACTTGACAATCGTATGTTTCACTGAGTAGAAATAAAATGTGTCAGAGGCCAAACTGACGCGGTCTCTGACATAAACTTGGATTGTAACAAGTATATTTATATATATATAACAGTAGAAATGAATAGAGTCAGAGTCAAAAATATACATTGACACAAAGTTTTTGTGTTTGTTTCTTAGCTGAGATGATCGCAATTCGACCATATTTTTTTGCGTACGATATGACACTGCACCAAATTTAAAGAAATTCCTCTCGCAAATGTACAATGTAAAAAAGACGTATAGATGTGTAACATAATAATCTAAATCTGATACATATATTATTATATCACAGTATCAACTAGTCCTAAACTAAGTACAGCTATACAAGCTGTGTAATATTGTAGCGTATATGTAAGTATGGGTAATGAATAATGTAGAGATTATTTTAAAGAATTTGATGAGATTTTTAAAATAAATTAAATAATAATTCTCGTATGGGTGTTCATTCATAATATAAGTTCTGAAATATGTAGACCTATAGAATATAAACATATTAGGAAGTCAAATATTAATTAATTAAAGTAGTTTTGAAAGCGTGAAACAGTAACAGACATCCATACTCACCCACTTTCGCGTTTATAATATTATTAAGATACGAATATATATATTAATTGGAAAAGCAAACTTCTATTGTATATATACTGTATAAGTTGATTTTCCGTTCCCATTCTCTTTAAAACCACATAATGATATAAATTCGACCAAATGTATCTTATTTCCAATTTTATGCCATGTTTATATATAAAGATGCCATAATTGTGATAAGAATGTGCAATTATTGGAATGATATCAATCGATTAGTAATATTTCTGCATCTACTGTACAATTGTTGGTATTATCTGAGTCTTAATGTGTATTCATAGCACGATTAATATTACTTAATAAACTGTTAGCACCTATGACCTAAGACAAGGATTTAAAAACGAGTGAACATGCTTGTTTCCTATGGAGTGCAAAAAAAAACACAATAAAAATACATATCATACCCAGAATTTGAATTATTGAGCATCAATTTATTCAAACTTACATTTTATGTATAAATAAATCGACTGTTCAAATTATAGATGTATTTTTAAATTGTATATACTATTGTATCACAATATAATAATTTAATTTACTATTAAACCGCAACTCCACTAAATAAGTGAAAAGAATATAAACATTGTTTTAATTATAAGTTTCAGAATTAATTATATATTATATAGTAGTAACAGTAGTTAGCATAGTAGATACCGTATTATATAATATTACAATTTTAATTAGTTATAACGCAATTATCATGTATTGGATTATGGTACTTTTCAAATAGACATACCAAAATCCAATGCATGACAATTAAATAAATTCGACTGACATATTACACGTAAGAAACTGAAATATACATTAATGAATCATTTTTTGTATGGATATTCAATTTCATTCAATTTTTTACTCCTTCGTATATACATGTTTTGTAAAATATTTTCTCTCAAACAAAGCGTGTTTAAACTATTACGAGCACATTAAAAAACAATTAACTATATGTATTGCCCATTCTAAATTGATGATCTAACTTATACATGAATTGATATTTATATTAATAATTGTAAAATACTTACCGACCCTAGTAAATTCGTTACATTTTCCCCGTTTTTGTAATATTTTTCATTGCATCTCCATTCCTATTGATCGTAGCGTGACTTATATAACTGATAGCCTTTCTCGTCAGAGTTGGCCTTCAGCCATTCCATAAGTCCTTCCGTGGGTTTGGAGTGCCATCTGCACTCGTCCCCTATCGTCCAGTGAAGCTGTAAAGGCCAGCTGCGAAGAACATTATTGGAGTAGTCCGAAAAAAAAAATTACTACAAAAAACTAAAAGAATTTTCTTATATAATTAATATATATATAATTCTCTTATTTATACATTGAACATTCAAACTTACAAGGTTTATCTGTTTATATTATTAATATAGATGTTAATCAACCTGTCCATTTAATTATATATCTATGTGGCATACCTACATAGTAGTTATTAACATCTGGTGTTGAAGGCAACTTGAAGATTTATGGGTTTGAACGCATTGAATACTTTATGCCATTCTCATTGATTTCAACTAATAGATAAAAAGTTATAATACAGTATAATATATATAAATAATACTAATAACCCTGGATACTCTGCATAGCGTCATATATCCCCAAGTTACGCAGAAATAGACGACTGATGTTTTATTACTTTATTTTGTAAATACATTCATAAATGTACATAGAAAATACCCACACCAATACTGTTTGTATTGGTCTGGGTATTTTTTATGTACATTTATGAATAAAATTATACACTACTACTACTATACTATATATTAAAATATTTGCACCGTACGATAAATTAAACCCATTAGATATCGATCGACCATAAGGCGGAGCGCTAAACCGCTAGACCACCGAGGTCGTCATATATATATAATATATAAAGTAATATATATGTATAGACGTCGTCGTGTTTGGAAAACATACCTGTCGGTTCCGATTGAGTTTTCAGACAATCCAGAAACCCATTGAATAGACAAAATTTCATACAAATGGATCCAGAGCAACGGTTTAGGAAGAATTCATTGACAAATACGTGTACTGGTGAATTGTTCTATTTTAAATAAGTTACAATCGTAACTCATTTTTTATAATGGTTGGTATGAGTTCACCACCATGGGTGCATCACCATCTTAAATCATATTTGGAACCAATATTAATAAAGTCAATTTGGTATCTTACAATATTTTTAATTTTATATTTTCAACCAATTATCTAATTCTGAATTCGAACAATGAATTAGAACAATTCACAAGAATATTAAAAAAAGCAGGTAATTAATTACATACGAGTAAAAATGGAATTTTCCTTATGAATAATAGCGTCGATAAAAACTGCATTACTTAGAAATATTATGATTCTCAACAGAAGGGAAATAACAAATATGAAGAAGTATAACCCTCTACAATTAATTTGATACTATGATCTTATTCTTAAACTATTACCATTAGATTACAATATGGAATTACCAATACAACAGAACAATGATGCAATTAACTATAGGAAACAGTGTAATGACGTAAATGGGTAAAATATGCAAAACTTATAAGGAAGAATAATTGACTAGTCATAGATTAACATCAGTTTTTTGCATTACTTAGCAATAACTTCATTTTGAGTAGGTACCTACTCAAAATGAAGTAACAATTTGCCCCATATTCTCTTTAAATCTACATATTTCTATCATTTGTTACACCGACAATTTTGTTCAAAATCCCCACTTCCATTAAGCGTTTAATAAGGATGATGATGATGGTAAGGACAACGACGATGAAGGAATGTTTAATAAATTTATTTTTATAACAATATAACACATTAAATTGTTTTTCGGTGTGATGGCAAATTTGCATGGCAATAGTTGCTCATGCACGGGATTTTCATTTGATGTTAGACATAGATACATCTATGAGTATACAATGTATATAAACTGGCTTTAAAAAAAAGAAATTTAGTTGAGTTTCTTGCCAGTTCATCTCAATTGAATACTTAACTGGATGGTGGAGAAAAAAATACAAATACTTTAATAAAAACACTTGACGTTTATAGGCGGCTAAAATGTCCTATATGAATAAATGATTTTTTTTATTAGATAACATAATGTTATGTTATGTCCATACCGAGTCGAATATTTAAAATAATAATAAATATTTGTAATATCTTTTATAGTAATATTATAAATCCTAACTAATTTTCAAATGCAACAGTGATATATTATTTCATAATTTAAAAAAATATTTATTTAAGTAATAATAATATAAGAGTGCCCTTTTTACCTTGTACTCCATAAACCATATGATCCTTGTAATAATTATCTTCTGTGTGAGTTAATGAATTATTAAAATTACATTAGTCTTATACATAACATTCAGAATAGAGAAGGGCCTAATCTACTCCTACAGTGTCAATCAAGGTCAACCATGGTCAGATGAATGAAGTCATACAAAAGCTATATTAGAATTATTTCTCGTTGTAAACGTCTGTACATAAAAAGATCGCCTCAAAATAAAAATGATTTACATTAATTTAATATCATATGATGACGATAATTTCATGGTTAAAGCAATCTTCCATTTAACCTATCCCCCATAAGTTCGTCCGAGATCTCCCAGATTGAAACGTCCACCTATAAATTCACCACGTGCCTTTAAAGGCTTTCAAAACATAAAAACGCCGAAGGCAATAAATTATAACAACATAAACACCCAATATTGTTGGCTCGGAACGACGCGAAAAAAACTACAAGCGTTATGCTCCACGCACACTGGACATGACCAATATCCAACAAACATCACGTAACATAATAATATTATTCAAAACATTTAAAACTTTTCTAAACAACTATGTATGTTATATTTTACTTATAGTTCCATAAAATATTTAGGGATTAATATGCTGTGGACTAAGTAATCCAGCGCATATATTTTAACCGACAAATCAGACCCTTCATAATAGTCAAAGTGAGCCTGATGTCATCGTTTATTTTGGACACATATTTTCAAGTCTCAATTATATCGAGTATTTCGTATATAATCGTTACAACAGTATTAGTTAAATTTATTAAGATTGAAGTATATCAATTTATTAATATTTTGTAAATGTATAACTAAAATAAAAGAAATGAACTAAATTTTATAATTACATTTTGTTTCTACTTCAGTGTGAGATGACCTTTAGCGCAAGTAATGAGTAACAAAACCTCTCCATAAATTTTAAGTTAAAGAGGTGTTATAATTAATGTATGAAACCTAAAAGGATGAAAGTAAATGGTCGGTTAATTTCTTAGTTCTTTGTAAGGGGACTGTCATAATTTGTATGAAATAAATACTTATTACAATTGCAAAACTCGTATTTATTTTAGTTGTTTGATTATCTACAATGACATCAGATGCAACAATCAGATGAATTCAACAAATATTCAATATTCCTCTTAAAAGGCCTTAAGGGTGCTCATGGGTAGTTGTAATCCCTAGTCATCAGGTGAGCCTCAAGCTCATTTGTCCCCCATGTTATAAAAAATATACACGCGGATGTAGTCATGGGCACTGCTAGTTCACAATATTAGTAAAGATTAAAATTCTAGTATCGAGTTCATACTATGACGAAACAAATTGTTGTCTAAGTAAGCGCTACTCTTACTAACTATACAGCAAAGGTATTAATTAAGTTCTACACGTGGCAAAATCAATCAAGTTAGTACCAGTTTCACGCTAACCTATTATTATGTACTCTAAATAAATTAAGACTATTAATTATGTACTTAATTTGTAATACAAAGTAATATTTGACTTCG
Organism: Achroia grisella; assembly: GCF_030625045.1. Taxonomy (NCBI): domain Eukaryota; kingdom Metazoa; phylum Arthropoda; class Insecta; order Lepidoptera; family Pyralidae; genus Achroia; species Achroia grisella. Next base: position 2,202,221 of record NW_026713038.1, read on the forward strand.
ATTGTGATACTAGGCCAAGAGTGTAATAATTGGGTTGTAACTTGCGTAACTATTTAATAGCCTCTAGAGAAATGAATCGGATCTAAAGGAATGCATAAGTACCTACGTGATGGAAAGAAAGAAACAGGAGATGGACACTAGCTCGATGTATAGATATCGTCCGTGATCCCAGTCAACTGAATGTATAAGCAGTGGTTCACTTGGTAAAAAATGGTAGACTGAAAAAGTCATCTGCACGGGTACCACAAGCTGCTGCTACACCTATACTACCCATTCCAAGTAATTATTATAATTTTAAAATTGTGCCAAAAATAATTCTGTCAGAACTAAACTCGTATCCACCAGGCGAGAGTTAACATCCATAAGCCCTTCCGCCGGTTTGGAATGTCATCTAAACTCGCTGCCTATCTTCTGGTAAAGCTGTAAAGGCCAACTATGGTTAATGAGATTATGATATGAGATGATTAAGTAAAGCCAGTAAGATATAATCCAGATAAAATCACGCATAGATCAAGAAAATCAAATAATAAACTATACAATCATATTAATATAAATCAACAGAATAAATGTCAAATTAAACATTGTATCACAGCAGTTCAGCTTGTAAACACGGAAAGTGGCCAGTTAATTTGGTTGATCAATCTAATAAATTTGTAGAGTCACTAAACTAGACTTCGTAATTAAGTTTCAACACCACTGTGCTATTGAAATACATATCTCATTTTATTACTCACTAACAATCTGGTCTGACTATAGTTAATTAAGTAGATTTAATTATGTTGGAACAGTGTAAAAATGGCAGTATATTTTTAGAATGAAATTCTGTCATAATAAAAAAATTATAATTATAATCTATTTACAAGAAACTACAGATTAATACAAAGGTATCATACCTCTAAGGAATAAATTCCTTAGGTATTTCCGCAGGTAGGGTACCATTGTGACTTGGAGTACTATCAGCTCTCATTCGGTGTAGCTGTAAAGGTCAGCTGCGACCAATAGCATTTGAATAGTTAAAGAAAGATATCTGTGGTGCTTATGTATTAGATACTCGCCACTTTAAGTTTCCTATTTCAATAACATAAAAGAATGATTTAAAAGATGAGATTTCTCAATTCAATTCCTTTCGGTTATATAATACGTGATATGTCCGCCAATTCTAAACTTTGATGATTCATTTATTTTTATTACAATTTACTCAAATTTTAATGTTGAAGTTTTGGCACGAGTTAAAAGATTTTACTTTATGAATCGGTTAGAACTATAATATCTTACGTATATAGTGGTAAGAATTAAACGAAATCTATAACACTTATTTTTGAAAAGAGTTACTACGAATATGTTCCCCAGACGTACCCAAACTATTAAAGTTTTATAATAGTACAGATTCGCTTATAACAATTGCCAGTTGGAGCCGTAAAATTTTATTGTACAGCCACTTAACGTGTGACGCGTAGCAAGGGAACAGAGCCACTTAGGCCTAATAGTCCTCTCGTTATAGTAAATACTGAATTGATTTTATTTGCTCAACGCTGCACCCCTACTACTAGTTTCTTTTACTCATTCTTTAGCCCTATTAAAGTTAGGATAAACAGAATTAGGCATGTTTTCAATCACTTCATTTATGACTATAATATATTAATAAGACGATCGTAAATTACTGCTCTCATACATAGAACTTTATTAGGATCATATAGATTATTTCAAAATATCAGCAGCCATATTGTGCTGTCTGTTGATAATTTAACCTACACATACAAATATCAATTGAATTTAAATGCTCAATGTTTAGAAATCGTTTCAAAAAAGTGAAAAAAAACCGTAAACTCAAAAAAAAAATCATTTTTTTTATTTAGAGAAATTAAATTCGAGTACTATCTTGTTTTTGTTATCACTTTCATTGACTTCGAGTGTCTAGGTGGTCAACCACTTCTGTATACTCGCGTACTTCCATTCGTCTTAGGTTCGACTCCTCGAACGATATGTACAAACATTTTTATTCAAGTATATGATAGTTTGAATACAAACAGTTTATTAGCAAAACACAGTAGGTATTACATTTTAATATTAGTAGTATAGTATTATGTGTACATTAACAAAAAATCTAATTTTTAAATAAGTTGTTGAGTACTCAGAATATAAGCTCTTTTAGTTTTGTATTAGGTGGCACTGTGTATTGTCCTAGTTTATCCTCTTAGTTCTCAGCCAATACAGGCTGGTATTGTATATACCAGCCTGTATTGGCTGCATAATGGCACCATAATGCATTAGTGTCTACTCGTATATTATTAATATTCGTCTTCTTAATATTTCTCGAACCTTGTTTCATTACCCATATCTTAGAATTAAGGGCTTGTCGGCCAATTATTATTACTACACAGAATCGAAAATAAATAGTAATTTACTGACTCGGTGACAATGACGTTTTATTTTGGTCTCTATTTATATAAAAGGTCTTTATACACATTGTTTGAGATTTTGAAATCAATTAAAGGACTTTAATATTTTACTTGACTCTTACAGACTTCTTATATCTTTACGATATTAATCTCAGATGGGGTATTCAGTCGCATTGAATGTGAATTTAGAAATTTGGTTCGTTATCGTTTCTTTCAATACCAGAGTTATTCAGATAATTAAATAAAGTAGTCAAGTATACTTTCTGGTGTCAGACAGATTTTTAATTTTACTTATTTTAATAAAATTCAAATTCTAAAATCATTCATGCATGTAGAACATTTTAGCCGCTTATGAACGTAAAATTTTTTATATTATAATATATATATATAGTATGCCTTTTCCCAATACTGCCCTTCGACCGCTTTCTGTTTCTACCCAATGGTTAGCTGGTAGAGAATGCCATATGACATTAAGCTCGCCAATTGTACATTATTTTAAATAGTGCAATAAAGGATAAATAAATAAATTAATTTTTTCCCTACCGTCCAGTTCGGTATATAATAATATTATAGATCCAATTGAGTAGAACTGGCAAGAAACTCAATTGAATTACTTTTTTTTTTAAAGTCAGTTTATTTACAACGTATATTATATATAGGTGTCTACCTCTAACATTAAATGAAAATCCCGTGCATGAACTATGATATCCATGCGCGCTAATAAAATAATGACTTATCTTCAAGGTCAAACTATGTATGTATAGACAAAATTTTTGACAAAAGTAGACTCTATTCAGTCGTATACATACATTGTGTATACACCTCTATGGTCCACCTCTATCCTATACGTTCGAACATAAAACCCACTACAGTTCTAAAACTGTAGACAGGCCAACATCTTTTAGAAGGTTGTTGATAGATTTCGTTAGTTAACCTCTTGTTTAAATTACGACCACATATAAATTAGCTAATACATACATAGGTTGTCTGTAAGAATTAGAACTTATTTAGCGATAAGACCGCCTTTTGTACATATGAGTATTTATACATGCTTTATATTAATATTATTCTTTCTCTGTTGCAATAAAGTTTAAATAAATTAAAAGGGCCATTTTTATTTATTTTTATTGCGTAGATTTTAGACATGTGTATTTATTTCCCATAATAGAGTGTGCTCTATCTATATTACTTACATGACATAAAGCTATACAATAAGATACATTTATACCTATTTAGTTCCATAGATTAATTTAAAGATCTCGGCATTGTCCGATAATTAAATCGATCTTAATCGTATAATTGCTTACAAACGGGTATGTCAACTGAAATGGAATATATCACGTCGGTTAAAGATAACCAGTAAGTTAACCCGAGGAGATAGTTAAGGGTTATCTCTAAATGGGAAGCCAATTAATTTAAACATGTAGTAGGTGTGAAATGAAATACTCTTACATGTTTATGTAGATGTATTAAATTGGTTTAAAAATGTGAATAGTAATACAAATACTTATAGTAAAAAGGTGTTATCTGTCTATCTGTTTGTCTGTTTCATTTCTAGTGCTAATACATATATATAACTAGCTGTTTCTCCTGAATGCGTCTACTTTTTATAAACTTATATAAACGATAACGTATATATTTCTCGTTATACAGTATATTTTCACTTCTAATTTCAAAATCATTTAGTTGTGAAAATGCAACAAACAGAGATACAGATATACTTTCTATTTATAATATTTGCATATATAAAACAGTGGTCTAGCGGTTTAGAACAGCGCTTTACTTGCAATGGTTTGATTCCTCGCACAGGAACAAAAACAACACAAATACAAATGTTTGTATATTTCATATTTTTGTTTCTAATTATCTCTGTGTTTTATTCCTGTATTTTTACACGTATTTTAAAAAAAATGTGTCAAAGTATATCTATCAGTTATCTAGTACCCGTAACATAAGCTCTTCTTAGTTTGTAACTGGCGTTGTGTGAATTGCCCATTCATGTTATTATATTTATTAGTAAATAGTAAGTACGAATTTGGACTGACTGTATTTTTACATGTTCCACATGAACAAAAATACGGGTAGATATAAGTATAGGAGTAAACGTAGAGTGATGGAGCTTGAGTGGATGATTACGTATAGTAATTCCTAATACAGAACAATAACGACACCAATTTAGAATTGGATTGCTCTCATCTTGAATCTCACGTACACACGTATGCAGTCAGTAGCTGCTCCGACGCGGTGCATACCTCTTTCTACCACATGCAAGTATGCTCGGTATCTCGGAAACACCGTATCTTTGGATATGATACTATATTTGTTATAATTAAATTAAAATGTACATACAAATATAATTGCCTCGGTGGTCTAGCGGTTTACCACATAAAAAAAATGAAAATATTTATTTGTATCTATTGTTTAGTATAACACAAACTTTGCTTAGCTTAAAACTATTGTTACAATTCTATAAAATAATATTATTATTCAATAAGCAACATGGGATAGTACGGTCAGTAGCAGTATAACGTATACAGTATAGCATTGTTATATAACAATACAGATAAGAAAAGATTAGTTACAGTATAAAATGAAGAGAAATAAAGTTTCTAAATTTGTCAATTCCTAAAAACCAGTATAACACACATTAATAATAACTTTTACAAACGTTATAAAATATTTTTCATAAACAATTTCCAAAATAAAGAAAAGTCAAACATTGGCTTGCTTTATTTTTTTTTCTATTTGGAAATAAAACTTGTATATCATCTATGATGAGGCCTATCTATTTGAATGTGGCAACCGTCGCCTATAAATATAAGCAGTATCACGGACATCACGTCATCATTTGATACCCGTGATACGCTAAGTGTAACAACGCTTAGCGTATCACGGGACACAGGACGGACAGCGTTCCGAAGGACATACGTAGTTGTCAAGTAATTTCACTTTCCCCGTACCCTATAATTTCACTGTCGTACATCGTTTTCATACAAAATACAATTTATAATGTTATTTATTATGTATTATTAAGCACTTTGCTTGGCCACAGAAATAGATGACATAGAAGTCCTTACACAAAGGAATTTGTACAATGTTCATTTCAATACTTTTATCTTAACTCAAGCATTTAATATCCTAAAGTTACACAGTTAAAGAATAATGTATTTTTTAAGCATTAGCTTTAGCGAGCAGATTAACATAGTGTTTATTCTACATATTTATAAAAGCTCACTGTCCCGTAACGATAGATAGATAGAAATTGTATGTGTATTTTCAACATACACACGTAAAGCTTCAAGGAAAAATTCTTCAGAAAATCTAGAAACAGACGATTAAATATAAGTAAAACTATATTAATGTTAGCCGTGTAGCTAGTAATCATAAAAAGGGATATCCATAAACTATTATCTTTCTACTTCCACGGAAAACAATACAAAATTCATTACAATAGTTGTATTACAATAATATCTGCAATCGCTCTCTTGTCGGCGCCTGATTCAGTGTGATTTGATTATGATTGTGCGCTTACCTCATATCGAATGAGTACAATGTAGCAGCAAACTCTAGTTTGCCAAGAATGTTGGGATCCCTTATCGATGTAGCAACGCTAATCGATTTCCGTATTCGGGTAAATTTATACATATCTGTACTTAATTTTACAAATGCGAAATATTATCTGTTTGTTACCGTTTATCTAATAAACGGCTAAATTTAATTAATTTTGTATGTTGAGGTTATTTGGAATTTTACGTTAATGAGAGCGGAATCTTTTATATATATAGCGGAATTCTTTATATATTCCATATACTCTTGACAGAACGTACAGAACGAACAGAAATTATATAAATAACCACGACCGTTCTGTCTGTGGAGTAACAGGCAGATTTCATCCGCTTTACGACATCTCGCGATTTCTCTCTACTGACTGCCATTCTGGTAAAGTCATGGAGGGCGGATAGCCTATAGACCATGGCGGGTAACAGCTAGTTTAATCTATAAACTTAAAATTAAATAAATGCCTCTTACTACTGCCTCTACAATTTCAGAAAAGGTAAACTTTTCTGAAATTGTAACACCCAGAAATATATATATATATAAAAAACATTTCCCTCACGACTGATAACACCGATGGGGTCAAAAGCATTTTGAGGTTTAGGTGAGTATAATTGAATCCAGTATGACACGGTAATAGAATAGGTAGGGCGTAGATAGAAGGGGTAGGCACTTTCATTCAGATTAATTTTTGTAACCGTCACTGTAGAGTTAGACGGTAATATAAATTAACGCATAAAATGTTTTTGGTATCAACTAGATATGAACTCACGACCTTTTGGGTACAAGTTGGGGTGGTAAATCACTACGCTTATTTATTTATTTATAAAATAAGAAGCATTTACAGTATACGCATTCTATCGCACCGTCATTATGTTCACGGTTACTCATCCCGAGTTTCCGAGTGCCTGTCAGCTATAAAACTGGCGGAAAACGTTCATATTATGTGTGGCCTGCCAGTAATAGCAAATTGCGATTATTATGTTACATATAACGAGGTGTTTGAGACTTTCCCTGTAATTCTACACCGCTTTGTCTAGTAACATGTTGTGTAGGTCCAGCCAGTAATTTAGTTCAGAGGTGAAGTATTGAAAACTGGGGAGATAAGATAATTAGATTTGATTAAAGTCTCGTTATGTTTTACTTTTCTACAGCTAAACAATATTTCGACAGATTATCAATAGATGATGATGTTTTCATGTTAATTGGATCTCTCGTTACTACTTAATAGTCGCATTCTTAATAGACTTTTTCTGACGTTGTGTCTAGGAACACAGTATCGAAAACATCAAAATGTATTATCCACAGTATTTCAAAGTATTTGGAGTATTCAAAGTTATTTTCTATAGGTATTATCTATTATACTGTGTATAATATATAGATACGTGTATTACTATTATCTTATTATATATACGTCTACCCAGTAAAAGTTTTACAGGAATAATCGAATAGAACTCAGTATGAAATTCGGCTAGATAACACCAATTAAAGAACTGGTAAGAAACTTAAATGGTAGTCTTTTTATGTATTATTTATAAATAGCAAATCTATTATTATATATGTATTTGTAGAAAAATTTTGAAGTACTTTAAAATACAATTAGAATTATCTGAAAAATAAATCATTGGTTTTCGCTGGAAATGCGTAAGCGGACAGTTTGCGAGGTCGTTAGGACAAAAATAAATACATCTACATAGTGAGGAGTTCAAGGAACGTGAAAATAAACAACGATATGTGCTCTTCAAACACCTGACAGTCCCATTACCGCGAACTATCAACGCACTGTGCGCACGTGAACCTCACTTCGTAGGCAAAATTGTTTTGAATTTTGCAATTTTCATTTTAGTTTCAATGTCTACAAAAAATCTAATCTTTTGTCTTTATAATGTAATAATACTATAAATTTTAGTATGTTTACAATACACTTAAAAGTGATAGTTTGGACTCATTATTTATTTATAATTATGTCTAGAAAGTAAGTCTAAGTTGACGTTAGACAAAATAATAAATAAATAGAATACAAATAAATCTTCCATATAGCTAGATTCGTTGCAATAAAAATAATTTGATATAATGCCTGATAAATAACACAGTTTTAAATGATATACTATTTTTTTAATGTTACAAGAGTGCATGAACTAACAACTAATAAATATCTTTTAAAATTTAAAAAGACACCTCACAATTATTTTTATTTCAATTATAATAGTTTTATATTGTATCCTATGTAAATTACTTATATAGAGCACTCAATATTAAAACTATTGTGTCTTTGACCTCAGTTTGTCGTTACCACTCCACTGTGCATGCAGTATCACCTCTCACCCGCAGACAGCGCTGCAGCTCACCGCTTGACACGCAATTAAATAATGCTTGAAGTGTTCACACTAAATTCAATATCTTGCAGCGAACTCTTTTAGATCTATGAGCTTTATGATCCTGTGACCCCTACTACTAATTTCAAAATCCGAAAGAAGATGAGTTAATTCGCATCCTGATCAAGATTAATCGGAAGTAGTTAACCTATTTAAAACTACATTAACTACCGCGATTATTAATTGGATAAATTAATGTTAACAAGCAAACGCCCCTTAGTTATATTTTATTTTAGTTTGTTATTCGGTTTTTTTTTTAATTTTAATAATATTCATATTATAACCTACCTAAATTTCATTAGAAAGATTTTTTTTATTCATTTTTAGTAAATAATGGCAATCCTAAACATCTTACCTAATTCATAATCATAGTGTAATTTAATAGAGATGCTATAAAATTCACGATTTGTGAATAACGTATTTTGACCTATTATTATAATTAAACATTTTATTTCTTTATTACTTAATAAGAACTAAATAAAAATGAAATTTTTGCTTATGTTATTAAATGCTAATAAAAAATATCCATTCTAAATTAGGTAACAAATTAAAGAATACATTTAAAATAAATAATAAAACATGAAAAACACTAAAATGACAGTCTAATTATTAGTAAACAAAAATAATAAAGCATAATTTACGTCAATATTAAAACGTAACTAAATTAAATTAAAAGTTAAATACTTAAATAACTTAAATTAACCTCCCAGCAAATTATCTCTTCGCAATGAAATACTGCAATGGCTTGTATATAATGAGAATTAATAGTAATGGTCGGCGCAATTCAAGAACAGTTGTAACTAAACACGCTTTGTTTTCTTAGACAGTTCCCACAGAGAAACTAATTGTGTGTCTGATGGACGAAATATCGTGTACCATTTTTGCATTACTTTATAAGCAGCTAAAATTTACCATAAAAGTTTTTCTATATAAATCTCAATAATAAAAAAAAATTATTACCATCAAGTGAGCTGTCAGCTTATTTAGCATTCGGATACCATAAAAAGACATATAATTGTAATGATGTATATCTTAATCAGACAGATAGGTATACCCACCCACTCAAAGAGATATGAAGTTTCATGCAACTGGCGTTTTTACAGATATCTAATTAAAATTAGATGAATGAAGGATTTAGCTAAAATTGGACGCAGATCTTTTTTCCGTTTTGTCACTGAAAATTCCTATTCAATTTAGATTAATATAATAAGTTTATGTCATTATTTATATTTTGCAGCAACAGAAGATTTCAGGCTTCAAACCATTTGAATGTGGAAATAACTTAAAAAAATACCGTTATCGTGTGAAAATATAAAATATGTACCTACTTTAACAAAAATGGTTTAATAATAACTTTTCTTCAACTATTTACTTTTTAATTTAACCCTACATTAACGGTTCAAATAATAGCAACATTACTTAAGTTTAAATGACACGAACGCATAACTCACGTCATACCAGCCATTACTGTAACTCAAAATGGCGGCCAACTATCAAAGAGAAAGCTCGCGAGCTCTCACATCATTCTCTATGGTTTAGTCTATGAAGCACTTACCATAGACACTTAGTTTTCTACAAATGTAATCTTTATTATCGTAATAGTAAAACGTAGATTCGTTTGCGTAACACTGTATCGATACTTTCATAGTGTGACAGGACAAAATTTATCAATTTATGAAGATTGTTCGTTGTCTCTCACTATTAACACGTTAACTTCGTGGCTGCGATGTTACAGGAAGGATGATTGGTAAAATATTAAACTATACACTTCACCTGTCTTCGTGTACATACATCTCCATTAGATTATGAAACATACATACAATCACTATTGTTACCCCAGTGGGGGTAGATAGATAAATTGTCAGCTATATCGATGAGGTAAACGCAACAGTTACATTGGATTAAGATATACTGAAATTCTAATACATATATTGTTATGTCAGTATCATAAACTACTAGAGCTCAGTCCAGCAGTTAAGTATCTACCCTTCTTTCCAATAGTAGTGGGTACAATATCACTATAATACAAATATTTATTTCCATTAGTATTTTAAAATTGGTAGGTATTTTTTGTATATATTTACTATAAGAGTTTTTAAGGTTATCTATCAGTTATGTAGTACCCATTAATATAAACTTTACTGTTTTATGTAACTGGAATGGATAGCGGTCTATCATCTGTTGGTAAATAGTAACAGTCGCCTATGTACATAAACATATATGCAAAAACATCACCTCAGATATGTCAAGCTTTGCCATTTCTAAGGATTAAGGTGTCACGCTTCTTTTAGCTGTAATTTCACTGCCATATCTTGTCTAACAACCAAAACAGCTTGCAAAGCAAGTATCTTGGCAGGTGTCATAAGTAAAATGGAAACAACTTTATACAAAGTCTTACTCGCACTCTATTAGCTATCTAGGATTATTTATAAATACATATAAAAACGATGGATATATATTACTTGTCGATTTTAAATAAAATTAAATATATTAAGTGTAATCACGATTTTATAATCAGTAATATCATTTACATTTTGTCTTCTTTAAAACAAATAACAATGTGAAATAATAATATGTTAATACATTACATCTTCAATAGTAAAATTAATATGCAGCAAAATAAGTTTAGTGTAATATTACCCATTATGAGCTTTCGGCGTTTAATTACGAATAATAATAATTATAGAAGTATTAATTTATCAATTATAAATATTCGTTGAATTCAAATACCACTTCACAATTTTTATCACTTTCAAATGTAAAGTAAATCTTTTTATAAATTACTACAATAATTTCAATAAAAACAATTCGATTTTACGTGGGGCAACAGTCGACAATGTTATTATCCATAATTGTTTAAAATATATGTATTATTATATTACATTTTACATAGAAGTCCGATAGATAGTTTTAATTATTAAAAGGGGTATATTTATAATATTAAAAAGGTAAAAGCGGAAAGCACAACGTCGAACCATCAAATAGTTCTATAATTACACATTCAATTTTCATTCCTCTTATCACATCATATACCTTCACAGTTATAAAAGAACTAATATTGTCAATGGCACCATATATTTACCTCCTGTAGTCACTTACAATTTTTATAATCTAATATCAAATATAATTTCACTACCGTAACTGATAGAAAGCAAATTAGAAATAACGTGTTCAGTGTATTGAATAAACTAAATTAATTATCGATTATTAATGCATCTATTGCAAATTATTATGTTGAAATGTAAACGCATAAAAAATGTAAGTACTTACAGTACCAATTATGCTCTTTTTAGGCGTTTACCAGTAGACATTGACATTACTAACTATCAAGTTGTAAGAAAGAAGATAATTTTAATAAGCACTATCCTAAAGCACTAGCCATAAGCAAAAGGAACTTTGATTATTTACACCTATTTGATAAGAAAACAAATATTTATAGTATGTCTCATAGTTTACAAAATAAATACTTGAAATGTACAAAAGTATAGTAACTACTTTTTACAGAAGTACTACTACTTACATTTGGTAAACGTAACCAAACAGTTACCCCAGCTTTGTATTAGGACTATAATATCTTATCATTCATTTTCAGTGGAACTAGCAGATGTACTCTATATCAATTTGTGTAAAGGCTGTACAAACACTGTAAATGCTATACTATATCCATTATTACAATTCAATTTACTTACGTACAGTTCTTCATAAAAGTAGCTCTTTCTTTAAATTAAGTCAATGTTTAAGGCATATGGCCTAATCAAGATACAACTCATGTTTGTCGAAAAGCAACTTTACAATTATTCGAAAAAAGCAACGATCAGTACTAAAAGATTAAACTTAATAAATCGATAGCGATAGGACTTAGTTCTTTTATTTAACATGAAGTAATTAATACAATTTAATTAAGAACTATACGTTTTAACAAAATTAAAAAATATTATTTATTATAATTCGTCCTCCTTATTGGTATCTAAGATACATATCAAAAATTTCTTCTGCTTGTGGCGTATGCTGAATTAGAGTAGCGATGTAGGTTGTATATTGCCGGTGTCGCTACGTAATTGACCCGAAAAACCCGATCACATAATCGAAAATATCGAATATGTTCCATAAGTTTTAGAACAACACTACAACAAAACTAGTGCTTAAGTCGGAAAAAATGTTATATCGATGAAATTTCGATCAAGTGGGTCGAGCTTAATGACATATCTATCTATCTAAAGCAAATAATTGACTTACAAGACGCTAATGTAAAATATTCGTATATTATGTAATTTGTGAGCAAGAGTATACTTTGAATTTTGATTACAATTACAACCATATTATTAAATCAACATAAATGTCAAGATTAAAAAAAAATATTGTTAATACTCGTAATTTAAGAATGTACGTACAATCATTATTATATTTTATTTAGTGAAGTCTTTACCACATAAGTTTTAGAGATGCAAAATATTTAACTATAAATATATCAAGTTATTATTTATCAACGTCAAAGATCTTAATATTGTAAAGTAGATGAAATTACAGTTGTTTACTTTAACAAATATGTATTTAGATAAGCTTAGTTTTGGTACATTATGTATGTAGTACCGGATCTTGACAATTATGTTAGTTTGAATAGAAATGTAAACTACCTATTTTATAATAAATATCATCAGCCCATGTCAATTTCTTCCTATTTTTTATATTGATGGCAACACTGATTATATTAACATATAATTCTAACTGTAGTGTATAAATTATTAACATATTACTCAATTCCATGGATCTAATATTGCTGCTATATATCATTGGTGTTTTTCACATTAACAAATCTCAATAAAACCTACTTTATGTCACAAAAAGTATAAGTGTACAATTAGTGTTAATATTTAAATACTATCCTACATTATCAGATAGATTCCACTACATTTGGAAGAGCTCAATGACACAATTCAGTTACAATATTGTAAAATACTTCATTTGCGTCTATACGTATTTAATAAAATTAGTACCTCAGACAAGCCTGTATAATTTCCTATAGAATAACTTGCCTTTAAAAAAAAGTACTATAATAGTAGAAATTTGGATTCTAAATAGTAGAATCTAGTTCAAGGCACGCAAAGAAATTTAGACAGCCGAGCTTGTCGTGAGTGTTTAGTTAAAAAATAATAATTTTTTATCTTATTTTCTAAGTAGTCTCCCATTATAAGAACATTGTATTCACACAGGGAAAGACTCATCAAATCAAAATATCTATACAATATTTTCGTTAAATATATATAAGTTAACAAGTAATTACTTGAAATTATTATATTCAGATTTAATTAATAGATTTTTTATACTAAGTTCTGTAGAACTTAGTATAAAAAATCCTGTAGTATACAGCTATTTTATTTACCCTCAATTATTGAAAGTAGGCCGACATATATAGAGTTCAGAAAATTGTTAAACATACATAAGTTGAAGATCATTAAAATTAATGCCAATTAATTAACTATTATTATATTTTCTTCTCATTTGAAGTGGAACCCAACGGATGCGATGGATAATGTATTACATATATTTTCCTGTAATTAAAAATTGGTTTATTAACACAATAAAAATATGGTTTTATAAGGTTGTATTGTTTACAACGAAAAATTAAATCAAAGTTTACAATTACATGCATTGTGTCAAAAATGTGAATGTTGAATAAAAATTGTGTGGGTACTATGTATACGTGGAGTAAATTGAAATAGTAAAACATTTATATAGTATATATGTATATATTTAATTACTTCAATACACTTCAAAGTTTTTTTATGAGCAGATAAGTGTTTTATTTATATGTATAATGTGACTATAATGCGAATGAGTATTTTATCTGTTAATTAACAAAACATGGTTGAAAAAGTAATATTCGTAAAGTAATTGTATAAAATCTGATTCTACTGTATTGAAGTATGTTCGATATATTATTGCTTTGATGTGATTACTATGCAGGGTGACACAGAAAAGAGTTGACCAAATACCAGAGAAAAAAATTGAGCATAACATTTCCTATTGTGATTTAAAATATTGAATGTGGTATTGTCTATAGGTAGGGAACTGTGAGATTAGTGTCTGATTCCCAGGAAAATATGTGGATATATCAATAAAGTTCTATCACTTAGTTCAAATTATATTAATGAACTGTTAAAAACACAGAACGCTATTTAATATATAGTGAATTTATTTCTTCTGTTTACTTCATGGCAAATTTTGTTTTTTTAAGATTAAAGATAATAAATACCCTTTCAGAGAAAGACACCCATTACATAATTATTTTGCCTCCTTATTATTGTACTGAGTAACATTATATTATCTTTAATTTTGTAAATTAGTTCTTTTCGGAAATTATCATCTCTATTATATTTAATATTAAATAATATTTTATCGAATATAAAACATAACTAACGTCATCATCCCATTTCAAACTAAACCTTTGATCATGTCATAAAAAAATAGCTACTACGGATACTTGTATCTTGTTTACGTCATTATACTGTGAAAACCTCGTACAATCATATATTCTACAAACAAACAACCAAGGTAGGCTCTATAAAAAATCATCTGCGTATGTACTTGAGTCTCACGTATTTCAGCCGCTTGCTTTGTAAGCTGTTTTTAGTTGTAGTGAAGTTACATGAAAATAGGCATGACATCTTAGTTCTTCGGAATAGCAAAGCATGCGCGGTATCACAGATATAACATGACAGCGTGATGTCCAACCGTATATACTGGGAGATCACCGTTTACCACCAGACATGTCAGTCGCCTATGCGTATCAGTACAGTACAGTTATATTATAAAAATATAGTACCTCTTAAACTAAATGGCATCTAATACAAAGACAGACAAATTATGAGCATTAAATTTTCAATATTTTTACGCACTATTTTTTCACAGTACTCTGACAATACCCTTATACATGCACTCTACAATAGCAATTTACACTAGAACTAAAGCGACCATGCACAAGGAAAAGGGATACATGAAGGAAGGTCAACTTACAATGTTTAGTAATAGCTGGAAGGGTGCTATTGGTCGGCGCTGGAGGTGTTCCATTGCCCATAGTCGGTGTGCCGCGGTACCGAACTAACCAAACATTTGTTTAATGTTATCACCTGCAAACAGCCGTAAGCAGAACATATGCCTCCAAGCGGCTACTCTACTTACATGACTCCATCAAACAGACACCAAATTGAGCAGGGAATGTTGTACAACATAATTTGATTTGATGACAAAAAAAACTTCCAAATAAGGCATATAATAAAGGAATAATTTATTGTATGTTTGATGATGATTATGACTCTGATTATTGTCAGAAAATTAAAAAAAAATAAAAGTCTCTCTGTAATCTCAATTTCTTTTTAAGAAAATAAAGCTAAATAAGATATATATAGTGCTGTTGTACTTCCGTGCCCAATTTGAAACAAACCACAGGTCACAACAACATTAAATATTGACCAGCCTAATTACACGCTACACTGGTCGTTCTAGAAGATACCTAGAAGCGAAGAAGACAGTATCAGTGTTTAGAAGAAAGGCTGTTCAGCCAATTCGCTAAATGAAATAGGTAATTATTTTAGATTCTCATATGTTTACAATAACATAAAGCGATTCATATAATCGCATGATGCTCTATAACAGAAGAAAATTTTTATACATTGACACCAAATAGTTGAAACTGAAAACGTAACTTTTCAGTTTTCAGTAAAGCTATTTGTCCAATTTTCCGAACGCAATTCTATACTATTTGTTTAATAATATGACAGGTATATATATTTTTGTGTATATGAAATTTTTATAAAAAATCAGATCGTATTCGGAAAATAGTCAAACAGCAACATATAGATGAAACTTTACGCACATTCTTCTATGTGTTATTATATTCTAATATTTTTTCGGTATTAATACAGAAAATCAAATTAGAATAATTATACCCATTAAAATATTATGAATCTAATTAAATTCAGAATTACTTGAAAACCATATTATTTAATTAGTAATTGTGTATAAAAAAAACTCTGATTATTAAAATATACTTTATTTGAATATGCTTAAATCACATTGTTACTGTCAATATTATGTAACAGTTTTAATGGCTAAATAATGCCAAGAAAAAGAATTCTAGAAAATCAACTGCTCCCAATTCAGACTTACCATATTATATTATTTGTTCAAACAACAATCCTGTTGTGTAAATATGTTTAATTATTCCTATGATGATATATCATTAATGCGTTTTATAGTCAGTCAAGTTCGCGCATGACGTTCCAGCAGGATACAGTCATTTTAGGTCCATTTCGCTTAGGGAGACAGCACGTAAATGCACTTATTGCCTCTCCTTCATTCTCTTTACACTACCTATAGTCTATAGCCCTGTGGACATCCTTGTTACCCGCATAGCCTCCATGCACTAAGGAACTATCGACACAAATCCACGAACTTGACGGACTGTAATTGCGTTAAGTTCCAACATTCTTGTGTGCAAAATCTAGCGTTTTAAGCTAAGATTCAGTCACTTGAACAACATCGATTGGTGAATAACAAAAAGAATATAAAATATCATGACTCACCAAACAGAAGTCCTATTATTATGAGTCCAATCACTCCCATAATTATCATCATCTAGAAGAAACAATATATGAAATGTGATTTAGTATCCTCTGTTTTTTTTAAACGTTACTCTACTTTGAAAATTAAATATACGTTGTTAAAGATATATTCTTTGTTTGTGAAATTCTGAAATGATGTAACGACTGCCCATCATAATTACCTTGCCTGTTTATATAATTATTAGATTAATTATCATTTTAAATCGAAATTTATATCAAAGATTTATCTACCTTAAGATTTTGTAACCAAAATTTATTCTTCAAACTCTTTGCTTGTTGTTCAAATTGTGACGCACCGTGCTGCAAGGCCTCTGAAAACAGTATTTATTAAAATTTTATTATTAAAAAATTTTTATACGTTTTATAGATTAAAATTACGAAATTAAATGGTAGCCGTCATTTTATTCACATATTAGTATATATTTATAGACAGGGATATAAAATATATTCGCCTCAATCCGGAACACTACAGATTAGTAAAATCATAATTATATTTGTTTTTTTTTTATATAAAGAGTTAGACTAAGGGGACTAAGGAATTTTTAACTAAATCCAATATCTAAGTACAACAATTCTTTTTAGAAATTACGCTTAATTACAAATAAGATATGTAAAGGAAATTTAAAATGCTGACTACATTTTATACCTTTGAAAGGTTTATCACTTTTGCAGAGTCAATTGTGTGCAAACTCTGCTAAGACTGTTAGCAAAATTCTTAGCAGCAGGAATAGATGGTATCATCTATTCCTAACTAATCTAGCCTTGCTAACTGTATTTCGCTGTCAAGGGTATATATACGTATGTGGCTGCCTATGGCAGTAAAATTACCGGATGCGGAGACATGACATGCAGTGAAAAAGATTACCTGCTCTATCGTCAAGTTCTGATAACTTAGCATCCCTGTCAAGCACCTTTTCTACATTTGTCTTCATAATATCGACCACCTGTAAATATTAAATATGAAGCGTTACATATTATTAATTGTTGCGAACTTTGCACATTTTATAATATTTATTATTGTATCCATTTGAATGTCTTTTTTTAGTTTTCTAATTGCCAATATTTACTGTTTATTTATTTATTTTATTTATTTATATAACTTCTATGCACAAAATACCAAGGTAAAAGTACATATGGCGGACTTAACCACATGTTGAGCAGTGAAAAACTGTAGGCGATGCAAATATAATATAATCAATAAGAAAAACAATAGGTCAAAAAAATTATATATATACTAAAAGTAAAAAGTTAAGTTTGTTAAAAGTTACAAAGTATGTAAACACATGCATACTCAAATATATATAATATATATTAATCTATAAATAAATAGGAAATAAAATGTAAATCAAATATACAATATACATATCATATAACATAGTCTGACAATGAAAAACAGAAAATGTTATGAAAGTTCTCGTAACTATACCTCGTCAACTTGAGCCCTAGACTGCTGTAAACGCTTCTGGGCGGCGATTTGTTGTGGAGTGCGGGGTCCTCCGATAATTTCCCCATCAGGCCCAATTTCTGGTTCCTGTGGTGCCAAACCTGGTGGTCCTCCTTCTGGTGCTGCCCTGGAATATAATAATTTAAGATTATTAAATATGAAAGGTATTTTATATAAATTGTAAAAACGAATTTATTTATTTATTAATACTTTAATGCATAAATATAGAAATGGCGGACTTAACACCTCGATACATTTTCTACCAGTCAACCATTGGGCAAACTGAGACTCATATTGGCGGTGCATCAACAAACTTAAATTACAAATGTAAATTAAAATATAATTTTGATTAATTAAACATACACATAATCGACCACACTTATATACATATTGTCCATTCTATTAATAAATAATTACACATATACACAATATTTATAAATATAACTAAGGAAATACATACATGTGTGTACGTGTATTTATTTATTTAGTTAATTGTATGTATATACTACAATTAACGAAATAAATAAATTATATAGTTATATGTATATTATATATTTATACAAATCAACAGTGAAAGTTAGCTGTAGAGTGGAGGTGGTGTAGAAGAATCGTACTATTTAAATTTGGAGTAACAGGAATTACCCAATCTCTGGGAAAGGTACGAGCGGTGGATTTAATGTGAAGGAGTAACTCATTTTAGTGTTTGATAGCCTGTGATGTGAAAGATCATGAAGAAAAAGGACATGAAGAAGTAAATTCGTAGACGGACGAAGGTTATGCTAAGAAATATCCCCAAGAATGTAATACAGTAAAATTTTATACAGTTTTAGAAAGACATTTCGAAATTATTTATATAATTGAATGAAGCTATTATTTGATGCTTATATCTTAGACAACTGGTAGTGCTTTTAATTATTAACTTTTTTGTATAGAATATTAAGAACATCAATGAAGTAAATTTAAACATCCTGTAGTTTACCATGGAACAATGTTTTGTCTGATCTGTAGTTATAATACGATACTTTTATTTATGCTATAGTTTAGTTGTGTTGTGCTACCCTAATCATTTATTAACTTTTTTATTTTGTATAAAATCTTCAAAATTGGTAGAAAAAGATCCGGTTGAAAACCAGCGCCGCACAGGAGCATCCTGTCGGCATACGCTGAGCCGGATTCTTTGGCCGCCTTTAATTAAGTATCCTTTAAGTGTATTTCCTTCATGTAATTGGCAATGTTGATTGACAGGAATAAATGAAATAAAATTCTTATTCTTAGTTTAGTTACATTTTAGTAATTATATTAATTTTAATTCTAAGCGGACAAGTCACGGATGACAGCTAGTTGTTGTTAATATAATTAGTTTACTTTTCTGCGTAATAGTGTTTTATACACAAGTCTGCCCGATCTGACTTAATGTCTAACATTAAAAATCAATTTACTTAATAAATGTATACAGATAATGATCCTGTATATTCTGTGGCATAGTTGGTGGGTAGTGACGTCAATTGGCGACATGCCAACCATTATATGGATTGGTATGACTGTCATCCAACCTAGAATTAAATGATAGCCCAGTAAACATGGAAAAATCAATATTTGTATGCCATAGAGTTCAAGGTACATTAAGTAGTATATTGATATATATGTTTTGACAATAATAATTAATAAATAACCTTGGGCCACTGACATAGCGTTATTTAGTGTCGAACTAAAAAGAGATATATCTATATATAAGAGGTATTTATAAAAACAAAATACACTTTTATGTAAATTAAATATTATGTGTAATGGAAAGTAGAGTCCCTATTTTTTTTATTAACGAATATATCTGTGTGCCCAAGAAGTCCTAGTTCCACGGTAAGTAGATCTTGTATTATGCGTACTAGAGACCTGATATAAAACCTTAGATTTTTATAAACATATATCTACATAATATTATATTTATGTATATGTTTATAAAAAAGCCTATCGACTCGCGGTGCAAACATTTGTATTTATGAGTATAATTGTTTGTATATACTCATAAATACAAATGTTTGCACTATGCGAGGAATCAAACCCGCGACCGAAACCGCTAGACCACCAAGGCCATCAATAGATTGTACATCTTGTACAATCAGTTTATCTTACATTGCCGACTTTGTACATATAATATTAATTACATATGTATAGTATTTTTTTTAACATAACAAAATATGTCATGCCAATCTGATTCTCCGACTACCGTGGCGCTCCTGTCGGTTATATACATAATCTGAACCATAGATAACACATCGTTATGTGATGGTGGTTCCCCTCAAGAATTGCCATTCTGAAGGACTAAGGTATCATGTCCTACATCCTGTAATTTTACTACTATAATTCTAAAACTAAAACATATCTTTCAAGTGGCCACGCAAAATACTTGATGACTTTGTACAAAGTCTACCTAGGTAGACATAATCGGTCTATAGAGATATAGGTCTAAAAAAATAAGTACAAAATAAGTAATAATAACAATAATATATATTTATAGAAAAATAACAATATAAAAATTTACTTACCTCTGTTATATTATAACTCTATTAATATATAGTATAACTCTATTAATTTCCTTATAAATACAAAGGTAAAAAAAATAAGACGGCCTGTGTCCTTCCTCGTAATACAAATAGAATTATTAAATTTAATGAAAGACATGAAGCCTTTCATTAAATATAATAGACAAACAGAGAGACGAAATGATATAGAGAATGGACGAATGAAAAATAAATACTTCGCTACAATATTCCTTATCCGTTTTTTATGCGTAAACGCGAAATAGTAAATGGGATATCGATAATCCACAAAAATATACGATGCGTCAAGTAAATGTCCAATGAAGGAGAAATAGACTCGACCCTTCATGAAAGCTAGGCATTAAACACATTCGCAAGCAATCCAATACGACCAAACAAATTCGATAGGCCATTGCTCTTTTTATTGTATTTCTATACACCTTCTAAGATATTTATAGAAACTAGCATCTCTACATTTAGACGAATATTCGTCGATCAATACAGAAACGTAAGTTGTAAATTACTTGCATTTATATCCTTACTAATATTACAATTGCGAAAATGTGTTTGTCTCTAAAAAATAAACGGTGAAACATTTCTTAACAAATTATAACGTGAGATAGGCATGTTTATCTGGAAAAGCAGACAAAATCGTATGCAACAGCTAATCCAAAGTAAAAAATCGTAATTATGTCTATATATAGGTCTATCTGTCTATTTGTTACCTCATTATGGCAAATCGGCTTGCTGAATGGATCTTAATGAAATTAACACGAGGACGGTCATAGGATATCAATCAATCTCAAAAACAACAGGCGTAATCGAGGGAAACTGCTACTGAAACCGTTAGCTTATATACTGACTGTTAGTTTTTAAAAACAGTTTCAATTTCGGTTGCAGGATCTTATAGTGAATTTACAGAGTACGAAGACATTGCAGTCAAGATGCCTTTTTAACTTCCGAATGGTAAAAGGCATCTTGAGTAACACGGACATCACGTGACGTGACGATATTCCTAAAGCTAACAATACAAAACCGACAGGCGTTGAGATTACAATGCAATTAATTGACAGCCTCGGTGGTCTAGGGGTTTAGCACACCGCTTTACTTCCGATGGTCACGGATTCCATTCCTAGCATGATACAAACACTTGTATTCATGGGTATGATTGTATTGATCTGGGTGTTTTCTATGTACATTATATATGTATTTACAAAAAAAGTAACTAAGTATTTATATCAGTTGTCTAGTACCTGTAACAAGCTCTGCTTAACTTGTGACTAGAGGACGCTGTGTGAATCGTACAGGGATATATTAAATAATCAAATCAATCGCATTCATGCAAATCTTGTGCTGTCATGTAAATCATCACAATAAATTCTACACGAAACTCATTAAATTTCTACGTATTAAATTATGCAAGAAACCATATAAAATATTTAATATGACTTACTTTTCGTGTATTTTTTTCAGATAAGAGATCGCCATCAGGGATTTATCATCAGAGATGTATCAGTCATCAGATTTAGAATATAACTTTAAATACATTGAAATCCGTGTAACCGTTTAGTCGCGACAGATAATAAATAGACGGACACATTTAATTTTGTATATTTGTTTATATTTCTATGTATGTGTATTTAAATAATGACTATTTAATATGATATATATTAAAAAATGTTTTTTATTTGGAGACATTAATTTGCCAGAAATAGATATTATTAGATAGAAGATAGTTTTCACACAAATTAAGTTAGTTTTGTCATTGAGTGTGCAAGAAAAACGGTTTCCTAATTAAAAAAGGTAGTAAGTAAGTACCTTTTTTAACTAAGACACCATTTTTCTTTTAATATAATTAATACAATCAGATAAATAAAAAAGCACGTTTGATATCAAAGCAAAGAAATATAAAGTTATAATATGAAAACATGGCTAGAAACCATTACCGCACATAAATAAAAAAAATAAACTTACATGTCTGTTTCTTGTTTACGTACAAATTTAGAAAATTACAATTAAAATATATTTGAATTTTGTAAGTCTGTAAGTTGTAGAGTAAGGCGTTTCAGGCTTTCGCCGATGTTTCAGTGAGCTCTACTGCCGCAAAGCTCGACTGACACCGGTCGCAGTAATGTCGGGAACAAATGTGTTACGTAAAAGCTATGAAAGCTTTTGGCAAATGTCGAAGTAGGTTACGCATAGTTCCAACACATAATGTAATATTGTCTATATGATAGTGTATTTAGGTCATAACTTTTTCACAGAAATTGTATTTTATAGATTAGAATACAGAGCCCTGTCAGCATTGGTATTTGATCTTTTTTTATCTTTCATTTATTTAAAAAATATTACAATATTAAGCCTGAAATATTGAAATATTGCACTCGACCTCTTTTTTATTCTAGATAGATCGTAAATAAAAAAACGCAGCGTTATTATAATTAGTATGAAATCTACATTAAAAAAGTAAGCACTATTACTGATAATAGGTGCTTTTGACCCCATTGTACTTAATGAGATCGAAATCTTGAAGCGCTCCTCATCAAAACCTTCACAGTTAAATGCTGCAAATTCGCTCCTTGGAGACTCCTCAGTATTACAATATTATTATGATTCATAAATATAAAACAAAAAAGTTATCCATACATTTAAACAAGAATTGTTGAAAACATTTCAGAATTCTATTTCTGAAGATAAATAGAATAAATTAAAACATACATATTACAGACAAAAGATAGACATTATGTAGCTTGAGCTAATTTAAATGCAATTCTGTGTTAAATATTTCTTTAGTTTTGTACTTTACTAAAACAGCTGAAAAGATTACACATAAAAAAAATGAGAACTGAAAAGATGTATAATCTTGAAGTAACCCATATTAGGTAAGCAGTTTGATAAAACTAAATACCAAACTTGAATATTTTATTTCTAAGTACCTTGACTATACCTCCATTGCTATATAATAAAAATTGTAATGATTCCGAACTATGTGAAATTGTATTAGTTATTACACATTAAATAATTGCATTAAAGAGGTATAAAAATCAACTATACAATATATATCATTGTCAGTTATACAAATATTTTAAAAAATAAACCAGATATCGCTTTACTGCCTGCCTGTACCAAATGACTAGAGGACGCAGATCGCATGCGCGGTACTGCGTGAATGTAGTCCATCGATTCGGCCACCACTCGTGGGGTAGGTCCAGGCATGGACACACGTCTCACTATGCGCCATCAATGAACTTTGTGGATGAATGTACTTCGCCATACTGGCGCTATCTAATGCTGCAGTATTTATTATCTTCACGCTCATGTACAAATAACTAGTATACGCCAGAAACTAAAATATATCGGACCTTGTACACTTCTTACAATACAAAATAACTATAATAGTATAACTTAGAAACTGGAATAAATCGTAGCTTATGCTCTTCCCCATATACTATATATGTACATATATTGTATACCAAATTTCGTGATTGGTTAAGCCGTCAAGGCGCCGAAAGGTAGCAAATAAAATCACAGTCGTGTATTTTTCCGTAAAGCTGGCGCCAGACGAAGCTAGGGCACTTATGTATTTGAATCTTCAAATATGTAAATGTCTACAAACTTGCGATGTGTATGAGTATTGAGCATCTAATTTAATTAGAAAAACAAATTGCAGGTCGTCTTCTCTTAAGGTAGACGGGTTAAATTTTAACCATCTTAATATGGAAAATAACAAGCCAATTTAAGGTCGTAAAGTTAATTGATTGGATATTGACTGGATTTTAAAAAGTTCATTATATATTATACGTGCTTGTCGTGCATGAATACGTTTATACGAATAACAAATGTGTATATAACATATCTCATTTACGCAAACCCTAATAATGTGTGTAAATATTTGTAAAGAATTTATGTGCTCTAATTTGTATTTACCGTAAATTTTTTCTGGATTTTTAGTTTAACAAACCTATAAATTACTTACTAACAGAAGAATAGGAACCATCATAAGCGAGTATTTTTTTTTGTGGATGGTAATGTAATGGTGCACTCCCCTGCGCTAACGGTTTACGCTGGCGGGGCACCAGTGGAGGATGACAGGATGAGCATGAGGTCAGGTCAGTTAACCCAGTTAGCCCATCGTGACAAATTCACCAGGAATTTAACACGATGGTTTCCAGGGGAAACCGCGTGGAGGTCGACCTGACATGGTACATTGCTAGCAATGGGGTTATCAATCCATATTACTAACAATCCCCTTCCCCCTTAAGCGGGTATTTGTGATCACATTTCAACTTTAGTAATAATATAGTAATAAAAACGAAATATTAACTATTTTACTGTGAGTGTCACAGAAGGGAAAAGCAGGAAAAGGGTAAAAATTACCAAAACTCTTTTAAACATATTGATGACCTCAAAAAGAGAACCAAAATAACTTTCTACTATTTCTACCAGCTTGTTTACAACTGCAAATAATAAAATACAATAAGATAATGAATGTATTTTATATGAGTAATCAAATTCGGAAAACGTATGTAACGAGTGTGACCAGACATGCCCGGGCCGCGTGCGTACGCGCTATAAAACAAAGCCGCGGTTTGATTCCTCGTTATGTTATCATAATATGGACCTTACTGCACACTCTCCATAGTGATATTTTAAACTTTGGTGCACACACGGTGCTGACCGCCTCAAATATATTCCACATACTCTACTTTCTACCTTTTAGTTACCTCATCATTGTCTCGCCTTTATTCCATTATTTGGGCATTCATCCATTGTCGGCGCAGCAACAGTAGCAGTGTGCAATATAATTAGTAAATTTGAGTTAAAAAATTTCTGACTATGCTTGTTCCGTATTCCGAACCTCCTTAGTCTAAGCAGGTTGTATCACCGGTTTGCTTACTGGAGCAAAGGGCGTTCGGTAATACTGGTCACATATAAAAACATGTGGCCACTTAAATTTCAAAAAAAGAATAATAAAACAATTGAAAATAAGAACTGGAATTAAAAGGACGCTCCGTATGTTTATCTATATAAAACAAGATAATTAATTATTTATTTAACACAATATAATTGTTTTTGATGAAAATATACACTCTAGAGTGCGCGGCCACTAGGCAGTACTACACATCGGGACGTTCCTGAGCAAAGGTGAGTAAGTTTGGTGTTACATTGCTTACGTTGGGGTGTTCGGAGTATGGAAGACGTTCTTCCAGGTCGAAATCGTATTTTCACTTCCTTTTCCATTCATTATTTTTTTTTCAATAAGTACAGTCCACTCTCTCTTTTATATATTAATTTATAAGGATTCGTAATCCAACAATGCTTGTATACATACATGTAATATATAAAAGTCTCGTGTCACAGGTTTCGTGTTTATACTTCTCCGAAACGGCTTGACCAATTTTGATGAAATGTGTATTCAGTAGGTCAGTGTAGGTTTATAACATGATTTTTATACCCCTAGAGTCACCCCTATCCAAAAACTTTTTTTTTCATATTTTCGACAATTCATTTGTGTTTATGTATTTATTATATGTCATTATAAAATATATACAATCCTTCACAAATCAACCCCTATCTTTTAATAGAGATTTAAATTTCTATGGCAAAACAATGTTTGTTGGGTCAGCTAGTAAACTTAAAACTGCAGAATGGTTGAACTAATTTGTAATAGTTATAGAAAGGTATAGAAAGGTCCTTCTGAATAGAAATATTGGAAGAAGTGCCCGGAAAAAGGAAAGATATGAACTGCATATGTAAATGGTTACATAGTTACATTAACTTTATTTTTAAAACCTTAATTATTATTTAATACACATGGAACAATTTTTTAAATCAGAACATATATTTAAATTAATTAATTTTCATTTACCATAAACATTCCACCATCCATATCAATCTATCTTATGATAAATACATTAAATATAAATTTTATAAGGCCATTAAAATTAGGGCGGTCGGGCCGCAAGCAAATTGTTGTGAGCGTCGGCGCGGGCGCACAAAGAGGACCGGCTAATCAATTGCCTCTCCAGCGGGCCGCACTAGTTGCATCACACTGGTAAAGCGGTATAACTCTATTTAAATAAAAATGTAATCCCTATTAATATCTCGCATTTTATTTTAGCATTCTATAACTTATCCGTTTTAATATTATGGTAAGAAGAAACGAATGTTTGTCTATCTGTACAATGTTTGTATAACTGTGTACAATTTGTTGTTGAAATTTTACTTAAAAGTACTGAAAGGTTAAATCAATATCAGACAATCTTGCGAGACGCAGACGCGGAGGACTTTTATATTTCAGCCACAAAGTGCTTCAAAAGCAGTATTTCGATTGAAACGCGAAATTTACCTGTGGAAATAAGAGCACAGAGGCATGACACCATAGTACTCCGGAATGCCAACACATAAGTAATATCCAGGATTACGTAATATCCGTGATACTTCTCATATATATATATGTATATGCAACAGTTACTATTTTCCATAAGGATTGACCATTCAAATTACTTAAGAACTCTATATTTTTGACACTTTTTTTTGTTTTGTTAATTTTCATACTTACACCATTGTGCCAGTAGAGTTGGACAACTGCGATCATTGCCGGCTCTTCATTTATTTTATTAGCAGGACTCCGCGAGGCATCGTAAGTCACTCTAATACATTTATTTATTTCAGCCGTATCTTTAATTACGTGGACTTAAGTAATAACAAGCGTCAATCCGTGGGACTCCTCACAAACAGACGCTGTGTTTGCATTTGTTACTGTTATATTTATTGTTTCACAATTTGTGCACTTGTTTTAAAGATTTAATGGGACTTTACAGTCCTAGGTTCGATGATCAATAATTACCTTGACGACTGCCATCTCAAATAAAGTAGGGTAGGCATTATCAGGTGTCATGAATTTTTTGTGACATAATATGAGAGGACGTCCTAAAAACCATGGATGGATTGTGTAAAAGATGATATGAAAAAAATAAGAGTATGCTCAGATATGACAGCCGATAGAGAGCAGTGGAAGAGAATGACATACTGCGCCGACCACAAATAATAAGATAAAGGCAAGGCAATGGTGGCTAAGTATTTTGTGTAGGACAAATTAAACTTTGCGACACGATCAGTCAGACAGATTGCAGTCTAGGTCGTAAATCACTAAGTTCTTTCTCTCAATGTTAAAAAAATAACAACGTATGCAGAGACTATTATAGGCAAAAAAGAAGATTAAGTAGACCAAAGACTTCTCCACTAGGGTCTAAAAATATTTCCGTATAAAATATTATTATATCACAGATAAAATAATATTACATAATACTTAATATAAAGGTAACTAGAACAGTCGAGTTTTCTATTGAACTATAAAATGGGTAATGTTTTCCATAGTGAACATAATACACCTTTCTCTATGGTCTGAGATAAATTACTTCACTTCAATTTGTGGTCAAAGTACAGACTGTTAACATTAGTGGGTCAGGACACGACTTGCTTCAAATATCATGGTTTAAACAGAATCTATGGTAATACAAAGTACCTAATCGGAAATTGTAGGTCTGAATTATTTTTTAGACGATACAAAATCAAATTAAAGATTACCTTTTCAAACTCAAATTGTATATTTGTTTTTATTACTTTTATACCATCAGACCCAAGTTAAGCTAGCTAAAGATTGTTTTATGGGTATTAGATAACTGTTACAAATACATAGACATATTTTCTTTACATATTATACATAGAAAACACCCAGACAGATACAAACAATTATACCTATGAATACAAATGTTTATGCTGTGTAAGGAATCGAACCTGCGACCATCGGAAGTAAGGCGGTATGCTAAACCGCAGGACCACAAAGGCCCAATATTGGTGACAAAAAACACATAAATCGATAAAATACATAAAAATCAATTATCAAGCTGTAAAGGCATGTAATAATTTGTCTGTAGATTAATTAAACATTAGAAGCATTTCATTATTTAAAAATAAATTAATATTATGGTTATTTTTTACGAAATTAATTTTTATGCTCAAACCCATTGTATTATGAATGAGTATGCCTATAATATATATATAATAGATAAAATAAAGTCTAGTCTAGTCGTAGGTCTGTATACTGCATACAAAATATAATATGACATATATATATACCAATATACACACGTCACAGTTCTCTCAAACTCCGTTTACCATACGTTGTGCTAATATCATTAAAGATAACAAATAAATCAAAGTGAGTAAATAAACAGTTGTGACGTAGTCTTTATATGTAAATGTATACATAAAAAAATGTAACTGATCGTTGTCTGTGTTTATTTTATTTATACCTTCTTGAATTTTGTATATGGCGGACTTAATGCTATTAGCATTCTCTATTAGCCAACCTTAGATATTGCAGACATACTCGAAGGCGATTTAATTTATTAAATAAAATTATATGAGATAATATATAAATAGAAATATAAGACTATATATAATAATACTACATACAAACAACTGTACATACAAGATATATGAGAATAATCGCAATGTTGTATACATAAAAAAGCCTAAAATAATCACTGATACATTTTTTTCTGTTTGTTCGCTTTAATCTCAAAAACGGCTTAACCCTTTTATTAACAAATAACGTTTCATTTCTTTTACATATATTTTTTATTTAGATTTATTCATTTAAGCACATAGGCCTCTTCCAATAGTCTGTCTTTAGCCAGTCTCATCCATATTGGACCCTCCACGTCAATAGATTATAGGTAGATTCCATATCTGTCTATAATCTATAGATATTTAATAATGTGTAAGTTAAATTGCCTGTTGTTCAACAAGCAGGAGGTTTGTGGCAGATTTAATGACGTCAGTTATGACACAGTTGAATTCTAGGAAACGTTAGCGAGAACACGATGTCGCGTAACTCTCTTATTTTCGACGAGTCATTTGACGCAGCACACACCGAAAACTACCTAAATTGCAGTTATTTATATTATAACTAAAATATCTCACCTATTATTCTTTTCTTTGCGTTCTTACTTTATTTTAAATTATAAAAAACCTACGATAGTAATAGATTAAATACTTAAAATGGGCAATACTGGTTTATTTCGTATATAATTAATAAATTAAAATTCTAAAAATAAGTTTTATTATTTTTTTTTATCTTACACAGGTACCATAATTAAAATAGGTTTTTAATCGATTTCAATATAGAAAAACATGCTAAATTGCATGTCTATGTGTGACTGCAGAACATTTTTCAACGTGGACCGATTTAGATTAATATTAGATATTTTATTGAAAGCTTGTCGATCTCATTATAAATATCGTATAAATTACATAAAGATCTCATAAGTGCTTTTCAGTCATTCTAAATATTGCGAAATACATATAATTTCGGACATTATTACTTGTGATCAACGATTGAAGATTTTTTCGCTGCCTAAAAAGCGTATAAACATTTTATTTTTCATTTTTATTTTAGATTTATAATATGAACATGCATATTGTAAATCTAAAATAAAAAATCAATCGTTCAGTGAACCTCTAAAGGCCAGCGATCAACAGCATTAGAATAGTTCGAAATCTGTATGAAATAAGATTGAATATTTGACCCTATACATATAAAATAACGAAGGTCATATATAAGTTATGGCAGGTGCTCCGACATTCTACCAACAATTAGCCCACTTAACCTGCAACTAGGCGTAGTAAACAAATCCAGTCTTTGTCCACCGCGTTAACGTGCCCCGGCTAAGTGGTGGACGATCCTTGTTAACGTTTTAGGTTAACAAGGGGACGGTGCTGTTTACGTCGCCCGTTGGTACAAGACAGAAGCTGTTCACATCAAACTGTTGTAAGTTTCATGTGAAGAAGCGATGCAAGGATGTTAATCTATAATCTCAAGACAATACACACGGCGCCATCTAGACCCAAGTTAAGCTAGCTAAAGCTTGTGTTATAGGTACTAGATAACTGATACAGATACATAGATCTTTTTTTTCTTACAAGCATTATACATAGGAAACACCCAGATACACCCACACAAGTAAAGTCAACATCATCAGCTCATCACTGCAATCCACTGCTGGATATAGGCCTCTCGCAAGGAACACCCCTGGACACGATATAAATAGTGTAATGAGATTGAATACTTCTTTATTATGAAAGATTATTGTTAATATACATATTACATTCATATGTGGGCGGTATTGTATACTCTACCTCTAGTAGCACCCACTGCTAAAATTATAATTCATATTTGTTGTTCCATAAATTTAGATTATCTCAATAGTTTTAATGTTACAACTTGTGAAATCAGTGATAATATGCCAAAAAATACTAATTTTATCGAATTTCCTACAACCGCTTCTAAATTAGACTACAGTCAAATACGTAATAATATAAATAACGTACTTACATATAATAATATGTATGTACAGTATTGTATTCTAAACTTATTGTTACTGAAAGACATCAACAGTAAATATTCTAGACCTTTGCAATAGTATAATGCAGCTTGTTACTTACTTAAGTACTTCTTAAATTATGGTATAAAGAAAAGCAACCCTTATACCTATAGCAGATAGGATCCCATTAGCATTGACAAGTCAGTCGCCTGAAGCAAACTTCAGAACGATAATTTAGCTACTATTAGAAGATACAGCAATTGCATTTTTTTTAATAATGGTAGTTACAAACAAGTTTACGGCCCTCCTCATGGTAAGCGGTAATCGTCGCATATATAGGCAACGGATTTTGAAGCGGTTTTTTTTTAAAGATATAGAGGAAAGTTTGTATATAATATATGTGCGATGTCGGGGCAAGTAGCTAGTCGATTGATGTTTCAAATTTCATTTATAGGAAAATAGTACTCAGTCTGACATCTAGTACTAAACAATTCAATATAGGGAACTTCCAGCAATCCTAAGTCTAATGTAAAAGTGTGTAAAATGACAGTCGTCTATATAAATACTGTTATAATGAATCTCATACTATATATACCACTATTACATACTAGAAAAAACGGTAGACAAAAAGCTCTTCGTATTGCTTTATCTTCTTACATATTATTTTAATAAATAATTGAAATTAACAATACCTGTAATATACCAATTTAGTTTAATTTATCTGAATTAGTATTACAAGAAGACAAGATCTATTTTTTGTTTGTAATAGATAAACTACTAAAATATGTTATAATTTAAAAAAACTTTCTCTTATACAGAGCATTATCAGTGTTGCATGGGCTGTAACTTCATAATTGTCTCCTGGCCAACCCCCTATTTGAGATCAGCGCTCCTATCTTAGTTGTTAAACCCATCGTCAAAAGATCGTAGCTGCTAACCCAGATGGTTGATGGACGATGTTCTCTATCTCACTTGTCTTTAACAATGGTTATCACTTGTCTGGTTAAATGATCTGTATTTAACAAAATTGTTATCCCTATAATAATAATACACACGCGCGAAGTCTGGGCGTGTCGCTATGTATTCTTAATTTAATTTACCTAAAGTTACTTACGTCACAAGGTATACATACCGTGTTACGTTGACCGCCAAATGGTATTACCTAGCCCTTTATAAAATATATCTGCTACTTGCTCTGTTTATATATCAACATTGAGACAAACTGTCACCCGCTGATATTCTGAAGTTGGTCGTTTAACACTTCAAAGTCAACAGTAATGTCACCAAGTCGGTCTCATGTCAAAATTCGGCATTTTCCTCAGCTTATATTATCACATATACGGTAATGGGTAGTGGGTACCGCGGGTACGCGTGTGCCGGCATCTGAACAAACATACATATATAAACTATAACAACGCTCTACAAAAATACACTATTTTACTTCTTTCTCAAACAATTTACTTATCTTATGAGCGCGTGTCGGTGACGTTCGTAAAACGGTTTACCTCTCGTAAAAAATATATCGTGAGATCTTATTTTTGACAGCGACTTTTGTTGCATAAATTATTCTACCACATTTTACTTGACTTTAACTACATACTAATACATGAACAATGCTTCCATAGACATAGTCCAGAAACTGGGAATATGTTCCTTCCGATGAATCTCCTGTCAAACGGAGATCGATTTACGGAGAAATTACAACAGTCTGACCCAAGGTTTGTACTCTTGGCTGTGCCCTTAGACTAAACTCATTCCATCAAGCTGAAATTGAGCTTCAACTGCTCCATGAGTCCTTCCGAGGGTTTGGAATACCACTATCACATTTTGTACTTACGAAAATGTTCTTCTCAATTGGATCTATATACCGAACTGGATGGTAAGGAAAAAAATTATAATGTAAAAACTTGACGTTCATAAGCGGCTAAAATGTCCTACATGAATAAATGATTTTTGAATTTGAATTTGAATATTAAAAAGAGGAAAATTTTAATCTTTTTTGTAAGATAAATCAAAAGTAAACTTAACCGATTTTAAAAAATCTTCAGCTATAGAAAGTTATATTGCTAGCGAATGGCATATGATATTTTATTAGAAATGCTTATAGCGTTTGCTCCCAATGCGGGGTTGGGAGGAGGAGATATAAAATATTGGGGAAAAATGTCTCAAACTCATAAAAGTTGAAAGCTAGGTTTTCGACTCAACCTTCAATGGCCATACTCACGTCACTCGTCACTTCGTGGGAATCTCTTTTCCTCAGTAAATCATATAATTGAAACATTATATACAGTATTTTAATAAAATGATAAGTAAAAAATGGGTCTTTAAAAATTTCATTAAGATAAAAATAACATTAAAACATTTTATTTGTTACTTAAACCATTCAGATTATTCACCAACCCTCTCCGCTGCGGCGGCTTCATACTTACACACATCCATCTTCACATGACGATATTCTGAAACAATAATCCGATAAATAACACTAGTACAAACAGAGATCTTGTCTTTCTCTGTGGCCATAATTAAAACACATAATTAAAACGATACCTTTATTTACTTTTGTATATTTTTACTTACTTTTTATATTTTTGTTGTAGGTATAATCAAAAGGTAGATAGATAAATAATTTAAAATATTCTGTTACTTTTTTACAGCTACATTATCGACGTGTAGTATTAGAATATTCTTAATCAATTCTAACCGTGCAATGCCAAACTATATTGCTTATTTAACCCTAGATAACATAGCGCCATTTGGCCCATGCGAAGCAGAGTTTGTGTAATGGGTAGGTACTAGACAACTACAAAGAAAGAAAGAAATATTTAAATACATATTAAGCATATAAAATACTCAAACTAATGTAAACAATGGTAGTCAGGAATTAACATGAATACAATTTTTTATATCATGCTAGGTTCGATACCTGCGACCGTCGGCAGAAAAGCAGCGTGCTACCTAGGCCATTGTCTTTAAAAATATACAGTCAAAAATATACTTACGTTTCTTCTCATCGCAATTGTATTCGTATAGGTCACAATTGTCGTTGAACATTCTCGTGATGCCGAGAGAATCCTGGCCGCATATAGGTACGAAGTCGTGTTGACACTGGTCCGCCATTTTGCAGAAATTTATTACCTAAAAACAACAATAAAACCTGTGCATAGGAAAGCTTTAAATTACGACTACGTGTGTAAGTAAAGTTGACAGTTATGGTATTTTTTATTAATTGTGTTAAATTAAAATTCCACGGTTATCGAACTTACTTTCTATAGTTACAAATTTGATACCCGCACAGTACACATAGGTATACTACGATGTCAGCAAACAAGCATACGCCCCATCTGATATTAAACGGTTACAATAGCCTAGACGTATGAAACACCAGGGGTGTCATGTGCGCATTAACCCTTAAGAAACCTTAATATACCCTTGCATGAATTTGTCTGTTTTATATATTCAAATATACAGTCTGTGGCAATGTTGCCACAGACTATAATATATGTATGAAAATATAAACGCGCTTTCGAAAAAAAACTAGAATTATTTATATTAATTTAGTCAATCGATTTATAAACTATAAAATTTATATTTAGGTATTTCATTACCGGCTCTAAAGGAAAGAAGTAGTCTTCAGCTTCTATTTCTACGTGAGACCATACTTCTGCGGCCAGTAATAGTATTGCTGTACCTGAAACAATTTTATATAAATTAATCAATTCATTAATAATTTTTAATATATCACTAACATTTTTTTGCCGAACTATTGTATAATGGTACCAAAAATCGACATTATTAATGTCGATCAGAATCAGTGAAGGATATTTATTTTTATCTGAACTAAACATGTTATTTAGTCAGTAGCAGTGTAAATAATTGAGTTATACCCGTATTATGTACATAAATTATAATAATTCACCTTAAATTAAATAAATGTGGTAAATAATTAGTGATCTCGTGGTAAGGACTACCCATAAGCAGACGAAAGGGGTCACAAAAAACAGACAATCAGACAAGTAGATCTGAAATGAGGTAGACTTTATACAATATTTTTTTGTTTGTCTAGGTACTACTTATTAAGCCGCCTAACAAATAAGTTAAATATAAAATAGAAATAGTTGAAGAATAAGATAAGGCAGTAAACTGACGAAATAAGAGCGCTAACATCTCAATCCTGGAATGGAATGGAAAATATCTGGAATGGCAACGCATGAGTGGTAAGTATCAAGGGCGATCATAACGATTTCGTACTATTCTTCATGTAGGCCCACAGTTTGTTTGCCATTACAATTAGATAATATTAAATAACTCTGGACAATTAACACAGCGCTATCTAGTCCCACGGTATATAAGCAGAGTTTATTTACTTGTGTTATGGTACTAAACAACTGATATAAATACTAAGATACTTTTTTTATAAATACATACATCATATTCATAGAAAACACCCAGACCGATACAAACAATCATACTCATGAATACAAATGTTTGCACCGTGCGAGGAATCGAACCCGCGACCATCGGTAGTAAAGCGCTGCGCTAAATTATCTATCCCTTTTTAATATCTGTTAAACTAAACCCTCTAATACACTACTTACTTGTAAAGGTTTTTAGAAATATCATAATCTCACAAATGTTCCCACAAGCACTCCACTTGAAGCACCGTGATAATCTAGATCAGAACAAACAATAGTGTTTACATCGAACTATTACAAACTAATGTAGTAGAACAGGAAATTACGAACAAACAGGCGTCTTTATACTAAAAACAATCTAGACTAAAACATCGCTGTGAGAGATCATAAACATTTTATGAAGATAATAATTTTCAATATATCGTTTTAATTTGAGAATTTAATAATGTATATATTTAATACTAAAGTATGTAATAAAAACTTATTAAAGACAATTTAAAGCTAAATGATTGCTTGATGATTTCATTTGATTAAGCAACGGTATTGATTTTTTTACAGTTTATAATTTATTTCTATGTCTACATTGACGTGCCATGCTACAATTTTTCTAAATTTAAAAATTCATCAGGTATTAAATAAGTTTCTTTTGAAAGTTAAGTTTTTTGTGAAACTAAACAATACATTCTTATACTAATAGACATTATCAGTGGTTATTGTAAAGAGATAAATATCATTACAAATTTAAGTAAATTTATCCTAAATAACACGTGTTTACTATGTTTTTTATTTGATGTTGAATTTCATCCCAGTACTTTAATAAAATCTATTTCTGTATCTTCATTGTGCTCTACGCGTGTTATGATTGTTCAACCTCTGTTTCACATCCCTATTCATACATATTAATTAAACAACAGAAATTTCATACAAACACAGCTCTTCATTCTACTTCAATGACATCGTCATACATGAATACTAAAAATAAACTCATTTCCGACAGTTATGTCGCATCATTTCTTGATTCAATGTAAGTACTTTCTTTACTCATATA
Organism: Achroia grisella; assembly: GCF_030625045.1. Lineage (NCBI taxonomy): Eukaryota > Metazoa > Arthropoda > Insecta > Lepidoptera > Pyralidae > Achroia > Achroia grisella. Next base: position 2,239,003 of record NW_026713038.1, read on the forward strand.
AAAAAATACATAACAGAATTTTATTTCCCGAATCTAATTAAACTAGTTCACATAATAAATTAATATAGAAATTTAATATATATCGACAGCTTTTGTATTTTATTATTTAGTCAAGCAGCTTGTTTTAAGCCAAAATATATCGATATATATTTCGCAGGACTATGATATCATGACTCATACCCTGTAATTTTAGTGGAGTGGTAACCCGACAGTGACGTGATAACGTAATAGCTGTTCATATACTAAGCAAAGGCTACCGTTTACCTTCATTTGGGCTATCAGCTTCTTTATCATCCTAATTACATACATAAAAATATTTCCTAATAATAAAAATATTTTTATGTAAACAACATAAAAATATTTTTACACAATAATAATAGAGCTACTAGGTATCTGGTAGCTATTAATATTAAACTAAAAATTTATTTATTTTTACAGGTATCTGTTATTCATACCTTTACCTCCTAGTCTTTGGACATATTCCAAATTATGCAGTAACACCATCTGTAAGTTGAACTATATTTACTCGCTTTTATTAAGATGACTTTTCAAACTTAGTAGTATCAATGTAAGAGTAATTAAATAAATAGTAAACATTTTTTAATGGAATTGAAACGTAATACGTTGAAATTAACAAAGTATTTATTGATTTATTAAAACTACAACTGTGCATTATCAAAATTAACTAATGAAAGTATATGTATAAGGAAGTAGAAGACCGAAAAAGAAATAGGAGTGTGTGAAATATAATATGGCAAAAAAGGTAGTGAACAGAGATGACATACAAATGTCTCTATCTACATACACCATTATAATAATAAACATATAATTAGATGTATAATTTTATTATTTATGTAATTCCAGAACAAAATAGATCAATTCTGCAGCTTAGCAGATACCTGTGTTCACGATACCATTCCTATATGCGGGAGAATGGGGGATGAGAAACGCACTTTCATGGATATTTGTGATATGCTCGAGTTTGCCTGTGATACTAATCAAGGTATAATATATATATACACATAATATATAAACATATCTCTAGACAATTTACACAACGCCATCTAGTGAGACTAGATGGCATTGTAAAGCAGGGTTTGTATTATTAAAACTAGATAACTATATCTATGTACTTAGAAACATTTGTTATGTAAATGCAAACATAATATACATAGAAAACATCCAGACCGATACAAACAATCATATTCATAAATACAAATATTTGTACCGTGCGAGGAATCGAAACCGCGACCATCGAGAGTAGGCATGTGCAAACCTCTAGACCACCGAGGCCGCAAAACTATCACTATACACCAGTAAATTCATATAAAAGAAATCATTGTAAAAAAGGACAGAATTTGAGAATATATAGGTAGAGTAACTTAGGGACTCTAATAAATATGTGTCAGTAGAAAATTTGAAACCATTCTGTAGGTTGAAATATATTCAAAAATAATTTATATTTGCAGTGTTTACGCATATTGATGACACCGATGGATGTCCGCAACTTAAAAAATGATGAAAGAACAAAAAGAAAAAGAACTACGGTCATTAGATGACTTATATAATTCTATTAAATAAATGGTAACAATATTGACGTATCCGTGTATAAATTGTCTTAATTTTTTGTGTTTTTTCTTATCTACGTTATATGCATATCTATTTCTTTGGCATATTAATTTTACAAAGAAAGAGAACGGATTTTCATATGAGAAAAGCACAATTTGAAACGTACATTATTCCATAGTGATATATATTGTATTAGAAGTTTTGCACTAATTTAAATGCTAGTTGACATTTGACAACTCCAACTACAATTGAAACTAACATGTACGGTCTTGATAACGGAACTATTTGCATTGTTTCACATTTAAATTTAAAAACCTTATGCCTTATTTTAAACAAAGTAACTATTAATCGCATATCAACAACATCTAGAACCGCTTGCGAGGCTCAGACGTATAACTTTTTACGCAAAAAGAATATTTACTTAAATATGTGTTTAAGTATCATTACGGTAATGTGCCCTGGGCTGACCTGCGATTGTGTGAGTGGGAGGAGGAGATCTGGATTTACATGTGAGTGACAAGAAGGTTGATATCTCGAAGGTTGACCGGGTAACAGGTTGAGGCAGAATAAGTATAGCGAGTGCGGTAACGTACGGAACGGCCGCATCTTAAGCGGCTGATACACTATACAAACCAGAGTTAATCTACCGAGGAATAGAAACGTTAGAGATCAGTGATAACGTCGAATAAAACTGCTAAAATAATTCATTACCAGTTTTTTTTTTATGAAACTGGAATGGTAATCAATTAAAAAATATTGTCGAATGAGAATTGAATGTGGTATAGAGTATATAAGGTCAGCTATACCTTTATGAAACCTCAATAAACAAGTGTTATATGGCATCAAATTACAGCCATGAAACTTTACAAATACTCGAATTTTGCGTATATGGGCGTATATGCCGAGGGTAGGTTATTAATAATTTATATTATTAGATTTCATCACAAATAAAAATATCGATATGGTGATACGCCTGCGGTAGTACTCATGCTTTGCCTCTCTAACTACTGCTTTGCCTAACTAACATGTTATACCTCCGTGTACCCTGTAGTTTCCCTGACATACCTCAACTTCTAACAGAAACACAAGTTATAAATCTATATCTATAACTTTGCGATTGAAATAGACGTACAAATGCAGATAACTTTGTATAACCTACTCTTAAACATAATATTCTAAAGTTTAAATAAATACTCAAGTTACTTATGTAATTATGGTATTTATAGATAAATACGACATTATATTAAAGGCGAAGCGGTAATTATATCCAATCATATTTAGTATTATTAAATCTTAATCAATGATATTAAAATTTTTAGGTAATTAACTTCCTAGAAAAACAAATATATTTATATTTTAAAGCACCTAACAAATATAAAGGAATTATTTTTTATTATCTATATTTGTTAAAATTATATATTGTGACCCTAAATTTTGAGGGATCTCTACTTGCTGTACTGAATTTCAGTTTCATTGACAAATAATGCCAATATTGTTAATTGTCAAATCATCGATTCGAAATTCTTAAGTTTTTGACACTAGAAACTTAATCATATTTAAACTTATAATTTAAATTAATTATGGTTATATTTCGACCACTGGGCGACCACTACTTTTAGTAAATACTCATATTTCGTTAATTTAATAAAAAAAAGAATGTAATTTAAAAATAGAACCCGCCTACAAAAATGGAAAGTTGGAAAGTGTATCTAAAAAAAATAATGTTAACCCTACGCCAGTAAACCGGCCCGTATGCGATCCGTGAGAAAGGTACAATTTGAACAAGCCATAATTAGCAAGCGGGGCATTAAATCACGAGCATTCGACGTCTGCCGCGCTCGTATCCGCGCCCGCTTGCGCCCGCTTGTGGCGATTACGACGATTAACCTGCATAAGGTCACGTCGAACAGGTGGATTTGTGAGGTCAAGGATATTTGCATCTTAACTGTTGGTAAGATATACGGGTAATTCAATTATAAATGAAAAAAGCTATGCAATAAATCTAATGATTTGAGATGCTAGTTAGTGATTGCCTGTATCTTCGTGTAACTAGATTTCGTTTGAAATTATCCCACGGGAAGGTAGTAGGACAAAACTATCTTAATATGGTCTAGTGTCTATTTCACTATTTTGTTGATGTTATAGTTTCTCCACAAGTTGTATATTGTGGTTAATCAAATAAAACGTCAGAAAATCTTTACAAACTGTTAACTAAAAAGACCAATATTATTTACAATATGAATAATAAAATAAAATTAATATTTTGACTGTATAAGTATTAAATGAGTAGCAATGAGTAGTACAAAATAATAACTAATTATACATATCGAATGCATTTTGCAATTATTTTTCTTCGATCTTTTCAACATTTATTACTTTTATTTTAATTTTTTTATTTATTAACATTTATTATTATATGTTCGGGAATATTTACATATCAGAAATAACAATATCTACTGATACAGCCTATTAAGTTCTAACGGAACTTTGTGTTATATACGATTATGCTAGTATACATAAATAATAACCATTCCTAGAAAAAGAAAAGTAATGTAACCCTTGATTTAATTAGTGTTTGTTAATAAATACTCTTGAGATTCAAATAGAATCATCAAAATTTCAAGACATGTGAATATATCGCAAAATATGCATGTACCAAAAATAAATTCGTATAATATAAAGTTTCAAAATGCCAGACATACAGTCATTGAATTAAGAACCTCTTTACGTGAAATCGGTTAAACATTTCCTAGAGGTCATAAACTCTAACACAAGATCAATTAAAAATGTAGCGATTGGTAGTTTAAGTGTTGGTCAATATCGGCAAATACCCTTTGTTTGCGGAGCAGGTAAACTGGACGGACGCACCGGCCGGTAATCGTGCCATCTGCGTACCACGCCCAGCGACCCCACGACCGTATACCACAGGGCTACCACCGTGGTAATATGTATTTACCACCACTACAGATTTATAGACTTTGTATGTAAATACAGAGGGAAACTTTGTAGAAAGTTGTATATAGTACATGATATAATCATACATTAACATCTTCAAGATAATAGCAATGTAAATACATTGCTCTGTATCTATATGCAAAGTCTATAAATCTGTGCTGGTGGTTAAATTAACCAAACCAGACTTTGTACGAAAATACAGAAGGAAACGTTATAGAAAGTAGTCTGTGATACCTGATACGACAATGATTTCTTCAAGATGAGAGCATATACCATCATTATAAGCCAGTAAGAACCATCGTAATGTCATCATCGCAATGTGGTATTCTGTAATTACCACCATCTATGTTTAAGGGACGCTGACGAAATGGAACAAGCAAGGAATCTTTTATCTTACAAACTTGTTAGCATAGGCAACCATTATACATTAAAAACTTTAACATATTGCTGATATTGGAGATTCTTATTGTTGACTATAATCACTCATCTAGTGAGTTACACGCTTGTTTGTCCCTTTGCTATCAAACATCTCATGTATTATCATAACTAAGAATCTTTTTACATGTATTGCGGTAAACAATATGTAACAGTGAAATTATAGACTACTAAGTCATGATACCTTAGTCCTCAGAAATGTCAACATATGGGTACCAAGAGGGTCAGACTTTTATCTACTGTTTTAAATATGACGTGGACCCGGCAATGCAAATCCCTTGATTATGCAGCTGATGGACGGCGGTAACTTATTATCAGATATGCTGAAGATTATATGCGCCATTCATATTAAAAATAATATAAGATACACAATAATTACATACATAAATACATATTTTACCGAAATGTTCTATTTTTAAGTTTCTCGATAATTTTAATCCGCTATACCTACTTGCTAATAATTAGTAAGGTTAGCTTTAATCTTATAATTCACAGACATTATATGAAAAAAATATTAAAAGATTACAGAGCAAGAAACGTTTAAGTTCAAACTGCGGAGCCATGCTGAGCTAGCTCATTATGACCGATTCGAATTACGGTGACTCATCCAAATCAACATTTGAATATTCCATGAAAAGTCAAAAAGCCGCCGATATCCTGAGAACTAACTCTAAATGACTACTAATTTGAATTTCGTTACCTTATAATCTTTCAATTTTGCAACAACAAATAAAATTATAGCTTTAAAATATTTCGTGGCAGCCCTGTAGTTAAAAACACATCCAAGTCAAGTCTGCCTTACTTACCAGTAACGGCCTTAATGTTTTAAAGGCACTACAAAAAATACAAATGAAAGGTGTAGTGGTAAGTAAAAATAAATAAGCACATATTATAACCTTAGTTTGAAATATTAACACTAAACAAATGCAGCGAGTCGAAGCTTAGTTGTTTACTACCCAAAAAGGGCGTGAGTACAAATCTGGCGGACACCGAAAAAAACTTTGTATCTACTATATTTATATTTCTGACTGATACTCGGGTAAAGAAAACACACATCGAAACCCAAAAATAATCCAAGAGACAGCTAGAAGCATATACGCACTTGCCTGCTATACAAAACATTATAACATAACATATCAGAAAAAGCAATTGATTTATACTATAATAAATATATTTGACTAAAATATATTTATATGTTGAAATTTATTCGATTATATTTGGAAAACAAATGGTATATAATTATGAACACAATCGAAACAGAGAAACTTTAGGTATTACTGACAACGTAGAAAAAAATTAACAATACTTACACAAGATGTATAGTATCCTGACACAATTAGTAGTAGTACGTATCTTATAATTATAATGCCTTTTAAAGATTATATATTAAATCTTGAAAATTTAAATTACTAGTATGTTATTTTTAATTGTTTTTTATTTGTCTATCTGCGATTTGTATATCTGGACTTAAGGAGGGGTAAAAGTCATGACATTTTGTGTGACATAATACACATAGAAATATATAAGTAACAGTAATAAGGTAAATGTAATGTACACAGGCGAGGTTATTCTTAGATTTCTTCCAGTAAACCTAGAAAATGTCAATATGTATAATTAATGAATAAATACAGGATAATGTAGATACTGTTCACTAGATTAGCCATACATAGGTACGTGTACGAGAGAAGAATTTTTTTTTCGGACTACTCTATGGCTTTTGGCCGCAGCTGGCCTTTACAGCTTCAAAAAAAAATGTCGTATATATAATGAGACAGTTTATAGATGATCCCTTAGAATCCCGCATACGTGGAAACCTCCCCCGATCGTCTAATTCGGTATATCAAAGCGCGTAACATCACACAAGTGGCCGCTGCCGTCCGGCGCGCTGTCACCGCCAAGTGATTAGCGCGCGACTCACGCACCGCCTAAACTACGACACGTGCTGCGTCTGCGCAGGCCGCGGGCACCCCGCCGTCTATACAGGCTGTTATAAGTATAGAATAGAATAAAAATAATCTTTATTCAAATAAACTTAATATAAGCACTTTTCAATAGTCACTTTTTTTTATTCTACCAATCATTCGGAACGCAGACTCGTCACAAGAAGAATGAGAAAGAATTTTATATGTTGCTCTTTTAAATAAGTGTTGTTCTAAATACATATACATTAAGGATCTTACAATAGGGTATATTATATAGCAATAGTAAGCTGAGCCTAATAATAAGGTAAACTTTTAACTGTATAATATTTTACTGATGCAGATTATTACAATATTTTTTACAAGCTGCGGTTTTCGGGATTCAGTCATATAATACAACACTAACAAAAACTTAACATAAACCAAATCAATATGTGATGTACTAAGAAGTTTTATACCACACTCGAGCAGAGCGAAAAATGTTTTGAATAGAATATTTTTTTATTTGGACAATTTGTCTCATCATTCGTGAGTATTATGGTATATAAAAATTAATATTAATTACTGGATCCTTGACTGATATCACATAATTACCCCAATATTTGTGACTAAGAAATACAGATAATTTATTTTATATAAGTGATATCTTGTTTACATATCAAAATAGTAGATATTATCTGCGACTCCATCTGTTTTCTCGTGATACAAGCTATCTTCACCTCATATCTCATTAAAATTCTTTCAACCAACGACCTCAAACTTAACTAACAAACAGACAGACAGACATGCTTTCACATTTATAATAATTGGATTTAAGGAAAATTTAAAACAGCCTGTATCTGTTTATATCGACAATGACGACGTATTTAATAGTAAACAGCAGGGAGGTCCCCTTAAAGACACCGGCATGACTCCCAAAAATCACGTAGTAACCACCCCAATGTAAACAATGGACAAAGGCACCGCCGGTTATTAGGCTATCTGATTAGAATCGTACCGGGAAACTAGGGTGCATGCCCCGGTTTTGGCTAAATACGTCGTTGAGATTTTATCACGATGCAGCGTCTGTAACTTGTCATGCCTGCTTTTGGGAAGAAGGGTGCACTCCTATTATACTACTACCTCAGATAAGAAGATATTACATACTACTACTAGGACAGCCTCGGTGGTCTAGCGGTTTAGCACACCGCTTTACTTCCGATGGTTGCGGGTTCGATTCCACGCACCCAAACATTTGTATTCTTGATTACGATTGTTTGTATCGGTCTGGGTGTTTTCTATATGTTATGTATGTATCTAAAAAAAGTAACTAAGTATTAATATCAGTTATCTAATACCCTTAACACGAGCTCTGCTTACCGTGAGACTAGATGGCGCTGTGTTAATTGCCCAGGGTTATTTATTTTATTTAATTAAAAAAAATACACCGTGATGACTATTATATAACCGTTTTCATCTTTTTTGACAGTTTTGAATAATCCTATTTTTTATTCTACTTTGATTGTAATGAATGATATACTTAACGTGTGACATGTAAACATATATATATGATATAATATCATTAGAAGTGTTGTGTGTGCGTAGTATGTTTTCTTTTATAGTAATAATTTATTTAATTGGTATTATATATTATATTATACTGAAAATAGTACCTAATAAATAAAATTAAAAAAAAATTAAAATTAGAATAATATAATTCGAAATTTAAAAATATTGATCGTTAAATATGAAATATGTTCCCACATTAACAATGTAGATGTTCAGATTACTGTGTTTATCTGCGTAACACGGGAGCCGGCCGCAGGCGACGTTTCAAAGTTAAAATTTAACCCCGTGTCTTATACGGCCGACTGGTGTGAAGATTAACTGTTTTGATTACACCAATACTTTCTGTAAGACAGTATAAAAATATTGTAAATATTACTTAAATAAATTGTCTATTGCAGAAAGACAATAGGTTAAATATTTACTTAAAATGTCTTATATCACTGAGCAATGAACACTACAATTTATAAGAGTTGATATCCATGAGAATTTATTAAATTATTCATTTATTTATTTTTTGGATTATAATTATCAACACAATATACAGTAATTACGTTATGTTTTAATACCTACTTATAATAGTGGTCTTCAAACTAACTGTTCTTACAATTACAAGTAAGCACTGCTTGCTGTGTTACAAGATTACGTTACTACTAAGTATTATAAATGCCGTTTGCACAGAATCAGTAATTCATTCTACGGTAATTACGTAAGATTTTATAATAAACTGCCAGAATCTGCACTAAATCTGACAGAGAGGCAATTCAAATTTTATATTAAACAATTTTTGTGTAAGAAAGCCTATTACAGGATAGACGAATTCATAGATGACTTCAAGTAAATAATTAGGTTAAGTAATTAATTAGCATACAACGTTATAATTTATTTTACTCATTGCTTTCTTGATTTAATTATTTTAGAAATATGAAACCGTAGCGGTTTTTGTATTGATTGCCGCATGCATTCTTATGTAAAATGTGAATACTATAACTAACAGATGGCAATTGTAGGTAGCTATGACGTGGTCTAGTGTTTTGAGAAGTCATGCTCACTAAAATGTCCAGACTTACGGCGGCGTTGTGGGCCGGGTCATTGGGCTCCCTAAAATATGGTCGAGCGCAGTGATGGCTGGCTCATCCGTCATAATCGTGAACGGGTGCTGCTTGTAAGGACTGGTCTGCTCTAATCACTATGACTGATTTCCTCTTATTAATTGTTTAACCAGTTGGTTATATATTCAATATTTTTTATATTTGAGTATTTAATTGAATTAGTGCTAATTGATGGTTTGTATTCACACACTTAAACTTAAAACTTAAAAATGCAAAGTAATAATAAAATTATTTAAAAGAGCAACACGCAAGTTTCTTGCTCGTTCTTTTTGTGATGAGACAGCTTTCCGAATGAGCTGTAGATTAAAGAAATGTAATGACTATTCAAAAGTGCTTCAATGTAAGTTTATTTGAATAAATTATTTTCCATTCTAGTCTAATCTTATTCTATTATTTTGTCATAACTTCAATATTTAAAATAGTTATATTATATTTTAGATAAAAAAACATATAAAAAATATTCCGCGTCCTCAATTTAGAATGTATTAGTATCTAAGACGAAATAAAATACTCACAATAAAAAAACAACAGGTTATATCTTCACAGTGTTTAAATGGCGGGTAGAGAACTGTTAAAAAAGGACGTAGTGACATTATTCGTATTGTTTAACTAGCACATACCTGAGGTATAAACTCTTTAAAAAGTCCTCTGCGAAAGTACATCTCTCACCTGTTTTAGCCGCTAAGCAGCTTGCTTTGTAAACTGTGATTGTAGGATGAGATTAGGCAGTAAAGTTACAGACGAACAGACATCATGGCAACATATGAGTGGATCACGGACATCACATAATAATGTAATAGCCGTGGTGTTATTCTTGTAGATATATACCCGAATATTACCACTTAGTCAACTTGTTAGCCATTTCAATTATATAGAAAAAACAGCTTCATTGAAATCAGTGTTCATATACCATGTCAGATCAATCTCCCTCCTGTAATGCGTCGTAGTTAATCCTTAATAAATTCGCTACTGTGAGCTAACAGTTCTAACTTCGACTTGCAATGGTTTACATAGCTTATACTATTAGCCCACACCTGTGCAACATTTCAATAATCATCCTTTTCTACAATACATACAAATGTGTTTATGGGTAGGAATACTGTGTGTCCGGATAAAATGATTATGTGATTATTTAAAGAGCTATCCTCAAAAATAATATTTAAAAGTTTTATTGAAATTATGAATATTATTATGTAACATTATCCTAGTTGAGAATATTGATCAAGAATTCACAGATTTTCATATTAATTATATCTTGTTCTTTCATATACTTAGGTATATAAAAAATATTACATAGGTAACCTGCTACGAAATAAAAAACAAACTTAATTAATTATTAGCACCTGCTATAAATAACAAGTTTTATTGGTCGAATTAAAATGGCATGTAATATAAAACATCTTGATCTTAAACCTGTCATTAAATACTAATTAACATTATCACCTGTATCTAGATGCAAGACGCACCAATACCGCAAATCGTTGTACTCAACTTATTGCACCAATATCAATAACTGCCAATGCGTCCAGTCATTATACTTTCGTCTCGTTTACGCACCCGCTATAATTACTTAGTCATTACCTACATCTCTTTCGAACTCATTAATCTGTAGCAACGAGAGTAACAAACCACTCATACCGTTTCATTCCCACAAACCAACAAGATAGACTCAAGGAAAAACGTGCCAATGAAACATCTAGCTGTCTCGCTCCCGCCAGTACTCAATACAATCGATAAAGCTGTATAAAAATTATGTATTTTTATTTTGTCTAAAGTGATATCCACTTTCCTGAAATGACTAATCAAAATTCGAGAGCATATTTGAAATTGGTACTGTCCCCACCGAACTAAGGGACTCGTTAGAGGCGCAGGCGCATGTTTTCCAACAAAAAAGAAAATAAGGCTTACAAGAAAGAGAGGTTTAGTGTAGGCTTTTTATAGTCGTTGTCCCGATGCGCTCGCGCACGGAAGTATCGGAGCTTCAGGATCGTGCCTTAATCTCATTCTAATAAAAAGCTTACGCATAAATTGACGCGTTGTCATTAGGTTTTTAAAACAGTTTTTTTTTAATGTCGATGAGAGTAGATAAACTCGGTGTGAGGTGCAGTAGATGTTGAATTATGTCCGGCACGTGCGGTTTATGGTTATTTTTATGGTCGCAGTATTACATTATATTTGTGATGTTCTGTGAAAAGGGTTGTTTTTATTATTGACCAATCATTAGGACTTCATACGTCGAACTGCGTGGTCGTGTTTTTATATCTTAATTAGGACTTCTTATATTAACGTTATAATGGATTAATTTGTGTTTGTGAAGTTTTTTTGTTTAACTGAGGAAATTAATCGAATAAAAATGTTTTTAAGGTGAGTTATTTTTTTTTAATTAGTGTATTATATTAAATTTTATTTTTTGACGTAGCTAATTAGTTTTTAAATATCTGTAATCTAAAATCAATGACACATTACATCTGATTACATAATAAGAATTTTTAAATTATCATGACATTGTTTAAATATTATGGTACCTACTTTAATACCTACCATACTTATTTTACAAATTTATTTTGTCGCGGAATCCTTAACTTAGTATCAGAATATAAGAACCAAGTGTACAAGATTTTATTTCAAATACATATACCCATACCTAAGTAGGCCGGTAGGTACAATTTATTAAACTTAAACATTTTCCCAAAAATCATCTAAACTGACTATAATATAGTCATTATATAGTGCAATATAAAAAAAAATTGAAATAATATTCCAATAGGAATATTTGTAACAGGGTTCTCTAGAATATAAGTAATTGTTGCAATTATATATTGGACAGTTTAATTTATAAATCGGATTTATTTATTTATGTAGCTACAACAATAAATAAAGATAATTTAATTAATTATCGGATAAGTGTTATAATTTTATTTGTAAAATATATTATTCATTTGTTATTTGACAAACACGTAGTTTTTATACAATTGAATATATTGTATGTAAAGAAATAAATAAATTGTTAATAAATTCATCAATAAACAAAAAAAATAAAATTATAGGGTATCCTAAACTTTCATGACAAATATACGAAATATAGTTTCCAAAAAGAAAATTTCTTAAAATTTGTAAAATTAAATTTTGTTCACCACCAGGCTCTACTGTATAGAATTTAGAATAGGTGATCTATTCAACTTAGGTGATATGTATATCCCAGGACATGTAGATAAATACATGTTACATACAAGGACTAACGGAGGAAATTATTCCATTTCGTTTAATATTCATTAATAATGTGTTTTATTGAATCTTAAAGGAAAAACATATTATTTGTTATAAATATATAATTCTGAAATCAACAACATCACATTTTTATGAAGCTTTCTCCAAATTAATTTATTGGAATTAAATTTAAATATAAATAAAAATTGGACATACATATTTATTTAGAATAAAAGTATTAAAGATCTTTAATACTTTTATTTTAAATATGTATGTCACACGTAACACAAAAATTGCACAGTCACATGTAATTTTAATCGTTGATATTATTTTTGTTCTTTATTCCAAAAAAGCCTTATATTTCTTTCCGCTTCATAAATTCATGTTATATTACATTGATTTTCTTATATCGTAAATAGTTTCATTCACTACTATAAAATAAATATTTTTTAAAATTACTTTAAAATTTTGTCTTAGTGTCAGTTGGTATTAATGTTTTTATCACAAATTTACTAAAATGTTCAAATTCAAATTCATTCAAATTCAAAATATCTTTAGATATGTAGGTCTATTACAAACTCTTATGATATATCAAGTCTACCATCAGTTCGGAATGATATCGAGATGAGAAGAAATGACAAGAAATTCAGCTCATATTATTTCAAATAAATGTTGTACATGTTTACAATAATACAGATTCATTCTTAAAATCAAATTTGGGAGAACAGAGTAACCACCAGCAAAATTGCAAAAGCAAATAGTCTAATTCCCCAGTCCCCACAAGCAGCACCAATGTAGAGTCGCAACACCAACTACTGAAACAATCAAAAACTGAATACTGTGTTGTGTAACATGAATAAATAATTATCATTGTCATTTAGCAGATACAAATATAATAAATAAACACTTATGTACTACAGACGTAAGGCTCAATATACACTGTAAACGAATTATTTAATTAGTCGAACACGTAAATCTGTTAGCGGCAGCCACTGAAATCAAGTTTCATTGTTACTGAAGTGCTAAATAAGGTATCTACGTCGCGTTTACAAACTTACAAATGAATTTTACTACACACATAGAATTTTTGTAGGATTTTAAACCGTACTCCACTATAATAGAGCACATATTGATAATACGTCTACATCGGCATGCAATGATATCTGTTCCGGTACGTTCAATTGTTAAGTAATATCAGTATCAAACGTAACCTTGTATGGAAATAGATTTGTTTTCAACTATACGTCATATTTGGTGACATAGTAATGTTGTTTGTAAGTTCTAATATTTACTTTACTAGAAAAATACTATACAGAATCCTCTGTACCGCTACATCTATCTGACCGACCAATCAGGTCTTAAGATAAACGCTTACTTTTTAAAGACTTTAAGGTTTGTTTTAGGAGGTAGAATACAGCTATGAATTTTCTGAATTTTTGGTGGTAAAGTGCAAACTAAAACGTTGATCACATTGCAAGTTGAAAAAAAATCTCTTGTAATGACTACGTCGCGTACTTAACAATATCGACATCAAAAATGTCACACAAATTCGGTGGATGCTTATGGCTCAAAACTATAATTTGTTGTAATATGAAAAAAAACAAATAGTAATAATAAATACAAAATTTTAAAACGATAGTTTACAAAATAATAACACATAAAATATAAGCGTAAGTAGACTTTCAAGTAAGATGTAGCAGTTTTTTTATAGTTTCAGCAGATTAAAAAATGGCGAATGCAGAAATTATTGTAGAATTTTTAAGGGGACATTTGTTCTAAGAAAGTATAAAGTAAGATTTCGTAATCAGATAAATTATACGCTATCTTACGAAATAATACAAAAATGACTGACTTGTATACATATGACAAGTTATATGTTGTTCCAGATCTTTCAGAATCTCTTCTGTATTAGGTATAGTCAAAAACAAACATAAAAAATATTCAAATCTGCCATACTGTTTCTGAATGTTACATTTGAGCAGTATCTCAGCGACTGTCATTCATATAACATCTAGATACGCCACTAATGCATTCGAGAGGAATTTAAACGGTTCAGCACTAGAATGTGGCGTGAAATCACTTCACGGCCCGTATGTATGGAATGCGTTTTTGTGCTCGAAAGCGAACGCGTAAACGATTATCTATCGTATCGCTTATCGATACATTCTCGATTCGATTTTTAAAAAAATACCACCAACCATTGATAACCATTGACATTTCCTTGATGGCCTGAAAGCATGTTGCAATCTCCTAAGATTGACAGTAATCGAAATAGATCGTTGCTTATTTATGAAATATTATATTCTGCTTCCTCTTTTTATTGATAGGAATATTACATTACCACTGAAATCAAGATATTTTGTAGTATTAAATTATATTGAAGAATTTAATATAATCTTGATATAGTACGATTCTAATATATTTGATATTAAAAAATAGGTTTCGTATCGATAGAGTAAAGTTAAGATCTTATGTAAGCTATAAAACATTTTAGTATAAACCGGTACATACAAATTTTAATCCTAAATTATTACAATTTTGCAACTTAGTTTTCGTGTGCATAATCATTTGAGACACATATCACATTTTCATCCATACTACTCTGCGTTCCAGCTTATAGCAGGCGGTCTGCTTAAACAGAGAAGAAGGGTACATAATCTATTTTTTATCTAATTTATAGTTGAGTGGTAATCAAGTTTACATTACCAGCTAACTGTGCATTAGATATATTAGAAATCGGTACATACAATATTTTTTGTACTTTATTTTGACTATTCTACTGCTGTTGCCCGTACCTGAGCTTTATAGCTTGACCGAACAATAGGGAACAAGACTCCAAACTCTCAGAAGAACTTATGGAGCGGCTGAATGCCAGCTTCTGCCTGACGGATACGACTTTAGTCTAAGGGTATCATTAGGGATTCGAAGCTCTGCTCAGGCCTTTGTCATTTCTTTCCCTGTTTCAATTGGACGGGAAATCAAACTGAGTACGGTTATTTTTAGTACATTAATAACGTAACCATTACGTACTGTGATAAGTACATTTTATACGTGTGTTATGTCAAGACACTTTGTACCCGATTATGACTAGATTAAATATTCAGTTGCTGAAAATAACATCTGTAATTCATTCGCAAATATATTACTTGCACATATTTATTCTACATCATAGATACACATATGTACATAAATTGGAATATCTCATTTTATATAGGTAACACAATTTTTTAACGATTACATAATAGAATAAATGTATATATTTCTGACCAATACGTTTCAATTAATAAATATATATTATATTATATGTATAAATATAAATAAGACGAGATAAGACGTATGTATAAATAAGACGTAAGTTTACTTATTTGTTTCACAAATATACTTTGTAAGTATATTATTTGTAACAGATCAGAAAATATTCTAAATCAGTATTATATAAGTATACTCGATAAATAATGTTATAGTATCAAAATCATAAAATTCTTTTATTTAACATATGCAATTATTTAATATCTGGCAAATTACATTATTATATAACACATATATGTAATAAGTACATCCTTATAACCATTTTACATTGAATAAGTTTTGTAATAACAGAACTAAAAATTTCATGAAAGTTATTTATTTATTACTCATACATTAAAGAGGTAGTAGTAAATATACTTAATTATATTTATAAAATAGATACAAGAGACATTCTTATTGATAATCAAATTTTGATAATACATTTTGGAAAGAAAATTATCATACAAACATATATATCAATTCAAATCTCAACAACCAAACAACAAATCATTGAGAGTTCAA
Organism: Achroia grisella; assembly: GCF_030625045.1. NCBI lineage: Eukaryota > Metazoa > Arthropoda > Insecta > Lepidoptera > Pyralidae > Achroia > Achroia grisella. Next base: position 2,255,555 of record NW_026713038.1, read on the forward strand.
TCAAATTAATAACGAAGCGACAGGGCACCAATCATCGTTCCCACAATAATACTTAACGACCAAAAAACAACTAATCACTGAGACAAATAAAAATAAAAGCACAAAAGACTCCCAGGGGAGATGAAAGCGCCGCGCGGACGATCGTCGGGTGCGCGGGCGCATGTTAAACATCAAACGGAAAGCTACTTCCTCGGTGTACCTGTTAATGATGAATTAATTTTCGAATTTCGGATATTTTTATGTGGATGTTATTATGAGTCGCACGTGCTGTAGGGGTATATTTGGATCCGCGCCACCTGATCTGCCTGGCGGCACTTAAGATCGTTCACACCAATTTGTTGCATTGTTTATTATTTAAAAGAAAATTACAGATAGTGTAAACAGAGGTATTGTTTGCACTATTTGTAAATTTTCTTTTTAAACAATTTTAATGAAAGATAATTTAATGCGTAAATGTGATTTGTAAGTGAGGATTTCACATACTATGATTAGTATTTCTCACATGGAACAGACAATTTGGTTACTATATTTTTTTTAAATTTTCAAATTTTTTTATTTATATTGAACAATATAATATCTTCGTCCGTATGACAATTAATGAATTCGAATAATTTTATGTTAAATTAGAGCCATTTACGTCGTCGTGTTACTTAAGACTGAGTTATATATAAGTAATGTTTATTATACATGTAAGTTTAAAGATAACTATAATAGATTGTAAAGCGTGACAAATAAACAACATGCTTTCGAATTTATAATATTAGTTAGTATTCGTAAATTTTTGTCACAAATTATCACGTCATAAATTATTAAGAAAGTGTCTTAAATACTACAATAGATATGCTCAGCATTTCGCTTTGGAAGATTTTTAATAGAGTACCCATAAGAATACTTCTTGCTCCTTACAATGCAACATTTCTGTTCCATATATATTAAAAAAAGCATTAGGCACGATTAATGCTATATAAAAATTTTCACATTAGTATTTTAAATATTATATATACATATTATAAATATTAGAAAAGTTTATTTTTTTAAACAACATTTAATATACCCTAGTTTTAATTTATTTACTAAAATTTAATTAAAATTAACACTAGGGTATATTAAATGAGTATTAAAGAGATGAAGGAGTAAGAAATAGCATATTAAAAAATGATAAAATGAAAGCTTTCCCTTGCATCCTACTACAACGCAAAACCGAAATAATAATTCGATAATATAGTAATTTAACACAGATCATGAAATCGAATCTGTCCGTTCAAAAAAACTTTTTATCAAAATTTAATGCACTACCTCTCCTGTAATATGTAACATCATAAACAAACTACACTAAATTTAGAGAGGCGGTTGACTCGTCCTGAATTGTTGGATTTAAATGCTTATAACGAAATCTGGACTTATCAAGTGGTATTCACCACGACTCATCTGTGATCGAAGTCGTTAGGATATATTGTTATTATTTTTATTCAAAGGTATAAAAAATATTTTATTCAATTGTTTTAATATATAAAAAACAAATCAATGCATCCGGCCGCCGGCGGATTTACAACTATTCTAATGGCGGATCCGCGTCTTATGTTAATTCTTAGCTTGTCACAAAAGTTGCGCCCGCGCACCTGCCCACCTGTCCGGAACACAATATCCGCGCATTGTCTACAAATCCTAGAAAACTGTTCACATATCTCCAGATATTATATCCTTATTCAGAACCAATTAAGATGAATAATATTTAAATATGCCTTAATAAATATTATTTAATTGTTGCTTATATAAGATTGTATTCATATGAAATAAATAACATGTAATGTAGTAATAGAAATTGTATAACAATATTAATAAAACCAAATTACCTTTAACAGTATATGTAAGAGAAAACAAAATCTAATCAGAAATATGTTAGATTTTTTATAACCTAGTATTATGTAAAACTGACCAAAATTATGTATTCGTTTTAGTTAATGAATATACAATTATATATGAAGGTTCCTTACCATATACCTGTGTAACCACTTTTTTATAGTTTAAGCGATATGAAAATAAATATAGAAGAATAAAAAAGCGCGTAGTATATCAATTGCATTTCCATTTAATTCCATTAATTTCTTGTATCTATGTGTGGAGTACCGAGTAGCGCGCGGTCAAACGTGACGTCACATATACGTTTGTCTCTAAATGAATAAATAAAAATAAAACCTACCTTATGTACTCAAAATAATGTGAATTGTAGTATGTTGTTCTATCAAACACAATCATATGCTGTAATTACAGTATTTTGTCATAGTACATAGTCATAGTACTTTCTTTCACGGCAACCTAAAATATAGGTGTCACATAGACTTATATGGTTCCGAATATTTTTACACATTTCCATTACTTAGTTTAATTTCATTATACTCGTTCGTAAACTATGCATTACAAATTTTCCACTAAACTCAAAATGTTTCCTTCAGGTTTGAACCAACAAAATCAACAAAGGGAGCCAGCAAAATGCGCCGCGATCTCATCAACGCAGAGATCTCGAACCTTCGAGATCTTTTGCCCCTGCCGCCTTCTACCAGGCAGAGGCTCTCGCAGCTGCAGCTCATGGCTCTTGTCTGCGTTTACGTTAGAAAGATGAACTACTTCCAACAAGGTAAATAAAACCAATCCAATATGGACAACATGAATCTACCCAGAGCTAGATTTTTTGCAAAATCCTCTATGTGCATACTCTTTTTTAAAATTTATTATTGTTTATTTGATATTACCAATCACAAACAGTTATACTCATTATATTATACTTATAATTACTACTTACTCTTCTATAAATGTCAACATAGTTCGACATAAGCAATACAAAAAGGTCGTAAGCTCAGTGTGTAAGATTGTTCAGAGAACAAAACACTAATATTCAGCGTGTAACCCAATCGAGGATACAAGAAAAAAAATAACAATAAATATGGCGACTGACTTTACGATGTGTTATGTGGAATCATAATATAATTTAATGTAATTAATCGAGTAAAAGTAAAAAATAGGGTATATATGAACAAGAAATAAAAAACAATAATAATTTCGCCTGATTGAAATTACTTCCCAAGAGAAATCTGTGGAATGCTCATTATTTGTTTTGTATTAGGTGGTCAAATTGATATTTTTTAAATTGCGTAGCATATATAGCAATGCAATAGCATAGAAGCTGGCGGTCCATCTGATGGTAAGATGGTTACCGCCACCTGAACATGACCAGCACAATGAACATCACCATTATCGTCACAGTCGTGATATCAAATATCATACCTCTTATCCCGTAATTTCACGGTCTAATCTACACTTCTGTCTTACCTATTTCTGTGTTCTCATGTAGGCATTGCAAAGAAATATAAAAGTTGTTACATCCAGGCTCACACAAGTATTCCGATACACTTGATTTTGCTATCTAAAAAAATAATCTTCTCAAATTACTACATAGTAAACTACAACTAAAATATTAGTCTTGGTCGATGGTACAATCGCTAGATGCATGCAATAATTTATACTCACAATAACACTCTGTTAAGTTGTTTACAAATTGCTATAATGTCATTTTGAAAAAGTACTTCAGTGTTTACATATTAGTACAAATAACTGTAATCAAATAGGTTTCTGAACTAATGCTCTTAGTAATAGTAAGAGGTCTTACTTTCTAATAATGTCCTACTAAAATGTAAAAGCTATAATCAGGTTTGATTATTTCTTATTCAATCAAATCGTTTTATGGATTTATATAAAATTTGATGAAATATATATAAAAGTAATAAAATAACAAATACATCGAAAAACTGTAGTACATAGTAATTTGCCAAAAAAATTACTTCAATGTTGACAAAGACAGTCACAGATCTGAAAACCTTTTTATAATCTATTCAAAATATATTGCTCTACAAACGCCAAACTATGTATAATAAAAAAGAGAAAGATTACAGAATTTTGCCTTTGTAATGAATGTTTTTTAGAATAATCGAAATCGAATTGTATTTTACTGCATGAATTTCATAACTTTTGAACGCCTTCAGCTTAGAATTATCACGATTTAATAAAAGATATCATGTCAGAAAAACGATATTACGATATTTGATCGTCGGCGTTAAAACAGTTTTTCCTTTTATTTATTTATAATTCTATTCTTTAAATTATAAAATGTATGTTAGGTAAGGTGCGGGACCTTATAATTAAAATCCGCAACATGTAGATATAACCCTACGCTCCATTTAACGTGCATGAAAATTTTCCTTCAATAGTTTCCCATGCTCCCAATCTTTCTAAGCTCATCACGTGTCCCCTTATCCTACATCTCGTCCTTTCGTCTCCCAAACTTTTTGTTGACTCACCTTCAGTCACGAAATCATATTAAGACGTTTAAAATACATTTAGTTCGCTATCTTATCTTTGTTTCACCCATAATTCCGTCTTTCTTTCTGTTTTAGTGTTCAAAAGTCACGAATTCAGTTATCAGTATCAAGAGCAAGCGACTCCCACACCTAATATTGGATTTTCAAAGGTATTTTTCAAGTTTTACGAGTGTTTTAGTTGTAAAACTATTGTTATGTGCTAATGTTTACAATGTCCTTACAGGCGATGAATGGGTTTATGATGATGATGACACAGAATGGGAAACTGTTGTATATATCGGAAAATGCAGCCGAGTATTTAGGACATTCGATGGTTTGTACTGGATTTTATTAGATATTTTATATACACTATATTTTATTTAATTCAGAGAGGCGAACAAAACCACTGATTTGATATTAAACTAGTGTAAAAAAATACTTTAATTTTTTTTATTGTTTTTAGCATTGCAGATAAATATGGCGTAACCTAAATTTATTGTTTTAATCTTAACTATGGTTGATTTTTGTACTTTGATTTACTCGATGTAAAAAATCAGTTGTTGTTATGTATATAATGCAACCTATAATCTCTCTGATATCCTCCTTTGGTAATACAGTCATTAACATATTGAAATATTTCAGGAGGATCTACTGATTCACGGCGACAGTGTATATGATATAATAGATAGACAAGATCACCAGACGGTCCAAATGGAATTGAATAGGGGAGATAATGCAGAGACTGATATAGTACCAAAGAATAGACATTTTTTCTGTAGAATGAACGTTTCAAGAAACGCTAGAAGACAAATGAGATTTGGAGACCAAAAAGTAAGTTTTTACTACCTATATATATGTCAATTATCCTTTGACTGCGGGCACTGTCCAGACCGGTGGAGGAGTTGCTAGTATAGGGAACGTTTTAAATTCTCATTGAATTCGTAAGGATGTGCTAATTGACCTAACTCCATGCTAATTCTATCATCCACTAATGATGCACCGTCAGCGTATACAGTTAGCGTAGGCGGGTTGCAACAGTATACGTATAACAATATACCATGCATACGTCCTAAAAGTTTCGTACTGCTTTCAGAATTGACGATAAATTTTACTTATCATACGCGCCTGTAATTAGAGCAACATGAATAAACATATTTTGATATTCAATTTCTGTACATAATTATATATTAATAGAATTCTGTTTTGATCGTAGGTAGTTCTTGTAAGAGGTCATTACGTATCGTACCTGCCGCTATGCAGCCGCAACGAGCCCGTGTTCTTGGCGGTGTGCACGCCGCTGGCGATGCCGGAGACACGCGAGTGCGTCGTGCACGGCGCCACCAATGTCTTCACCACCGTGCACGCCATGGACATGAAGATACTGCACATCGACGCCAAGTAAGTACCACACACCGCAGTCGTTTGGAAGAAGGAAGACTGTACGTTATGGTACAAAGTCCTAAGACTAGTGCCACTAAAGTGTTCACCACCGTGAATGCTATATAGCCATATTTATACTGCACGTTGACGCCAAATAAGTAAACAGCACAGCACTGTCGATCTATACACGTGAAAAAAGACTCTACTTCATGGTAAAGCGTGCCAAGAACCACCAATCATCACCAGCTTCCATGTCATAGAATGTAGTTACAGCACATCGACGCTGACTTATATTCTATTTCGGAGAAGTAAAATTCTTATCCTCCAAAATTTATATGTCCTATACAACGATTTGTTTTATATAATTCTACTGCTGTAGGGTGTTTCAGCTACACTGCGTGAATATATCAGCGAAAGGATTTATGGAATGGTTGAAGGCCTACCAGACAGGCTTTATTCGGAAGGCAACTCTATGCTTCCAAACCTGGTCGTAGACAGTAGTATTTAAAATAGAGCAGGGATCGATCAGAGCAAGTGGCAACTGAATCTATGTATAGCAAATAGGTCACCGCGCTAATGAGATGGAACGAGAAAGCAATGTCTGGCGTCTAGGTCTTTTTCATACGCGCACTATTAGATTCATTTTATCGATCAAATAATTTGTCACTTCTCTTAACCACCTATAAGAGACATGAGAGTAACTTATTATTTCATACATATTTTGTATGAAATTGTATTTCGTACAAAATACAAGTATGCATATATTAGATTTCTGCTAAAAGCATTTTTGATAATTCGAAGCGGACTATAACGCTTTCCTTTTCTTAATTATTTATAACTGCTCGTCTAATAATAAAGTAATTAATAAGTTACCTAAATTTAATGTAATCAATACATAAATCACGTTTCAATTAATTCATAATTTCTTTACTCGCCCGGTGAGAGTATTCAATTTACTGAATAGCAGTCCCTACTTAAGTTTTAATTAAGTTTGTAAATGATAGTAAGACGAATGAGATACGAGCTGATGATTCAATTATGATTTTTAAAACGTTTTACATAGTAAGGAAGCCACTATACATTTTGTGCTTACAGAGATTAATTGCAATATAAGAAATTAAATCATCTGTTACCTAATGTATAAAGTAAGATAGACTCGATGTTTTTTAGCTGACCTTTCATTTTCCATTCTACTAGAATTGTAAACGTAATAGTTTGTGATGATGAACGTTTCTTATTTTTTACACCATATAGGTACCTACATCACATTTTGAACTAGCTAAGCCAGCTACTCACAAGCATGTACTCGTATATATATATATATGTATAATTGTTTTTAAACCGATTGGAATAACTTAAGTGAAACTAAACGCAATACAAGAGCAAAATCGGATAAATCGTTTCTAAGGATAACATAAACACCGTTTTGGGTACTTTACGCTTATATAGTAACCCTATTAATAGTTTTTCTCGTATACATTTCATGCACAGACAGCGAACCATTATATTATATTTATTTTAAATTTATATGATTATATTATTTATATTCTATTTATTTATTTCAGTGGTGAATGGTACTTAGGATGGAAAAAGCAGGAATTGTGCGATGTGTCGTGGTACCAATTACTACATTGGGAAAGTTTACGAGATGCACAGAGCAAACATAGACTAAGTAAGTATAGAATAGAAGTACAACAAACATAAATACAAAACAATCTTTTTATATGCACAACAGTAATTTGCATATCTCCAGAGTTTAGGATTGAAATTTTACAGATACAAAAATATTTTTTTTAAAGTTAAATTTATTTAGGGACTTTTATTATAATAATTTAATATCAGTCCCATCCCAGATACAAAAGTTATTTTTAATACAAATAACTAACTTATAAAATTAAATATATTCTTTATTTAATTTTATAACTTAGTTATTTGTGCTTATATTTGTATCTTTATTAGTTGTTAATCTTCAAGGGCATTATTTATATTCGTATGTTTTATTATAGGTAATAAAATAACTGTATTTCAAATCATATAACGAGTAATTAAATAGATATATAGTCATTTAACTATAAACTGTGATACCAACTAAAAGTAACAAAACTCTGTAAGTAATATTGTAGCATATTTCAGCTTTACTACTGCGCTAATTTTCAGCGGTGCCATTAAATATGGAAGCTTAGTACTGATACATACTTATATGTTAATATATACATAAAAATATACATAGTAAAGTCATAATCATTTTATTTTCATTATGTGGTGATCGAACCTATTTCTTTGATTATATGAGAAATCGTAAGAGAGGTGCCAAGCGATTACCGTCGCTTAATACGTGAACAGCACTACCGACATCATATTATCATGAGACACTTGCTATACCAGTCCTGCGTGTAGTCCAGAGCTCATGCTCTTATCCTGTAACTTCACTATTCTCTGTTACAGTAACACAATCTGAACAGGACAAGTGTTGCATACTGCTAGCGAAATTACAACAACGTTCCGGCCAATTCCTTTGGGTCCATATCGTGTTACAAGTAAAGGACGCAGCTGATTCACCGAGACAGTTTATCGTCGCTACAAATCAGATATTAAGGTAATTTTTATCTATAGTAAGATATTAAATTTAATAATAAAGTTTTCCTTTATCTATGTAAAATTTAAATCAGTTTAGTTTACCGGATCATTTAATGTATTTAACACACCAGTGAGTTTGTTCTTAATCCATCTCTGCATTGAGTAAATGAAAAGTATAAAATATTCAATTTAGTAAAGCCGATTTAAAGTTATAGCAATTAGCAGCAATTGTTTTATAAATACTTTCATATTTCTTCATATATGTAGGTACATCAATCCATCATATAAGAAAAATAATAGATCTGGGTAATACCTATCCAATTTCCTTCTTTTATTTTATTATATTTATTAATGTATGACTTCTTTTATTATATTATCAAACAATTTAATATTACAATCAAACGTCACAAAATATTGAATTTATTATTAATTCGAAACAACCAATGAAATCTTTCGGAGTCTTCGAAGTGCACACGCAGACCCTTGATACCTTCAAACTAGTTAATAATATATTTTTATTTATCAACAGTGAAGAAGAGGCATCAATAATGTTAGCTAATTCCTGGTTGTACCAATACTACGGTTACCAAAATCAGCCATGCAACATGATAGATCCCAGATGCCAGAAGTTCTTCAGGCGAGAACAATGCTACCAGGAGCCCTATCAGGAAACGTATCAGTATATAGAAAACCAGGAGGTGGAATATACAGGGTACCATGTATCATCATATGTGCAACATAAGGGTGTAGAGGAATTCACTGGATGTGAACGTGTATACCAGGACAGAGGTCCTGTGGACTATTCTACGCATTCACCGCAATCCACAATTAGTGAAGAAAGGTAAGCTAAGCTAATTTTTTTTAATAACCTACCGTTATAGTCTTATATATTTAATCAACTTTGTTAGTAGTTATAGTAATAATAATTTCTCGACTAAACGAATGAATGGCTTAATGAAATTTTCCAAGGTTGACTGTAAAAAGTAGTCGATGTCGGTCAGTCCTCAGTTTTATTTATATGTGGTGTGAGTCAGTTACTTATCCCTACAACTTAAGCACAGGTTACAAAGCAAGCGGCGGAAATAGGCGACTAAAACTATGTAGAATCTCAGTCATAGCAATAGGGTGCAGATTAAGCAGAGATATTCAGGATAAGAGTCAGGACAATTCCTCTGGAATGCCAACGATTGGGTGATCAAAAACTGTAACTATAACGGAACTTGGACTATAACGGAATATCTTTAGTTGCTGGTCATATAGACGACGGTTTGGATGGCCTGTTGACTTGTTTGTCATTCCATTTATATAAATATATTATATTATTATATAGCGGGAGGTCCTAAATGGCCTATAAAAATCGAAATAACGGGGACTAGGACTTCAATCGTTAATAATTTAATGATTTTTGAATTTATCTATTACAATTAAAGCTTTAGTCTTATCATCTTTATACTTATACATTTGTTTAGAAAACAAAAGTTTCCTTATTTTATTATTGATTGTACAATATCCAACCAACTATAAAGTCTGGCAGTTAAAAAACAAACATGCACCAAGGTCACCTCACATAATTTGTACCCGTCATGTCACAAGTAAGCAATATAAATAAGAAAATCATCGCCCTGTCCGCCTGTCCGTCCATCCGCGTAATTTGACACCTCTCATTACCATATTTATTGTGAACGCTCTGCTACAAAATTATTAATATCATTCAAAATATCATCGTGACATTTATGTCTTCGCTTTAAAGTTTATTTTTGAATGCCCGTGTTTATAAACGATTATAAATGTCGTGGGGTTGTTGTAAACCAAATACGTGGAGATTTCAAAAGTGAAGCGTCTCTGTATGATAGCTTTTTGATGTGGCTCAGTATGTTTTGACACAGTTATACCTATTTAGAATTAGTCCTTGATAATTGATGGACATATATAATTAGGATAGGAAAGACATAAATAGCAAATACAACATTTCCTCATCATACATATTCAAAAATTTCTACACTATAACTACATTTTTATTTTTAAAAATATATCAGAAAAAGTATTATATAAATAATATACATAGAAAACACCCAGACCGATACAAACAATCATACTCATGAATACAAATGTTTGTGCCGTGCAAGGAATCGAACCCGCGACCATAGGTCGTAAAACGGTGTGCTAGACCGCTAGACCACCGAGGCCGTAATCCATATCTAAACGAAATTATTACTAAGATGATTGCAATTGTTCTCAATATTGGGTTAAAATTGCTAACCTGAGTCATAGAATAGGATTTCGTAAGTCATAGACGTAACAAAGCCCAAATCAAATAAAAAATTATTTATTCATTGTACGTCATATTTTTTTAACAATATCCCTGCCATCAAACATAAACGAAATATCTCATTTGGAAAGTATATACGGTCAATCCTAAGGAGTTACAAACAATGGCTCCTAAGAATATCAGTCAATTCTTATCGCTGACGGGTCTAGTTAGCGATCTTTATAAAATGGCGAGCATAATATCAGGTCGATTTATTCAGGTCGCACTGCTACGTGTCTTAGCACCTGATAATAGCCCAAAACCTTTAATAAAAAAGGTTATTTAATAATAAATTATATCATGAACTTGATAATAATAATTATTTTGACTTGTCAACAGATCTCCGCATCATTACGACGCCCCGTCAGATATAGTGGTGAACAGCAATATGTATATGTACCCACACCATGGCAAGAGGGAATACTATGAACAGTACCCAAGGGTTGCATACATGCAAGGTCCGTGTTCGAGTGGGACAATAGATGGTAAGGGAAAGTAGTTTTTTTAACAAAATTATTTTAAATTGTTTTTATTTATATAATTTATGCATTAATATGGCAATCCATATTAATATTGGTTTAATTCGTGATTCGTTTTATTTTATGCAAAAATTACTCTGTCATGAAGCAGCCCTTCACAACAAAATATTTTATCCTGAAAGGAATTACGAAGCTGCTGTCATAATTGGCGACGATAAATAAATAAAAACTTTTGTTTGTTTAAATATATAAAATTGTTTTTTATTATTTTTATGTGTTTTATTGACCACGCCTTTCATTTTAGCTGTAGAATATCCAAGTCCGAAACGCATGCGGTTAGTGCCTGCTACTGTGACGGCAGAAGATGACGGGATGGACCGTTGGAACCCCAGCCCACCCTGGTCGGACACCACCCTCAAACTATCAGAGTACAGCCAACGGTTCACATACAGTCACATGATGTCAATGCCACCAAGTGAGAGAGCTATGGTCACTTAAAATATGGTATAAAAAAAATGTGTCAGCTTTCACCAAAGTGTCCTTTACTAAACAAGTACATTATTTAAAAAATAATGTAATTATTTTTTCCTGGTATTTTCATACTCAGTATATTGCAGGTCACTATAAGGTAACTTACTTACCATCAGGTGGGCCGTAAGCTTGTTTACCATTCCAAGTACATAAAAAAGTAAAAAAGTTTCCACGATGTAATAATGCCCTGGGTCTATTCTAAATAATCAATCCACTTATAATTTTAAAAATAAATTTTATAATGTATTAATTATAATAATAGTAATATTAACCTGGGCAATCCACATACCGCCATCTAGTTGCAAGATAGATACAGATAACAACAGATAGATATACTTATATACAATTTTTGTTCTAACATAATATACCTAGAAAACACCTAAACCGATACAAATGCTCATTGGAAGTAAAGCGATATGCTAAGCTGCTAAACCAATAAGGTCGGCCGTAATATTATGTTCTTAAAATTACAGAAAACCTAACTTTCCTAGTTTTTATCAACCATCCTCCTTTGATATCTACAAAGCTATGTATTTTATTCTTGTTATGTATTGTTTGTTGAAATTATATGTACTATAATTATGTATTAGAATAAGTTGAGTCAAAAGTTTAAAGTACTTTATCGTAAGTATTTATGATATGTATTCGTGAGTTACAAATGTAAACGAATTAAATAAATTGGTACAGAAAAAATGATAATACTACAATGAATGTTATTTCATAGAACAATAGTAGATAATCTCTATGGTATTTCAAAGACGAAAAACATTTAAAAATGACATACAGTATGTATATAAAGCTAAGAATTTATTAAATATACTATATGATATTAGAAGATTATTTTCTTATATCAGATTGTAAATCAACTGTTTATGCTCAAAATAGTATTTATAATTTCATATATTGTAAATAACATACAAAATTGATGTTGCATTTATGCTTAGGTTTGTTCCTATATTCCTAACAATGAAGCTCAATGGAAGATGACGAATGTAACAGTATTTTTAATATAAGTTATATGGCGGTAAATAAAGGCGATAAACACGACACTGAAATTAGGAGCAAAGGTGAAAAGCGCTCTGGTTTGTTTCCTGAACATCTCCTCTGAAAGGATATTAAGGCAGATCATACATACCTTTACTGATCCTGATAATGGTCCTGATTTTAGTGCCACGTGTAAGCTGTTTAACTAAGGTCTGTAGTAAATAAATAAGCAATGAACGATTCCGTCCAAATATATGTGCATTGCGTTCCAAAGGAATAGATTATTAAATGTTTTTTTTTTCTTTGTACATAAATGTACCGTTTATAAATACTACAGATAGTGGTTGTAAATAAATTTAGTGTAATATTTAAACTTAAGTTATATTTAAATACAAATTGAAAATAAATCAACATTGAAAATATCTTTTATTTTATTATGTGTCCTTAACTCAACTATATTAAGTATAATATCTGTAGGGCAGAAGATAAATCCCAAACTGATCTTCTCTTACAAACTATAGAGATATTCATTTATTTACAAAAAATTGGAAATAAAAGTAAAGCTCACACTATTTATCAACCAAACTTTTAAACTTTCACCTTTTACTGAAACTGCAGGCAATAGCAAATTGGTAGGCGTATCCTGTTTAATACGGGTGACGATCCCCCTTAACTAACGGGAGAATATTTTGTGATTATAATAAAATAAACATATATTTGGGGAGCATAACGGCGACTACCATAGAGTACCTAGTGTAACCTGTATGGTTCTAAACAAGTAAAATTTGCACAGTTTCACACAAAACACGCCTTGTATATGTAAAATATATAAACAGTTGTTTGCTTATATGCAGTGCTAAAAATAAAAAGGCATACACAGATTCATATAAAAAATATTTTGATGATGAAATGATTTTCAAAAGATTTACCTTTCAATATTCTCAATTTGGAAAAATCCTTTGTTTAGTTCTTCATCAAAAATCAAAAGGTAAACGCTGTAGAACTTGCTGAAATACTTTTAATAAGTGTATATGTAATTTTTAGTTTTCTATTTTATTATATACGTTTTATATAATTAAAATCGCAATCCTCACTTCTTATCTTGTTATTCTTTTTAAAAAAAGGTATTATGTTGAGTACCACATGTTTAGTAGATATCAATAATCATTTACTATATATAATTTCTTATAGAATGTTGTTGTCACTATGCTATTAAGCTATCACTTGAATACTATTGCATAAGTTACACGAAATATTTAAATGTCTAATGCGTGCTATTAACATTAAGTAACAAGAGTTCAAACTCTTAATAGATGTAATTCGCTTAGCAAACAACCATTCTAAGAATACCTGTGAAGTTGCATACCACTTCTGATTGATGTTAGAAGAAATCATCCATATAGGAAGGATGTTGGGTCTAGTTACACTGGTGGCGCTATGGCCGTCAATCAGGCAAAAGCTAAGCCCAATATAGCGCAGTTCAAGTCACAAGCGTAAGCAGTAAATTATTCCCAATAATAATTCCGAGATTACAATATAAAATATGTTTTATTACACATAGAGAAAGTCTATTAATTCAAAATATAGTGATAGTCTACATTTATAAAACGTTAGAAAAACTGTGTAGGTATTTTTTAAGGACAACATTTTCATTATATTTATTTGCACTCAAAGCTCACGTATTCGCCTCAATTGTATAAGGAATAAATTTCCTCTATTATAACAATTTTTATGTATTTGAATTTTCAATTTGATTATAGGGATTGTTATACAAAAAAAGACGGATACAAGATGCCGAAACGTTGTTAAAATTAGTTTTGAGTTTGAGTTCGAAAAAATATAATTTTTCTTTATTTGTCAGGAGCTTTATAAAAATCCCTTATATACAATTTTTCACATTTAATGTAAAAAACTGAGGACTAAGATCTCAGTACCCTAAAATTTGAAATATTATAAGAAAAACCGCTACTTTATGGCCCTCGTCTACTCGCTCATATGTAATGCCTTACGCCTCAAAGCTCCAGCAAAACATTGATCCATTGTTATTGCAGGCTTGTCTGACGCTCTGCAACTATAATGAATTATTGATGTCCAGGTTATATATACGTGATGCTCAATTCTAGCCTGAATTATAAAGGTACGCAGGTTTTGTGAAACCCTCCACAGGTTGTATGAAAATTGCATATTGTATAGTATTCTACGTAACACCTACGTATGAGGGAGCATTAATATTACGCCCTTCAAAGAAAGTTTTGTTCAAATTTCGTAATTGAAATTATGAATCTGTAATGAATTGTAATGGAATGGATGTTAAAATCTCAATGGAGTTATTCATTACTTATAAATATGTGAATTATGAAATATCATGTAAAAACAATACAAGAATGAAACATTGTGCTCTCTTAATGAACAACATTTTTTATTTATTTTTTTATTATCTTATTTTCAACCTTAGGTACGAATTTTAGTAGTAATGTTTATTTATAGGTTGTGTCTGAAACTCAATTTTTATTAAAAAATAAGTAAATAAGTTTCATTATGCTCGTAATACTTTAAAATATAAATTTAAGTAAGTCAAGCAAGCAAGCAAGCGTAAACAAGCATTAAAAATTACTAATAAAACTTTTTAAATCCGCATGTAATTGAATCAATTGTAATTACCGTAACCAATCCAGTATGGTATCTGATCGACAATCAAATCCCAAATTAAATAGATAACCATCACAACCACAAGTCCATTTAATCTTCTAACTAATAATTTCAATTTTATTTTAATAATGGGTGATCAAATTAATATGTACTAACACTAGAAGAAACCCTTTCATTTATTAATTTGTCATTTGACAATCAAAAGAAAAAGTCATCCAATAGAAAATCTCCTTCTTTTAAAAGTCACAAGAATAAATATATTATCGGCTGACTATTGCATAAGACATGCCCTCACTTTAGAGGCAGTGGTGGTGTTCGCATTAGCAGGCTCGTTAGCGGAAAACAAATTAATAAATTATGCCCTTAGTAGAGTTTCCGATCACACACATCGTGGGAATTGATCGGGTAATTTATTTATCCATTGGGAGCAAGCCGTACTTGAAACGTGTTTCGTATTAACAAATCAGAATCAATATATTTTTTATTATATTAGAATTTTAGGAACGTCTGAATTATAAGTATATGCCAATCTCATTTTAGTTTCAAATAGACTATTTCACGAGTGATCAAATTGCCTTTGCAGCGCTATATGCAGGCTCGTTTAAAACAATTAATATTTTAAAGATGCAAAAATTTATTTTTTATATCAAATAATTACTGAAAATACATAATGAATTTTAATTTTTTTTTATCTGTGTGTAAGTCCCATAAAATCTTTGTTCTGTATACCTATACAAAAGTATCAGTATCAGTGAGCAATATCACTTTGAAAATAGAAAAAGAAATATATTAGTGGAACTACATTCACCATATATTGCTTCATGCATCATAAAATTTTCTAAAAAATAATTAGGTACTATAATTTTAATTATAAATGCAAGATCTAGTGTAAATGTTTACTAGTTCTACTAGGCAAGCCAAACATATTTTAAAGTGCATATTATATCATGTGAAATTGTCTGCCTAAAAAAAAAGGTTCAAAATATAAATCTAGACAACATACTTATTTTTATTATTATTGTGTACAATTAGAATAACTTCTTTTTATATAAAAACAATTATATATATACTTTTAAAAAAAAATCAAAATAATCTGCTTTAAAAATTCTAATATCTAGGTATTATAGTTTTACTAAAAGAAACCTAATTTTAAGTTTGGGGCAAATTACGTCCATGTGACCATATAATACTCAAAATCGAAAATGTATATTCAAATAAAGCTGGCTACACTTTACTTAATTTTTTAAATAAATGCTATATTTAACGCCCCAGTCTAGTCTAGAATGACACTCGACCAGAGCTACTTTGCTAAACTAAAATTATCCGTCCAATCAATATAGTTTAAATAGAGCAGCGACCTAATTGGTAAGCCAATCAGACAAACCAAAGTACTGAATAGATTTATATGAATTTTCTAACTATATATATAATTAACATTTATTCTTGAGTACTAATCCCTCTTAAATAATTAAATAAGTAATTCATAGATCTGTCAGATTTTAGAGGCAATATTTTTTATATTAAAGGAATGCACAATATTAAATTGCACTTAGACAGACTCATATTTTGGATATATATATATATCATAGTTAGATATATTTTGTCTAACTCCAATAAAAGAAGTGATAATATCCTATTTTAGTGATGAATTGCATTGGAAAAAAACAGCAATATATTACGATGTGGATGAAGTGAGGTATAGGTAACAAAAAAACATTTTACGGACGTCATAAAACATCGAGTGCTCTAACTCAAATATGTCAGATAAAAATGCATTAAAATGCAGTTTACGACTGAACCGACAGTATCTATGATAAATATTCATGCAAATATATCGATACATCCTGGTTTCTATTTAAAAAGGGAAATAATAACAATGGACAATAGACGATTTATTTGTTTCGCAAAATACACGCGCACCCATGAGATTAATGATAAGGAAAATGACTTAATTTATTGAAACTAAGATTTCGATTAAATTAAATAATATTTGTTAGTGTTAATTAAATATAAATAAATATATAGTCTTTATAAAAGAGTTATAGAAAAAAATATTTGTATGGAAACTCGTAATTTTTGAAACTAGAACGACAAAAGTGTTTTCCTTTGGCTTTTTTGTCAATGTCACTATTCCACGCGGACGAAGTATGCGGGAAATAAATATAAAAGTACAATACCATGAAATAATTATTAAGGTAATTATTTACTGCAATTAATAGATTTTACTACTCTATATTATGATTCTAATCAATTTATGCTATTCATTAGCTATTGGGTAGTTTACAATCACACAATTCTGAATTAATTATGTAAACTTGAACAATTTTTATTTAAAAGAGCAGCAATTCTTGTTCATTTCTCAACTGAAGTCTGGATTCCGAACGAATAGACGAACGGTAGATTAAAAATATGTATTACCTTTCTAAATTACTTAAATTTACATTTAATTTAATAAAGACTATTTCAATTATATTTTATTGAATTAAAATTATAGCAAGAGGCTTTACACTTTAGTTCTTGGGAATGTTAGTGTATGAGTATCACAGGTGTCACATGATAACGTGATGTTCGTAGTGCTGTTTACTCGGGAATGGCAACGCGTGAGTGGTATCACGGGTGTGACAAGGTAATGTGAGGTCCGTAGTTCTGTGGGCTAATTATGTAACACGATATGAAATTGTTTCTGTTGAAGTTGTGATGCAATATAAAATCATTTCAATTTAAAAAATGCGATCAAGTAAGGTCGAATGACCGCAACATAAATCATTTCTATCGATAAAACACTACTATGAAGTTGCAGCGGAATATTGTTAATCCGAACAATTTAAAAAGTCAGTACATTAGATAGCTTATACCTTTAGAGGGATACATTTTAAATTATTGGGTTAATACACTAGTTGGTTGATTTGAAACAATTTTTATTGCGTTCAAAAATTACAAAATATACTGCAGCGTTCACTTGTTCTTTTATTTTAATTTTATTAATAGACATTTAATGAACTAAAATAAAGAAAGTCTATTCTATTCTAATGAAAAAATAAGGTTAATAATTTTGAATATAAAAGCATATTTTATACAAACTATTTATAGTCATTAATAATATTAATCTAACCTACAAAATAAATTTTCTTTTCTGCTATAGATACCTAGGTAAGTACGTAGGTATCCATATAAATTTAGAATGATATGGGCACATCTTTTTAAATTTGTTCATAATTGTAAAAACTTTAAACAAATAAATTTATTTACTTTAAACAAATCACAGAGCATCATAAACGTTGTATTCCGTTCACAGAGCACCGTATTCATTGAAATAGTTTTTTAATTATATTAATATCATAATCAACCCTAATTTTATATTAAACATTTACTCTAGTTAAAACAACATTCTATGTGATTTGGGATGAAAATAAAATATCGAATTGGCAACACTGATGTCTTGTTGTGAGTCGTGACAATTTTCCCATTTTAATAAATTTAAAACCTTTTCACGACTTTCTACGTAATATTTAATATAATAAAAATATATGTAATACTGAAAATTACCAAAACAAGATAAATAATGCTGCTAATGCTGATATTTTAAAGGATTTTAACCAAAAGAAACACCTTCTAAATTGTTTCTCATAATGTAAAAACCGTTTCAATTCCACGCTGTCATTTCGGCAAAATAGCGATTACGTGACGTTGCAACGAGGTTACTAAATCGACATTCGATAGAAATAATTTTTATCGATATGTAAAGTTGCGTTTACGTTGCAATGCCAGTTCACAGCGTCAAATGGCGTCAATATGATCGCATTATTGACAGATGACGTCATTTTCACTACGTTACATACGAAAATCGTTGCGAACGAAGTTACATAATTAGCCCACTGTTCATTTATACAAGCGACGGTTATTGCTTACCATCAGTTGAACCAACAGCTTGTTTGCTATTCCAGTAACATGAAAAATATTTGTCACGGTTGATAATCGTAATTCGTAGTCATAAATATTTACATAGTAAGTTACTATAAAACAAAGTAGCCGCCGCTGTCTGTTCCCTTATATCGTAGAAATTATGCAACGGATTTCAATGCAGTTATCTTTAATAGATAGATGGATTCAAGAGGAAGGTTTAAATGTATAATACATGCGTGTTATAGTACTGAACAAGCCGAGAAATTCAAAGATTTGTAATGCACACGTGCGA
This sequence comes from Achroia grisella, assembly GCF_030625045.1. Taxonomy (NCBI): domain Eukaryota; kingdom Metazoa; phylum Arthropoda; class Insecta; order Lepidoptera; family Pyralidae; genus Achroia; species Achroia grisella. Next base: position 2,275,010 of record NW_026713038.1, read on the forward strand.
AGCCGGGACGAGTCGCTAGTGAATAATAAATTAATTTTACATTAATTCCACATTTGAAACATTAATACTGGCAATAAAATAGAAACGTACTTTCTAGCATTTGAATAAAAAAGTGATTATAGATAATAAATATTAATATTTATTGCGTGATCTCTTCCTATACGATTCATGCAAACATCGAAACATCCTGGATTCCGTTGAAAAAGGAAAATCGCAACGCGCGCAGATTAAATCATTGCACTTCCCTATGACGAGTAAATATTTCACATAATATTTTACGGCCACAATATATTATTAGTCTGAGCATTACTTGTATGAGTGATAAATACTAGAAAAAAACTTGGCATATAAATATACTCAAACATAAATTTTACGGCAGTCTACGCGACGGAAACTAACGGTACTACTACTAACTAACTAGACGGGTAAATTAAAAATTTAACATATAAATACATATTATTTATTAATAAAAAAAAAGTAAAAAAAAATCGTAGGTAAATATAGTCAAATAAACAAATAAGTGATTTGTGTGTGAGTTAAAATTTTATACGATTGCGTAGTTTGCGGCAAACTATTGAATCTGTAATAGATTATCGATCATAGAGATAAGTGTATATAAACATATCTTTGTCTACTTTTTATACTGGTTATTTCCACAGATATTACAACACAATTGAAGTAATCATAATTATTATAATGAGGAGGCACTAATGCACTAGCCACCTCAGCAGAAGCAACCAGATGAATACAAAGTGGTACACCGTCAAAGACACAGCGATTCCTTTATTCGTGTTAATCGAAATGAACCGATATATTGAAAACAATCGGCAGGGTAATGCACGATTTCATAAAGTAAGGATGTCCAGAAAATTACATTCTATCGATAGAAATTAATTATCGATATATAGATTGTAGAAGTAAAATAATTATTAAAAAAATAGAGGTTGGTGGTAGAAGGGTAAAACACAATAAAATAAATATTTGTCCTAAAAAATTAAAAATAAAATGTTAGGAATGGACAACCATTATCATTTAGGGGTATGAAAAATAGATAGTAGCCAATTCTAAGACCTAGCCAGTATGCAATAAAATATCATAAAAATCGGTCAAGCCGTTTCAGAGGAGTATGAGTAACATTGTGACATTGAATTTTATGTATAAGATGTACAAGATATTTTATGTTTCAGTAAGTCTTGCTTATATATAGGCTACATATTTTATATGTGCTATATTATAATGTGTAACCAAATTTTTGGAATCTAAATTACAATATTATATGGCAATACCTAATTCAGTGTAGTCTATAGTGACGTTAATTGGACCTCCAAATTTTTGTATAATTAAATGTTTTATGTTAAAACCTATTCGTTTTATTAGTAGATAGCACTATTAGAGCAAAGCGTAAATAATTTCTTCATTATTATGAAATTTAACAAATACCGAATAAATTAAACAAATACCGAATAAATTTATGTGCTTGCTATGTAATTTATGTGCATGTTGCTGCTATTGCAGCAACATGCAAAATAAATTTATTCGGTATTTGTTTAATAACTGTAACATCTTTTCACTACACAAATTATAATACATTGCAATATCTAACTGTCTATTCATAAATTATATCTAACTGTGCTATTATTCATAAATTATCGGTATTTGTTTAATAACTGTAACATCTTTTCACTACACAAATTATAATACATTGCAATATCTAACTGTCTATTCATAAATTATCGATAGATCAATCGACAACATGCTAATCCTTATTCATATCATACAAACGCACGATTTTCATGTCATTTGCCACGTGTGGACTGCATATACACGACACCGGCTTACACCCTGAATTGAAAATTAGTAAACAATATTATTCCTCGTATTTACCCTTTCTAATTCTAATCGTTTATACGCACGCACTCCTAACACGTGCCCGATGAGAGCACTGAATTTAAATCGAATAAAAATTTTGATACCGATTAAAACAAAGGGGTGCGGTATCAATACCGTTATATCGATAAGAGCGGTGTTTCCTTCAGGACCGTTAGGCAGATCAATCACTATTTAACGGTTTTTTTGATATCATTAATTCTGATCTTTCAATCGGATGTAGGTACAGTTTAAAGGAAGTTATTATCGGTAAGCTATGCTAATAGATATCTAGTCGTATAATATTCAATATTTTTTCTTTTATTCATCATGTTGAGCTTTTATTACCTGCTGTTTTTAATTAGAAGTATTTTAATGCCCAAGTGATCCATTTGCCCTTTTCTGAAGTTTTATTGAAACTGTTTCGTTGTACCGTGACCTTTAAACAACTGACTCTCTGTGGAGGTAGGTATTTGATTTTCTACTTTAATATTATATATTAAGGTGAAAATATTGCTGATAGTACAACATTAATAAGAAAATATTTGTTTTGTACCCACGCTCTATGTAATCAGGTATAACTAGGCTAACTATAATCATTATCTATATGCGTATCTACACAAACTAATAGTTCTAAAAAATCCCGTCAATATATTTTTTATGGATTACCTGTTGCTTTCGGTACAATAAAAATAATCAAAATCTATTCAGTTTTTGTGACAAAAATACAAATAAATTACAAATACCAATCTAATAATCATACAAATCTAAGATTTCTACGCAAAACACCATTAATCTATTTTCAGAAATACTTGTCACTTGTCACTTTTAAATATATAAATAATTTTTACTAATTTTGATATTTATAATTAATACATGGATTGCATTACTAATAATTTTACATTAATTATTTACTAATTGAAATTTGATTTATGTTATCAGTACGGAATGCTGACAAGAACATTCAAGGGTCATCTTTCATCTTATAGTAGGAGTTATTCAATACCTTCTGTATGTAGGTACATACACAAAGTACATATTGAAAAACTCCTACGAAAAGTCTTTTGAAATATTAAACAAAATATTTTACGCAATGTACTCACGTTGTTTATTTCAATCTATATAAGTATAATATATATAATGCTTATATAAGATAATAAGGTAGTAAAAGTGCAAACTCATAAAAAAACCTCAAGATCATAATCCAAGATGAGGTAGTCAGAGACAACGTTGTAATGAATGGAACAATTAAACACACACACATTTCGCATACTCTCACTACCATCTTAATAAAAACACGACACTGTTATACCAATTTCGTGAGGACAACAGGTGAAGACGTGGGCGAGACATATTATCTAATCTCATTCATAATAAAGCGACATTTTCACTTAAAATGGAATTCGCAGAACAGTTTTGCCAAATAATACAATTTACTTACCTACTTTTTTATAATTAACGTAATAATATGCATAATTACTACGTATAAATCATTATACAGTACGTTTTACTTTTTGAAAATAGCGATTTTTAGGAGTCTATGAGTATAAGTAAATAATTTTAAAAAATGTTGCTGTCAATACCATATTTTCATCCATACCTTTGGAGGCTTTACACTATTTTTTTTTAATCTATACATACGTATCGGAATTGTTTCTAATTTCTTTGAAAAGTCGTCACAATGAGGACACTACTGACGACTATGTTACCATAATGCCATAATGCCTCAAAAAAGCCTATTATATATTTATAATAGTACCATAACTAAATAAATACTTTCAATTACATAAGAAATACTCAAAATACCGGTTCAAAACATTTTGAAGATATGGCGTAACTTATTCGCACACACAAAGACCATCTCCTAATTGCGATCCCCTTAATTTTTAAAATTTAAATTTAATAAATGGAAAACTAGTAGCGACATCTATTAATTGTAAACTCTAACTTTTGCTTAGTCACCACTCATTGCTTAAAAAGCAGCTGCCTTCGTTTTAGTTCAAAAGTAAAATAACAGATGGCATTTGTGTTAACGAATATCACAGATAACATAATTGCGAATATTGAAATAATTTTAAAGCATTTTCAAATGGAAATAAAATTTTTCTTTTATACATATTCATTTTGTAAGATATCGATTTTCTCAGATATTGCCATTTCGGGGGACTAAGATATCATAATCCCGTACCTTGTAATTTCGCACTCTTATCTGAATCTAGAAATAGCCTGCAAAGTTTAACAGCTGAAATATGTGTAACAGATGTACCCATACAAACGACTTTGTATAAAATCTACTCTTTGTATCATCTTTCTATCAACAGAGACGTTCCGTACTAAATTTCTATATATCAAAAAAAAGGAATACGTCTAATAAAACAAAATACAGTTCTTATAAACCTTTAATTATTATAATATTTTTTCTAAGACAAGCTTCACCAAGCTAGGTATAATTTTCCTCAACGGAGACTTCGTGGTGCTACTATTGTACTCCCAAGTCCTGTTTATATGTTCGAAATTAAACGTCAAGTTGTACTGAGCTGCAAACTGCTTTTTCATTTCACATACCTCGTCGCCAATTTTTATATAAACTGAAAGCAATTATACATACTATCATTATAGCAAATGGGTAGATTTTGAATTTAATTGTATTTTTATATTAGATATAGCTGCGCCCTTGGTTTCACCAGCCTGAAATTTATATGTTACACTGATGTCATGAGCCTGCCATCCATCCATCCATCCACACTTACTAACTTCTACGTTTATCATATTATGGAGATCGATTTTGATGATTCCTTTAAACATCGATTTTTTGATGATTGCATTGTCTTATAAAATTATTACCTATGAATTTATGATACCACAGACAATGAAAAGTTGGTGATATTACCTACATAGTGATACTTATCCCATCAGCTTATCTAAAAGTTATTGTGTTAATAATAATTCTAATAATATAATTTTAATAATAATTAATTAGTCAAATATAACAAAATTAAAACATATTCATACATAATAGTCCTATAAGGTCAGGTAAGGAATATTATTATAATCTATATTTATGAATCAAAAATAACTTACAAGAATGCAGACTCATCTATGTGTAAATAAAATTAGTGAACATGTAGCAACCACCCGCATATACTCGTATATTAAAATAGAAACTTGCTGCCTACATTTCCAGTATAAAGTGATTTATTTTTTAATATAACTATGCACTACTTACATCCTTTGCCGTCACAATTCACTTTATGAAGCGTACAGGGATCATCAAATTCGGCAAGATAGTTGTTTTTTTCATCATAGCCACATATTTTGTGACTAGTGCTGCCAGGTGTACAAGTCTTCAATTTATAACAGTGATATAAAGCAAAGTTTTTCACCATACGTGGATTATCAAATGGCTACATAATAAAAAGTAAAATATGAAAATAATATTATAAACACTGGATACTTCACGCAACGCCATCTAGCACTAAGCTAAGCTTGTGTTATGGATATTAGATAAATGATAGAAACACCTGAATATTTTTATTGGAAACACACATAATATACATAGAATCACCCAGCTCAATACAAGCAATCACACTCAGGAATACAAATAAATGCGCCAAGCAAGGAATCGAACCCCTTTGGATGATAGGACTAGCATGAAGACTGATCATTGATCAGGCAGTGAATGGTTGGCCACATTGTGGATATTATTAATTGTATCAATACTAACAATGGTGTCTCTAATTTACTTGATATACATAGGTATCCAACGCAAATTTCGAACATAAAGTCTCGTCAAAACTACAATTAAAAGAAATATAACACAATAGCACTTACATCTGTTTCATTATTTTCACCACAAGAAATGTGAAAAAGCATAACTGTAAAATATTAGAAAATATAACTATAAAATTATTTTATTCTCACACTCTTTTACTATTTAGAAAGTCCCATAGAATGTGAATCAGACATGCATTTTGTCTTATAATCTAAAATGGTATGGTGAATTTAGTCGTTAATAAGTGTTTGTTCTTTTATTTATATAAAAATATTAAATTGATTATTAGTAATAGGGACTAATAATCCCAATGATATTTATGAACCATATTAGATCTACCTCCATGCAGGTTCTTCCCGGAAACTCATAGTTAATTTCAATTGAATTCGACACGATGAGCTGACTGAACTGACTGCGTTCTCATTTCGGTCTTCCACAGTGCGGTTTTCTAGAAACTTTTTGCCTCGCACAACCACATTATGGAATCACCTTCCAGCAATGGTATTTCCGAACCGATACGATATTGAAACCTTTAAGAAAAGAGCTTATTCCTTTTTAAAAGGCCGACAACGTACTTGCAATTCCCCTGGTGTCGCGGGTGCTCATGGGCGGCGGTAATCACTTACCATCAGGTGAGCCGCATGCTCGTTTGTCAACTGTGTTATAAAAAAAAAATTTCATCATCTTCACTGGTGCCTCGCCAGTGTCTGCCGTCATCATCAAATAAGGAAAGCCTTGGTGATAGGGTTATCGTACGCTACATAATCTATGGGTAAATCACACAAATCAAATTCTTACCGAATGCAAATAGAGTTATATTCAACATTGTAATAATTAATTAAGTCGTCGTCGAAGTTTACTCAACTATTAATTAAGGCGCAATTCAATGAAAAGCAATTATATGGATGAATGATTTTATTTAATGTTTATGCTTCGAACATTTCTTTACGCTACCACTTGTTGCAGTGAAATCTGAAAATAATTTTCGAATTACTGTTATCTAACGACCTTGGAATTATGCCACATGATTTTTTAAAATATATGGTTCGACAGCCTCTGCGGTGTAGCGGTTTAGCACGCCGTTTTACTTTACGATGATCGTGGGTTCGATTCTTCGCTTGAACCATTTCTGTTCATGAGTATAATTGTTTGTAGTGGTTTGGGTGTTTTCTATGTGTGTATTACGAATTTTAAAAAAATGTATCAATTTTCTAGTACCCATTACACGAGGTCTGCTTTTGGGACTAGATGGGGCTGAGAGAATTGCCCAGGGCTATCATTGTTATTGTCATACTTTATACAGCTTAAAAGTCAAGTTGCTTGTGGCTTGAATATATATATAAGACCAACGCACTCAGCTTAGTACAGTCTACCTCAGTTGATATGACAAAATGGAAGATTTATGAAAAAAAAATTAAATTACGAACCATGACCAGCTTCACAATTATGCTTGTACATAGTACACTCGCATTGAAATACTCGATACTGACTGACCCGGCGATCTCTACCGCACACGGGATTGTCAATCACGTGACAATACGTGGCACGCCAACACCAGTACTTATTGCTAACAGCCAGGCGAGCAGGCGAGATGCTTGTAGTTTCATGCTAGCAATGAAAAGTAAATTCTCTTAATAAAACCTTAAAAAAATTATTGATAATATTATCTATAATTCGTAATATGCTGGTATTTCCTCAAGGCATTATTCTAGACCCCATTCGTATCTGGCGACTAACGCTTACTATACGCTAATAGAAATGCAAAGGAAATTGTCAATAATATTGACAAGTGAGTTTGTGAAGATTTATGAATGTTTACTACTACTGAACGAATTCGAATTCTATGTCATGATATCTCTTATGATATAACATATTTTCATTCATACAGACAATTCTGCGGAAATTAGCTAGTATAGAATAATACAAAAGAAAACTATGTAGAGTAAGTATAAACCCTTTCTTCCAGGGATTTACTTTATAAATATAATATTTAGTCCTGCGGTTTAATGGTTTAATGCGTTAGAGAAAATGAAAAATCATGGATGGTACTATATTTATATTTATTATATTGTTGTTATATACTATACAAATGATAATTCAAACATCATAACTGACAACGATGATCTTTATTCAAGTCTTCCTACTTTCAATAAGGGTAAAGACTTGCAATCTTCTAGAGCCGTTTTTATGTAATCTACAAACAAAACGATGATATATTTATATATAATCAAATAACAATCCAGCAGACGTGATATAAAATTATTAAAATATGTATAGATAATATTAAATTAATAGTTCTGAATATTTGATAAATGCAAAAGTTTTTAAATCTGTTATCATTTTATTACGTACTAGCTACTTGCCCCGGCTTGGCATGGGTGTATTCTATATATGTACTAGCTGGCCCGGCAAACGTTGTTTTGCCTTAAAATAAAAAAATAAAAATATAGGGGTGGACTACCCCTAACATTTAGAGGGATGAAAAATAGATGTTGGCCGATTCTCAGACCTACTAAATACGCTCACAAAATTTCATAAGAATCGGTCAAGCCGTTTCGGAGGAGTATGGGAACGAAAACTGTGACACAAGAATTTTATATATAAGATAAACCATCCTCTTGAATCATTCTATCTATTAAAAAAACCGCTTCAAAATCCGTTGCGTAGTCTTAAAGATTTAAGCATACATAGGGAAGAACAGACAGAGAAAACGACTTTATTTTATACTATGTAATGATGTTTGTAATGATAAGTTTTCACTGATGTTCAATATATTCGTAATGATTCAATAAAATAAACTAACCAATATTATAAAACAAAAAATTTACAGCTATATTAATTTTATTAAGTTATATAACAAATGTTATGCCATGGGATAACGATATATCATATATTGCTCTCTTGAGGACAAATTACCAAATAAAGTAGGATCGATCAAAATACATACGGATACGTTATATATAAGTATGGTAAGCATATTTTTATTGTTTTACCTGGTTCAGAACATGAAAAAAGCAATGCATTGAGAAACGTTCAAATAATAAGTTCATTTACTTAAAACTGCTAAAGCCTTGTGACCTAATGGTTTATTACCACGACTGTTACTCAAAGATCCTGAATTAGTATCTGTCCGATAATAATTACTCAGGCTAAGCTAAACAGAAATTGTATTATGGGCGCTATACAATGGTTAGAAATACTTTAATAGACTGTTTTTTTAAATACATACAAAGTATACATAGAAAACACCCCTACTGATACAAACAATCGTACTCATTAATACAAATGTTGGTATGTTATAGTAGCTATCGATTAAAAAGTAGATAGATATTGTATTCTTAGCTGTTAAACACAAAGCAGATTATATTGACAAAGCAAAATCTAATTGCAGGTAAATAATAATGAGTTATACTTTCTGAATTCAAGCAATTGTACTCCAACATGTCGCAGGAATCGAAGAACCGACGAAATTGACCTTTCTTATTGATACCACACTTCTGTTTACTATTGTGAAGACATGTTTTAGCATTATAGCAAGCCTGATAAAATAATCAAAATTTATCTATACTAGCATAATTAAAAAAGCTGAGAAAACTATCTAAAAATGTGTTATTTTGAATTTGGAATATGGTTTTTCTGGTTTAAATCGGAATAATTTCGTGTTTTAACATAGCTTTGTACACTTAGTAAATATTGTAATCTTAAGAACTGTCTATAATATGATATTTGTCGCATTACAAGGGGAGAGTGATAGATGAGGTTTTTTAACTAACAACTATCAAAGGTCTCAATACTTTTAAAACCAGAATATGACATAATAACTATATATTTATACTAACAACGTTCGCTTCAACTGAACAAAAACTTGAGATAAGTAACAGCGAACCTGAAATTAAAACCAATACTATATTTATATTTTAAAATTAAAAATAACAAACATTAGATTAAACATTAAAATCTCACCTAACAAAGTTATTGCAAGCCATTGATCCATTGTGAAATTATATAAATTTATTAGCCCTCGCATGAAACAGTAATAAAATTGAGTGTTCATTTTATAGTTTATAGAGCTCTGTACACATTTAACAATAACAATACTTGTAAATAATTTTACTAACAGTCAAATTCTAATAAAACAGATATTTATCTCTCGTCCCACTTTACCCCTTACAGTATAGACAGAGACTATTGAGTGTGAAGCTCTTCAACATTCCCAAAGTCTCATAAGGGTTTTACGCAGTTGTGAGGTATATAAAATATGTCTTTCTATGATTTTTTTATGGATGGTTTTTATTTATTACAATAACGGTCATTCAAATAGAACATACTTTTAAGAATACAGCAGTGTCGATCATGTAAAAATATTAATGTGCATCATTTTTGCAGAAGAAGGAACTCCAAAAAAAACGGTAATCTAAAAATTTTGGCAGTTTGAATTATCTAAAATAAAAACAAAGGATGGCTTCTTTTAGTTATGATAGGTAGATGCATGCATATATTGAATGAAGGAATAATAAAATTTCGATTATTGACAAAATGGTGTTAATTTAAAAAATAAATACCTAATAGTCGACACGTCGAGAGATCTATATTATTCGTTAAAAACGCGAATAACTTTATTAATAAGAAAATTATTAACCCATGTTAGGTACGCCTTTTTTAATAGACTTTACGTCACACAATGCAAATGATTTCATTCCATAAAAAGTTTCGTCCTCACATCAATACTGGTAAGTACCTAGTCACTATATTTTCTGTTATGCATTCTATTACAACGCATTGTGCAGAGACCTTTAAATTTACGTCCGTTTTATCACCACTAAATCATAATACAGAAAATTATTTTTCACAGACATAACACAATTACATAAGTATTTACGTACAAATGTATTTTGCATTTTAAATTTAAACATCTTTTATATCAACAGTTAGTTTTTTTTATTATAATGACATGTCATAATGCATTAATATCAGTATTCATAATTTTTAATATTATTATAGAAACTTACCAAAGGTCTACAAGAAAGGAACTTCAAGTATGTTACCATTGTATAGTACCCGCAACTTCATATGCTTTTTTAGTTAAATATAGCCCAATTTCTTTCTTATGAAACGTCGTAACGCAAATAAAAGCTATATCTATTGATTTATATGTCACGTACTTTCTAGGGATCTTATTTAAATTTTATCTTTTATTTTAATCATTAGTTCGACATTGTATCAATTAATTCAAGATGCAAGTTTAAAATAAAACGCAGCTCTTAATATATCTTTAATAAAGTAACTTTCTATATATAAAAAAAAACGTTAAATAATGTTCGTATTTTTTGGGTATATACATCTAATATACAAACAAAAAATTAAAACTTTCCTCTTTGTGCTAGTAAAATTAGTTTTACAAACTTTTCCTTTACAGCAAATATGTTTGGAGTCAAAGTTTTGCGTGCACACGGGCAAAAGGCGTTGTGGATTGGATTCTACTACGAGGGAAGTGAGACGATTTTTGGATAAATGTGATATGTTCGAGTTTAACTGCCAGTATAAAAAACGTTAGTACCTATTCCAGTAAAACTATTATATTCTATGTAAAATTACACATTACGGAGGCATCAAGTCAAAGCAAGTCCTCAGTTTTGGAAGGAAACGCATTGTTAGTAATATGAACTATTATGTATAGGTATTACTAGCAATGCACCATACGAGGTTGACATTCATGTACATAGTCCCTCTGGAAATTATCGTTATAAATTCCTGGTGAATTTGTCACGATGGGCTAACTAACCTGACCTCATGCACCAGCGTAAACTATTAGTACAGAGCGAGTGTAACGTAGATAAAGTACAGTAAAATGATTAGAAAATTTTTACTACGATATAACGATATATAAAAGAAAAATAACTGGTTTTATTAGAAGAAAATTTATACAATTAGGTAATTTCGTGTACATCAAGTATTTTTTGTGAGTGGTATAACTGTGTGGGTAGCAATTCATTTAGGTTCTGTGGTAAATATGATATATTTTTTATAGATAAAAGATAAATTAAGGTTTCCTCTCCCGTTCAGTACAAACAAATGCCTGAGGTGACTCGTTCTTTTTCGTCTAACAAAAATACATAATTATAGTTTTTTGTGGTAGTGATAAATTACTTTCCGAAGACTGAAGAACAATCTTATATGGAAATAAATCATTTATATTTAGTTTTTATTTTATTGTAGTACATGCTATAAATAGTACCAAGAGACTGTTGCAATACTACAAATGATAAACCAGTTGCTTGCTAGTCGGCCGTCTTGCAATTAGAGAAACCATCATCTACAGATGTAAATATCAACTTGAATATAACAGGATATGCTATTCCCTCAAATTTAGATTTTATATTTTCTATATAATATTATGTTATCTGTGCTACTACTAACAACTAAGCTACATATATATATATATATATACTTATAACTATATACATATATGTTTCTTATATTAGAGAGTGTACAAATTACTATCATATCACATCATACGGTAAAAGAAAGTTTACTGCGGTCATAAATGTACCTAAATTAATAATTGACTAATAATAATTAATTAATTAATTATAATAATTAATTTTTATATAATTTGTTTATTTCAGAATTCACAATTGCAGCAAGTTATAAATGTAGCCACGTACCTCCTTTATAAAATATTTACCAAACCGTCACCAGCAACGTTCCTGGAGTTAGTAAAATAACAGGAAGTTTAGATATAACCTAGACAATAGTCTAGAATTGTAAACATAGTTCTGGTAATAACCTAACTTGCTACAATATCACAACAGTTGTACTTGGAGTTTGGAAGCACAACCTTGTGGAGGAATGATGTCCATAACTTCTGTATCAGGTAACCATACAAATAGTGTTATATACACTATTATTCTGTAATTTGTCTATTATTAAATTGTCTTAAATGTTTTCTATATACAGCATCACATAAAATTCCGAGAACTGTCTGTTCTAAAAATTCAATTGTTATCCCACGGGATTGTATTGTCGGGGCTAAAATGTCCGAATATTTATTATTAATGTCAACATTGTATTATATAATATATTTCTGTGTAATTTTCGCTCGAACCAGCTCTTGTATTTTCCCAATAGAGTAACATATTTTTCCGAGGTAAAAAGTATTTTATACGTTACTTAAATCTAGTGTTATATTTCTGTACTATATTTCACCAAAAGTCGACTATATTTTCAATATTATCAACCAACTACCATAAAGAAGACATTCTCGATTACTCAATTGTTGTTTTACAATCGAAACGGCTTATACTTATATTGTATTGAATACGATACATATACTCTCTATAAAAAAAACTGTTCCATTAAAAAAACGAATAGGCTATGAATACTCGTAATCTATTCTTATTTTATGGAGCAAATGTTCTTGCCCAGCACCACCACCACTTGCCCACCTCATCTTTAATAAGAGATGTGAATGCATATATGATTATTTATGGTACTTACATGCTTATGATTTTTAATCTACTATTATCATACTATGTGTACAAAACAAAGTCGCTGTCGCAGTTTGTCCATTTCTATGTGTGCTTAAAACTTTAAAACAACGCAACGGACTTGGAAGCGGTCTATTTTAATAGATAAAGAAATTCAAAAGGAATGTTTATATGTATAATACATGTACACCCGGGCGAAGCCAGGGCAAGGAGCTAGTTAGTAATAAAATACTTTTTCATAATTATATCTGTCATATTTAATTGTTTTCCAGTTTCTCTTCTATTGGTGTGCTGTTTGTTATGTGTGGCAGCTCATGGGCCACCTCAAGATCGCGACAGCGAGGACATCGCAATGGGGAGGAAGGTAAAAAAAGTAATAACATTTTATTGTATTCAACTTTGTATAGCGTTTCCACCAAAATTTACTTCTTTTCGTGGATTTTAGTGAAATAGCGTTTACGCATACACTTAGATATAGGTTTTTATGTCAGTGGGATGGCAAACGTGCTGGTGGCCTACTGGAATGTTAGCGGCAACCATCGCCTATAAACAGCACACCACACAGATTGCAAACAGCACCACGTATATCACGTAGTGACGTCATACAGCCTGATTTCACCTTTCAACCGAAACACAGCAGAAAAGCAGACAACTTTGTAAGTACAAAATTAACTTGGTATAGGTACAAATTGGTGTACAGACCGTTTAGTCCAACGTAACAATTTATTCCAAACAACCAGAGTCAACTCATTGCTACCAATGTAGCTAACATTGCTAGCAATAGACTTAGAATTAGAAGATGTACTAACTTTTAAAATCCTATATAGTTTACACTATATGGGATTCAAAAAAAGTATATTTACACAAATAAAATAATACATTAAAACAAGAAATAGGACCAATAAATTATGACCACCTATTTGGATTGTATAATATACCATAAAAGTCGTAAATATGGCGTACCTAATAAATCTAGGTCGCAAATGTTCTTAGACAAAAAAAATCATTCTCGTTGTTATCACTTCCGGTTTTTAGAAAGTAGTGGGACACAAGATGGCGTCCTATGAACAGTGATTTGGACAGCTCGCGAACTGAACGGACGAGACGTGAGCGTGTTCCTAATATTAAATTCATAACTATAGTCTATGTTTAACTCCCTCTGATAAATGGATCGTAAGGAGGATGAAAAGATTGATAGAGTGAAAGTTTGGTGATTAACAATTATACTTTATGCCTCTAGATGGGTGCGAAATGGTGCAGCATGGCGCGGGTTTGCAACCATGATCGAGTGCCGATCTGTGGCATCAGCCATGCCGGAGACGTGATGGGTTTCAGGGATCTATGCGACATGTTTGATTTCAACTGCATCAGGCGACGAAGTTAGTATTTACTCATCTATTGAAGGAAGAAGGTATACTTTGTAAAAAGTACTCAGCGTGGGTCTCCATATTTTAACCCAAACAACTTGCTTTGTAAGCTATGTTTTGGTTAGAGGATAAAAGTAGGCAGTAAAATTACAATACAAGACGCATGAGTGGATTGCGGGCGTCACAGAATAATATGATGATCGTAGTTTATATAGGCAACAGTTATCATTAACCACTACAAAATAAATACGACTACTACTATAATTTTACATTTGACGCGGCATAACTTATAAGAAAATTTAGTAAAATCACGGTGTAAACTCTTTACACATGATCACGGCAGTTGTAATACTGCCGAAATATAAGGAACTTAATAATAACAAATAAAATATGATAAGATGCGTGATTTTATTCAAGTGAAAATACTACATAATATTATAAACAGTAATAAATGAAAATTACTATATGACAGCTTTTGGTAATAGTTACGAAAAGCTGTCATATAGTGATGCAAGGAAAGCTGACAATATAGTAGTTTTTTTTATTTTCCAGATTACAAGCAAACAGCGTGTCCAGAAGATAAATCTATACTTACTGTATCACGTCGACCTACAAATAGCTATTATGACGATTAAACCAAAATATTAGACATTATTTACGAATACAATTAGTATTTATTATAATTAACTTAATATAAATTATAAAACATATTAACATTTAACAGAATTTTCATAATCCATAAAATTTATTCTTTCTTCATAAACTACAAAATTTACTTACACGTTATTTAACGTTTATTTACAAATAATCTACTACAAAATTATAGTAACTACCTACCTATATACATTAGTCTGCAATAAAGAGATTGTTTATACCGATATGATTGCATAATGCAATGCACTTTCTAAAATATATTTTATACGTATACATGTATTTTCTTATTTATTTTTGACCTTTATTTTAATAATTTTATAAATTTAGAGCAATTTCCATGTTAATATTATTGCAAAGATCGTATCTTTCCTTATTATATTTTAAGCTTCTTTAATCTGTTCTATAACCGTTCAATTTATAAGAATTTTATTGTAAGGTATGCTGTTATCTCTTACTTTATTAATAATGTTCATAGCATACAATTTCGTACAATAATGAATACGGATGGATTATCTATACTATTCTATGTTACTCAGTCGTGTAGAAAATAATTAAACTGATAAGTACGCCCACATGCTAAATTTAACCACAACAGATATTTTATTAAATACATATTTATACAAGGAACATAATCATAATCATATTTTATTATATAGAATAATATAATTGTATATTCAAGCTTTGTTTGTAAAAATCTATTTTTATTTGCAATGAAAATAGTATTCGAAACATATTATTTTATTATTTTACTGCGCCTAAATATAGATTTAAAATAAATTCAATTAAAATCCATCTAAAAATATTATTTACTCTTTTATTATAAACCCCAGTGTTCTACGTTTTTTAGCAAAGAATTTTTCGAAAATAACAAGTTTGTCAATTAAGATAGAAATTATATTACAAATTATATCGTAAACTGTATCTCCTTTCTAATGTAATATTTATTCTTTTGTTAATATAAGCCAATTTAATTACTTACATTGTGCATATATAATTGTATATGCATAATGTAAGTAATTAAATTACCTCCTTTATTCCTTCTTCCGTTTCCTGTTGCATACTGAGGAATACAATATACAAAATATTAGTGGTACAATCACAGCCAGTAAATTGATCTTTACCACAGATATCGAAATATCACATGTCATAACTATACTGTAAATGCTACAGCATCAAAAAAATTCACTAAATTTCTACTCAGAGTTTCTAGAAGCAAATTTAGGTTAAGAAAATTTTTAAGAGTACATAAAACGATATTACGGTAGTGTTAATAGACGTTCTCCGAGATTAATAAATAAATAGAGCAACATTATAACAATATAGTATAATAATACGTTTAATTTTCATACAAAATAGATAAAAATCTTTATTTTTCTGGTTAGAAAATAGATTTAAATTCTTTGTCCTGCAAAATTGTATTAGGATTTGTCTACGTAAATTTTTCTTACGTATAGAATGCGTAAGGTAAGAAAGTAATTCCCTATAGAACTAAGTTAATCGTCATGACGAATTTTGAAGCTGAAGTATCGTATAACGTACGTATCGTAAATATATACTAGAGTAACGTAATGAAATTTATTATGTAGATTTTCAATAAAGTCGTTTGTGTACCTCGACTCAGCTATTTCTGCCGTTTGTTTTCTAGATTTATAGGACATATCAATATTGCAATACACGGCAAGACATAAGGGTTCTCACGGACGTTACATGTAGACGTGATGTCCTTGTTGCTGTATTGATACTATATACTACTATACTGATATATTTTTTTTGTATTGCACATAGAAAATACCCAGTCTAATATAAATCATATTCATGAATACAAATGTTTTTACCGTGCAATGAAAAGAACTCCCAATCATACCATCGGTAAAGTAAATGGTAAAGTGCTAGGTTACCGAGGCCGTTAAAGGATGGTGAAACGAGGATTTATCTTATTTTGGGATCATAAGGGGTCATAAGACTATACACTCTCCTAGCACCAATCCACCCACAAATATAACCCATACTAATAATATAAATGCGAAAGTGCGTTTGTCTGTTACTTACCTATTTAGGACCCCTCCAGAGGGTCTTAATGAAACTTGATGTGAAGATAAATTGTATTACTAGGACGGAAATAATTTAGCTTTTGTGGCAGAAAAAAACAGATAAATTCGGGGATAAAAGCTAGTTCTGCAAAAAAAACAATACAGATAATGTGGACATTGCTAAACTTCATATGTGAACGGTCTTAAATAAGCAATTCTAAACAATAGAGCCAACATTCCTATATTAATAACGCTATAACTCCATCACGGAATCCATTTATTCTCGGTAAACCTAATCCGATTACCTTCCGCCCTTTGTCTAATGTATTGCAACGAGATATTGTATAGACCACAAGAGACGATGTCTCGAACAACTCGCTTCAAAGCGAACGTTCTATCGATTCGATTACTCATGTTATTGCAGTGTATATTTTCTTCTAATATTACAAAGGGACATATAGTGGGCGATAAAGCTCATTTGGTAAGTTACTCGCTCTTAGATCTCGTTACCTGTCGATATTCAATCTAAATTTTATCTTATTTACATGTGATTCCATATCTTTAATTAAGAAATCTGAACTAATTATATACATTTCTGCATATATTATATGAATCTGTAGCATGAATATTAATTCAAAAAAATTGATTTAGTATAAGTGACTAAAATATTTAGAAAAAAATGACCCCTCTTAATTAATGTAAAACGGCAGAATTTGTTTTTATTATTTCGCTACCTAATTATAAGAATGATTCATTTATTATATTCTACATATTATTTGAGGTAATAAATAGTCTTTGACTATTAGAGTATTATCAATTTATTTAATATATAATTTGTAATTGTAAATTTTTGTATTGTGTAGTTTATAAATTGTATATATTTATTTAAAAGTACTTATAGTGCTTTAGGTGTGTTGTATGGTGAATCATTGTGGGTGTCTAGAAATAGTTATAAATGTATCTCTATGTTGACCGCCCTGGTCGAGTTTGTTTGAGTCAGTCGTCACAATACAAGCGTAGAAATATATCCTGTTTTAACTAACTCCTATAGAAATAAAAACCGTGCAATAGGTATCTATTATCGAATGATAATACGTGATAATAAATGTAAGTGATATTCCACCTACAATACAAATATGGCCTTGATGGAAGATTTCGTTTCGCAGAATATACATAACTTTTTAATATATATAATTTATTAGAAATTATACATGTTGAGACCTGGTGTGTCTTGATGTACTAACTCTACTCAATATTTCACGACAACTTAGAAACAAATTCGCTGTCGCATTTAATATTAGTTAGGATTAAGATTCCTATTTATAAACAACTGATAGAAGTTTGATTGCAGTAAACAACAAGTCTCAGCATGACGTTAATTTAACTCCAATTCATCTTACACGTGTCAGACTCTAGACATTTATAGAGTACGTAGCAACTAAGCTCACCCACGCACGACATATAGCTATATTTTGAATTTTATGTTGGATTCTAATCTACTTTGATCTGACTTATATACAATATTCTTTGTTAATTTTAAACTTTCGTGTTTAATATACATTATTTAAATTATTAACCGGGTCTTAACACGAATAATTTTATGGCAAATAAAGGTATTTACCTCTCTCGACGTTTCGACTAGGTTGCACTAGCCGTGGTCACGAGCTGACTGGAGTAACAGCGATGTCAATGTAGATAGGTGACAGCAGTTTTTTCTTCATCTACCGTCACTAGATTGTTTAACGAAAGTTCGCGACACACAGCACTCACGGTATCCGTACACTTATTGACTATTGATGCTACTGAACTTTGCTTGAATTTATTTATGACTGGATTCCACGCAGATGATAATTTTAAGCCATCCTCTCTGTTGAAATTGGGATGTTTTTTAATTTCAATCGCCTCCCGGACCATTCGTGGGTAATAGTGACGATCAGTAGAGAGGTTCAATCCAGTGATTTGTTCCTGCGTTCAGTAGATGATCGGCAATCGCTGATTTGTGTGGTTGTCGATTTTTAACCGCTGCGATGTGCTCTTTGACTCTCTCGGCTATTGATCGTTTTGTTTGGCCAATATAAGAGCTACCACAACTACAGTCAATTTTGTAGACACCTGGAGCTTCGTAAGGTAGCTTATCCTTTGGTGAACGTAAATTGTTCCTTACTTTTGAGGGCGGATAATATACAGTCTTAATGGAGTATTTATTTAGTGCTGTTCCAATTTTGTCCGTTATTCCTCTTAAGTAAGTCATGTACGCTGGCTGCCTGTTCACTTCCGGTTTTTTAGCTTTTGTTACGCGCTTATTAAAATTATATTTATAAAATAATAATTATAATTATAGAAGCTAAAAAACCGGAAGCTCTTATATTGGCCAAACAAAACGATCAATAGCCGAGAGAGTCAAAGAGCACATCGCAGCGGTTAAAAATCGACAACCACACAAATCAGCGATTGCCGATCATCTACTGAACGCAGGAACAAATCACTGGATTGAACTACATGCGCCTAAGGTCCTCTCTACTGATCGTCACTATTATCCACGAATGGTCCGGGAGGCGATTGAAATTAAAAAACATCCCAATTTCAACAG
The DNA here is from genome assembly GCF_030625045.1 of Achroia grisella. Taxonomy (NCBI): domain Eukaryota; kingdom Metazoa; phylum Arthropoda; class Insecta; order Lepidoptera; family Pyralidae; genus Achroia; species Achroia grisella. The sequence goes on from NW_026713038.1 coordinate 2,294,776, forward strand.
AGAGGATGGCTTAAAATTATCATCTGCGTGGAATCCAGTCATAAATAAATTCAAGCAAAGTTCAGTAGCATCAATAGTCAATAAGTGTACGGATACCGTGAGTGCTGTGTGTCGCGAACTTTCGTTAAACAATCTAGTGACGGTAGATGAAGAAAAAACTGCTGTCACCTATCTACATTGACATCGCTGTTACTCCAGTCAGCTCGTGACCACGGCTAGTGCAACCTAGTCGAAACGTCGAGAGAGGTAAATACCTTTATTTGCCATAAAATTATTCGTGTTAAGACCCGGTTAATAATTTAAATAATGAATATTCTTTGTAATGATAATATAATTCCATAAAAATGTATTTCTTTTCTAAGATATCTATAACATTATTTAATTAGTTATCTTTAATTGAAAGTCGTTGTAAGTGTTGCTTATATACATGATATTTCACCATGGGTTTTTGACGGCGTGTGGTTGAGCCTATTTAAGTACATTGAGTCGGAAAGGTTTATAATGACTAGGATGATTTCAAAGTGAAACTTTGACAATATTTGTATAATAAATGAGCAACACAATTACACAGTGTTGCTTATTTAATTTATCATTAACTAGTTCTTTCTAGCTTCCTATTTATTTATCAGGATATAATGTTACCCTTTTTTTTAATATAATTAGAATAGAATAAAAAAATAGAATAGAAATCCATTTATTCAAATAAACTTACATTGAAGCACTTTTGAATAGTCATAACATTTTTTTTTTAATCTACCACCCATTCGGAATGCTGTCTCATCACAAGAAGAACAAGCATGAAACTTGTGTGTTGCTCTTTTAAATAATGTATTCTTACTTACAATTTAAGTTTAAGTGTGTGCATACAAACCACCGATTAGCACTAATTCAATGAAATAATAAAATAGAAAAAAAGAGAATGAATGCTTAATCCTCATTAGAGACCATCCTACGACCTTGTCACAGCTGTCCAAAGATTTCCTCTTAGTGTGACTTCTCCCTCCCTCTCAACATGCGACTAAATGTATAGATGGCCCCTTTCTTTAATTGTTTCAGACTGAACTAAAGAAACTATGTGAACATGCTTACACATGTTTCCATGACACCGTCATTATATGTGGAAAATCGGTCAACGAAGCTAGAACTTTTCTTGACTTATGTGATTTGTACGAATACTCCTGTGAATATAATATGGGTATGTATCGTGCCAATTTATTTTATGTGTGTAACTAGATTGATAGTTAAGAATTTTTATTTGTATATTAGCACTCAAATATATGTTTAATTACAAGCAGTATATGTACATTTCATTACATTACATTAGTGTACATTACACAATATTTAGATTAACAATTAAATATGGGTTAACTTGCATATGTGTGTTACAGCATGGTGTTAAACCTTTGACATAATCTCTATAAGAATAAATTTCTCTATTACATCTATTTCAATAAAATTAAATCGATAATTCTTGTATACATCTAAATATCTCAGAAATCGGTTTAACTATTTTTTTTTTAGTTTACAGGCATGTTAAAGAAGAAGAGGGCATCTGTCCAAATCCTAAGGAGTTAGGTACTGGCATCGGATAACAGTTTAATAAAAAATCCTGTTCTAATATAGCCACAATTTAATACAGAAAATATAGAGTTAGAGTTAGAGATAATAAGAATCTTTTATACTGATAATTAAATATACATAGCTTTCGTTACATTAGAATCATTTATTATCACAATATACAATCTCAATTTAAGCTGTTCCAAAGGATTCGAATCTATTATATTTTTATCTTATATGAATGGCCTACAATTAGGCACTAAAGCAAAATCTGGAACAAAAATATCAGATTTTCATAAAACACAACAATTTACAAAAACAGGATTTTTTTAGCATTAGTCTTAAACGGTGTATAAATAGAAACCCAAGTAGAATAGTCATGATATGCATCACTTTTGACAGGGAAGCTACAAAGTTGAAATCTATATATAAATAATAAAAGTAACTCATGAGACTGATGAAGTATTATGAAAGATATATAAGACTTAAAAATTATACATTGAAAAATGACTGATGAAATATCATGAAAGATACAGAAGACAAAAAAAATATTCTTTGAATTTATGTATATCTTGTCTATGCGAACAGAGATGAAGGAAGGGAAAAACATTATACGCCGACCCTGAACAAATAAATCGGATAAGGAAGAAACAGATGATGATGTTGTCTTGTCTGTGCGCATTATACTCACAATCGGCTTAAACAATTTAGGTGTGAATTTCACTAGTTTAGTTAAGTTTTATTTCAATCAGATTACAAAGATGAAAGTTATATGGTTACGAAGTCGCGACATTTTAATACAGATTTTGCAATTTAGCACGTAAAAGTTGTAGTATTTTTTCACGAAATATATATTTCTTTGTATAATATATATACTTAGAACCTATATAAATAATCAATAATAATAATAAGCCTAGTTAATCCACACAGCGCCTTCTAGTTAAGCTAAGCGATTTTCGTGTTGTCGATACTAGACAACGGATACGAAAACTTGAAATATTTTTATTTGTAAATTCTGATTTGTTTTGTATAAACGTACTTTATATACATAGAAAACACCATCAACCATTACATACAATGCAACACTCACTATGTTTCCAATAACAATTGACTTGAAACATATGACAAATGTCATCAAATTTCGCATAACCGAAGTTGTCATCATAACCACAAACTGGATTGAAACGTTTCTGACATAACAAGGCGACTTCACACCATGCATTGATAGCGTCGTTATTCATTGACAAACTTGATGTAATCACAGGCTTACTTTGCATGGACCGACGAGACATAAACTGGAAGAAGAGAAGCTCTTAATATTATTTTTTAGCAAATTCAAATTCAAAAATCATTTATTCATGTTTTATTATATTATTCATTCATATTTTAGCCGCTCATATAACTTGAATTGCAAAACAAGTTGACGTCAAGCTTAATTGTAAATGACAAATACATGAACAATAAAATGGTCAAATACGTCATCATGTGACTCATGCACTGCCATTCTGAAGGAATAAGATGTTATGCTTCCGTACCCTGTAATTTCCGTACCCTGTAATGTAGAATACTGCTTACTGCTTGGCGGCTGGAATAGGTGACCCAGAAGTTGACGACTTTTAGAAAATAGTACACAGTCATTCTGAAAATTAAATAGCTACTAAAGATTTTTATTCTAATACAGACAGGACAGAAATTAAGTTATAGTAAATAACATTAAATAATCTATTAATATGAATAAGCAGAAATTAAAAGCATTTTAAAATAGTATTAATTTATTTATATGACCTATAGATGGAAATGTATTTGTATAAATAAGTACAATAAATTAAAATATTTTTATAACTTGAACCTCTTCAAAAAACTCAGTACACTACTCATATTTTTTCTACTAACGGCATAGGATCTGTTCTATCATCAAAATTTTTCAAAATAACATTTTTAAATAGGGTTCCATATATTGGAATTTTTTTTCCATATCTAAAAATAATATTGTCTACCATTTCTTCATCTCCATTATTACGTCTAGTTGGTTTAGGTACCTCAACTTTTTCTGGTAACTTCGGCTTGTCAACAGTTGTAGTAAAATTTTTAACTAATTGTTTAATTAACTCTTCATTATTTTCAACAATTCGGAGGAGATGTTCCAACGCCTGACTATGTTCGATCAATTTATCCTCTATAAAGTTGTTTAAGACTTTCTTTTGCATTGACGTGTCGCGCTTCTCAATTCTCTGGCAAAATTAAAAAGTTGCACTTGTATCCGCTGATTCTAATACGTCTATAATTAGTTAATATTTATTTGTCTCACCTTTGGAGCATCTATTGGATAGAGAAATATATCTTCTAAATCCTCTATAGCTATTTGATAGGACGACTTTACTATGAAAATTATCATGATACCTAAGACAGTAAAATTAATTGAATTTGCTATTAATTCTTAGTTAAGTTTTTAAATTGAATAAATCAATAATATCTCTCACCATAAATTGTAGACTTCATAACGATAGACTTGTAATTCAGGGCATCTAACAAATAGTCCAAGCGAGACACTTCAGCCACTTATAGTGTAGGAAATTGAGAACTACGCTTTAAGTATCTTGATATTTGATATGTTTATTTATTTCAAGCAGATTTAAATTAAGAAAACTAAACCTGCTTTAAGTAATTTACTTTAAAAATAAACCTTTTTATGATATTAAAGAAAATATAATTTTCTATTTAAAGATAAAAAAAGAAATTATTATTTAACCCTAAATTCTGTGTTTATATTTACCGATTGATTATTGACATTGACCGTTTTTACGACATAAATGTAGTTTTATTTTTATATAATTATTTCATCAGTATTTTATTTTGTAAAGTTTTGCACACCATAAACTGGCGCATTACAATTGTGCTATGTAGAAATGTAATTAATTATTTACAGTGTTTGCCTGCAAATAAATTATTCATTCATTCATTCATTCATATGAGTAATAATGTAATAACTGTGGAAATGAGTTTATTCAGTATCTAAAGGACTGGAAACAGTCAGTGAAAACCACCATTTTTGTCTAGTATTAGTATTATTTATATAAAGTACGTTTACCTATATCATTTTGTTTATATTATTGTATATTCATAAACTGCAAAATGTTATTACGCAAAGTAAAACTGTACTCATTTAAATTTTGTGTTGTCATGCGATAATAAGGCAATAACAAATTTAGACTAACTAATACATTGTTTAAAATCAGTTCATTTACCAACTGACTTCAAAGAAAATAGATTTTTTTTAATAAATCTCAAGGCAAAATTCTGTATGTGTATTAATATTTTCTAATATTATGGTCAATTTGCCATCAATTGTATATTGTCATCTTGAGGTCATTTACTCTCATTTTTAGTCTAACCTAATTTCGTTGTGAATGAAGTGTTTATGTATAGCAATTATTTGTATAACAGAGTGTTAAATTAAGTGAAGATTAAAAAATATTTTAACACAAAGGTTAGAGAATAGCAACTGACTCAAGAATCTCTTGCTTTTAACAACTATGTTAAAAATTATAAATTTAGTATTCTATAATATTTTGTTTAATTTTCAAATACTACTTGATCTTACTTTTAGCATTAGAGCGATCAAGATTGTTAAGAGAGTATTGATTCTCGAAATGTGATTTATTGTTACTAAGCACGTTTTGATTGAATTATGAACGTTGATACGGATCTCAGTTGCGAGCTAAATTGAACTATTACTCTTGTATTTTTGCGGTGTGACATTAATTATGATTCCCGCAAATAAAGTTATAAATTGTGAATTATTTAATACTTATTATTAAATGTTTTTTTTATTGCTGTCAACATGTAATTATACTAAATAAGGTAAGATTAATACTAATTTCCATACATTTGATAATAAATAGCTAATAATAACAAATATTAATAAATAACCTAGTACCTATCATTGAAATATGATCTTTATAACCGTTTAAAATAACAAACTTTGAACAGAATTGTAAAAGAGTATCCAAATTGAAGATAAAACCACATATCTGTAAAGTTATACTATCCCATGACATTATTCCATAATATAAACATATCAAAGTGTATCTTATAATTAAACCAATATTAATAACATTTATTTAAGGGGGTCTTCCTATGTGATGGGTTGAAAAAATCGATTTTTTTTTTTTTTCATAAATTGCTCCCTTAACATGTCTAGAATACGGTAGTAAAGCGATTTTAGAAAATTCGAAGTCGTTTTAAAGATACAGCAGGTAAAAGAAAGAGCGGTTCGGAGCGGTGAGTTGGCAGTTAGAGACCGGGCCTATTGTGTACCGTCGGCTTTATACCTGGCCTCCCTTTTATTAATATATTTGTTTATACAAGTTTAGACACGTTTCTACAGACTTAAACAGAAAAGGAGCAGGTAAACTTACTGATAAAGTTATCCAAGAAATTACAAAATTCTACGGATTAGCAATTCGACGCCATCCAGATTCGCTTGAAGATATGAGAAAGGAAGTTTGGGCAACGTACTATCACAAATGTTCTTCTGATGAAAACCCTCAGCATCAATTTTGTCCAGAAGGCGAAGACAGTTGGTGTAAATGGCGTAAGGCTGAAGCTAATAATGAACTGGACCAATTTCATCACGATAAACCACCTCTAATTCCGCAAGTCCAAGAAGCTATCAAACCGGTTTTCGAAGATTTATCGAAAGACGAATTATTAATTCGTTGTTTAGGAGCAGAGACACAAAACAATAACGAATCTTTGAATTCTTTGATTTGGACTTTCGCTCCTAAACATCTTCATTCTGGTCCCAAAGTTGTTGAAATTGCTAGCTACTTAGCAGTTATTATCTTTAATGAAGGTTTTCAAGGTATTTTAAAAGTTATATCGATTATGGGATGCCCTGTTGGTCGTGAAGCCCAAGCGTATGTTGAGAAACGGGATGAAAAGCGAATCTTACGCTCTGAGCGGCGCGTAAGTGATGTCGTTAAACAAGCCAGGATTGACTCAAGAGCTGAACAATCTGCTTTAAAAGAGTTTCACGAGGAAGAGGAAGGAATACTCTATGGATCAGGCATCGCCGATTGAGAGTAAGTTGATATTTTAATAGTTTTTAACGGACTTGAAACTTTAAACGCGTTTTTCTCAAAACTGTGTTTTTCAAACTTTCCTCCATTGTATCTCAGAAACGGCTGGACCGAATTACTTGAAATTTACAGGGCACACTCAATATATGTAAATGCATGGAATGAACTATTATCAATCGAAAATTTTCAAAACTTCGATTTTTTCATAGCAAAAAAAAAAAAAAAAAAACGCCTAATTTGCAACTTTTATTTCAAATGTCTATCAAAAATCCAATTTTTTTTATATTCATTTGATTATAGGTCATTCCGTGCTTTTAAGCCTACAAATTAAAACGCCGTTTTTTTTTTTTTTCAGATAAGCCGATCAGCCGGAATCGTGGAGGAAGTGGGAGCTCTTTTTTTCGAGGCGGGGGTGTTCAGAGCGCTGTAACTCTAGTTTGACTGAATATTTTTAGCTGAAATTTTATATTTATACTGTCCAAATATGTGTTAATAAATGATAAAAAACTTGAAGCTCTAAATATTTACTGGTCGTAGAAAAAAAATCCTAAAATATCCCTAAAAAACAGGCCGTCACATAGGAAGACCCCCTTAAAAAAATCCGTGTGAAAAATATTTTACTGGACTTTCTTAGACTTTCTACCACGCATGGAAGCTGGCATGAACATAGAAAAGTAAATAGATATAAAAAGAACTAAAATATATACAATACAAATATTGTATTTAAAATTATGTATCAGAAAATAATGCCATGAATTTCCATAAATAGTAGACGCAATGAAATGTTGTTTTATTAAGCGATAACCAAGAAAATTGTTTTTATAATACAAGTGGGAAACATTCGGGTAGATAAGTAGGTAACTACATGTTACAATGCAGTGCCATGAAAATATCACTAGGTAGGTGAAGTGTGAAATATAATATATTAACATATTTCTAAATTTCCAATATTAGAGCATATGTCAGTACTATGTCGTAAAAGGATATATCTATGTATACATATATAATAATGATAGATAAAATTCGATAAAAATACAGCACAAACAGCTCATGTTCTAAAATTCTGATAACTATTCTCAAAACTGCAACTAAACTGTACTAATATATGTATCTGTGTAAAAAGGCGTATTCTGTTTTTAAAATAAACAGCCGAAAAGATCATAATTAAATTTGGCATGTGGATTGATTATTACGGAGACAGACATAAGTTATCTTTTCTCTAAAAATAAGCAAACTAATTTGCTGGTAACAGCTAGTATAGTTTTACTATTTATATAGGTACGTAGGTATATCTAAAGGCTAGAACTTGATTCTACCGCCTAAATTGTGTCATTTGTACGCAAAAGTTTGACATTTGCAAGGGTTGACATTTTACGTTTTGGATAGGTATTATATTTATAGTATCACACCACATTATTATTAGGACGACCCTGAAAAAAATAATCCCGTTTAATCCAGTTTAATATTAAACATAATAAATTATATGTGGTTATTCCCTTTTTGGTTTTGACGGCTCATCTTATCGTGATTAAATTTAGCACAAATATGGAATATGACGTGGAGAAAGGCATGGATTACTTTATCCGGATCAAAGTAATACAGTCAAATTAAGTCACGGGAAAAAACCAGCCCCAAATCTAGAAGGGGGCAACACAGGCCCATGCCCCAAACACAATTATTACACTTACTATACTGCCTATAAAGTACTTGGGCGACACAGCTTTGCTACGCGTTTTTATTTTTTCAAGATCTATTTATTCACTATAAACACCTAATTAGATAAAATTAAGTAAGTAAGGTAGGTATCCTTACTTACTTAATTTTACCTAAGTATAAAATTAGACCCAAATCGACAGTTGATTTCGAGTCACACAAATTATTTGTAAACGGATTTGCTTATCTTTAGTGTAATAGGATGTAACTTCTAACAATGATATTGCAAATTTATTTCAGCTTTTCTTTTATACCTAATATCATCTGTAAACAGTCACAGTGAATCAATAAAGGTTAGTAAATGTTTCACATTATATTCCTTACATGGAAATCCACGTCAATTACTTTTTATATAATGTACACAACGCTATCTAGTCGTAAGTAGAGCTATTATTATGAGTACTAACCAATTAATATAAATACTTAGTTATATATATTTTTTTGTAAATATGTACATAATATACATAGAAAACAACCGGACTGATACAAACAATCATATTAATGAATACAAATGTTTGTACCACGCAAGGAATCGAACCCGCGAAGATCGGAAGTAAAGTGGTGTCCTAAACAGCTAGAGCACCGATGCCGTTCGAAAATCTGCCTACCTGTTTGTTTGTTATACTTTCAGGATTAATCACATGAATAGAGTTTATTAAATTTAACATGAAGATATCTTTTATCAGGAGGAAGGTCATGATCTATCTTTGATCTATACGTATAAATAAAATTGGAGTGTCTGTTTGTAACATTGATTTAACAGTTTTTTACTACATGCATAGGAATATAAATAAGAACAATATACTAAAATAACATTTTTTACAATTTTTGTCTGTCTGTCTATCGATCTGTTCGTTCCGGCTAATCTCTGAAATGGCTGGACCAATTTTGACGGGACTTTTTTTAGCACGTAGCTAATATAAAAAGGACTTAGGCTACTTATATTTTAAATAAATAAAGTTAAATTCCACGCGGACGAAGTCGCGGGTACAGCTAGTCTCATATATAGTATACAAAGTCACAAGTAGTAATTCTGTATATAATCTATGTGTAGAATGAAGAAGAATGTAAAATAGCTGATCTGTGTGTACATGACAAGGTTCCTATGTGCGGGATCGATTCCTGCGGCGAGATGCGCACCTTTATCGACACTTGCGATATGCACGAGTTCAATTGTGACAGCAAAAAAGGTATACAAAATTAAATATATGTATTGTTACAAGTCCAATTTTGTTGTTAGTTCTTTTCAGCCGAAAAATTAATTCGATTAATAAAACTTAATAATACTACTATTATTATAATAATAACATTACTTTTTCTCCCTATAAATACTTATGTATACAATAATAAAACATAATAAAAATGTAACTGATCCTATTTTTGTAATATACGTATATGAGAAAAACTATTGGGGGATCATATAAACGTAATAGAACCGAAAGCAATGATTATTAGAAATATTATCAGTGCGTTCATACAATCTCGAAAGGGTATAGGTTCTGTTTTTACTAATATATTGTAATAAGAAGCATATTAGCAATTATAGTTTATTTTATTCCGATAGTTTGACATATAGTAAATAAAAGTCAGTATTAAATGCATTTATTCATAATATAAGAAGTTTTATTGTACCTGGAATGGTATGGTATAATATTCATTTTCACTTTTTTGCCCCTACTTACCGATGTCTGATATTAAAAAATTAAAACGCTCACGTACAGATAGTTGCTTTTTCCTTTTATGTCAATATTAGAAATGCTATAATACTGAGGGTAAAGGGATTGTTAGTAACGTTGATTAAGAACTCCATTGCTAGTCAGGTCCCCACGCGGTTCCCCCTGAAAACCATTATGTTAAATTCCTAATAAATTTGCCACAATGGGCTAACAAACCTCACCTAATGCTCTTTTAATCATCTCCACTGATGCCCGGCTAGCGTAAACTTAACACACCAATCCATTACATCAATCCAAAAATATACTTTAGTTCTCAAAATTTTCAGATTTCAAACAACGTCCTATACATGAATGCTGGGTAACATGTAAGAGAGGTCGATCTTTCAAGAAGCCGGAATTTAGGACAGACTGCAACATTAACACTAAGACGAATAATAGAGTATAATATAATATATTTTCGTTTCATTTGTAAAAAAATACCACACAAAAAACAATGTGATGTTTTAGCGAACTAGCTGATGGGCGACAGTAACGATCATCCATGTGCCTGCATGAACAGACGCTCACAATAGCAATCATCCATTTCTATTCAGTTTCATTACAATGGACTGAGATGTGATGCTTGTAAGCTGTAATTTCACTACCTTATCACAACCAATACATAGCTTGAGTCATGATACTTGGCGGCTAAAATAGATTCTACACAGACAACTTTTTACAAAGTCTACTAAAATAAAAATTATAGTACATTTATGACCTTCTGATATCTTAAGTTTCTCCTAAAACATTCCATCATCGTAAACAATATAATCATATTTGTGTTAAAATGTAATATATCGTTGTAGGTAAGTCAAAACAATAAGAATGAATAAACCACTTTTATAGCTTTTCAAATCGAATATTACGTACATGCCTATGAATTTTTTATCACATAGCACTTGATAGGCTAAGAGTAGAAAATATTATGTGAATAAAATAATACAAATGTATACTATATTAATATGTCCAATATCAACTGTCTTATAATTATAATTGGTTTATCAATATTAATTCAGAACTCCTACGCACACATTGATGGAACTAAGGTAAGTGGAAAAAATGATAAGATATTTTGATAAACTTAATTATTATATAAACTTATCTATACTACAAAGAGAGAGACCTAAAATTTTGTATTTGTGTAGATGTACATAGCTATGGTTATGGTAATCTGGGGAACCAGACTAGCGTGCTTATTTAAATATTCATAATTTCTCCTATACTCACATATGTGTTGTTTTACCCGGAGTAACTATAAGCAGCTTAGTTCTGATACCTACCTTACGATATTCTGTATATGATATACAGAATATCGTGAGGAATGCTGAGAAGTGATTTTTATGTCGCCAACACATTGATTTATGACTGTTTTGAAAAAGAGCGATAGTTAAGTTGTACCAGTTTTAATCTCAATGTAATTTGATAGTGGAACTAAAATGTGAGATAGTATTACGTTGAAAAATCTTACATTAAGTTACAGAAAACTGTATTTCAAATGCTTGGAAAAACATTTATTTTTATAAATATAGCTGTAATAGATTCCTACAATCATTGTTATTAAGGCATGCACTGCTAATTTATTTTAATTAGTAGTAGAGCAGGCCTTGATAATAATTTTATTATAAAAAACATACCTCTTTGTTATCATTAGATACATAGTATAAAACAAAGTCGCTGTCGCTGTCTGTCCGTCCCTATGTATGCTTTTATTAAATCTTAAAAACTACGCAACGGATTTTGAAGCAGTTTTTTTTAATAGATAGAGTGATTCAAGAGGAAGGTTTATATATATATATATATATATATATATATATATATATAATAAATATACACTCGTGCGAAGCCGGGGCAAGTAGCTGGTAAATATATATTTTTATATCTGTGGGTTTAAAACTAGAATAAATTATGGTAACAATATATTATAGCTAGATGAAGAATGTAAAATAGCGGACATATGCCGCCACGATCAAGTGCCAGTGTGCGGGATCGACTCCTGCGGCGAGATGAGAACCTTCATTGATACCTGCGACATGCATGAATTCAATTGTGATAGCAAAAAAGGTATACGTCAGTCTACATTAAAAATCCTATACTAATAATATAAAGAAGAAATATTTGATTTGTGTATGTTTGTTTCTATTTGATAGGCTATTTTGAAAGTTTATTAAGCTACCACCTTGCATTTTTTAAAGGAAAACTTCATCCTAAACATAGTGTTGGCGTGACAACGCCATATTACACTTCGTCTTGCTCTATGATAATATGACACATCTAAAACAGCAAAGTAATAATAAAATTATTTAAAAGAGCAACACGCAAGTTTCTTGCTCGTTCTTCTTGTGATGAGACAGCTTTCCGAACGAGCGGTAGATTAAAAAAAATGTAATGACTATTCAAAAGTGCTTCAATGTAAGTTTATTTGAATAAATGATTTTCTATTCTATTCTATTCTATTCTATACAGCGTGGTGACGCATCGAAATTTTTATTATTTCTATTTTCAATCCTCTCTTACTCACTTTTTTTTATCTTGATTTTTATTTGAAATTCTAAGTATTTCGTTAGTAATTATTTCAATATAACGTTTATATATCTGAATGAAAGGATCACCAGTAGTAGTAACTGTGTGTTTATTTTTATTTTTTTTTATTACGGAACCCCAATAACTACGAATTTGAAATGTAAGTATATCGTTTCTTATTAATATAGCTCATAGCTACGAGTAAAGAAGAAATATAATTAATCTTTGTCTGATATTTCCAAAAGGTTATCCTCCCACGCTTATATATAGAGGAGATAAGTCTGTACTTACAAGTATTTTAAGTTCATTTATAATTTGTTAACCCTCAGCTTTGTCTGCATGGACTTCGTTCCCCTAAAAATTGACCAATTTAGATTGTTTATACAAAATAAATTTAAGCATAATTTGTATATAGCTGGAATAGCAAACATGTTGACGACTCACCTGATGGAAAATCAAAACCGTTAGCTATATTCCTACACATTGCCATTTCTGAGAACTAACGTATCATGCCGGCGCATTATTTTATTTCTACATATATGTCACGAAATAATATTCAAGCCCAAAAGCACCTTATAAAGTAAAATCCTCAGCATTAGAAATATGTGAGATATATACTTAGTTGATTCTGTGCAAAGTCGTCATTAATAATATCTCCTGGCATTTGTATAGAACGCCAAAATTTTTATAGTAAGTAATAATCTAAATTCATAGTATAATTTCAAGTTAAACAATACTTCATGAGACTATACATACATGTATATAGGTATATATGTCATCTACAGCGGCTTTGTACATGAAGAACTTGTTATCTATTGGGAATTTCGAGAATCCTTTGTTAGCACGTTGGTTGCTGTGGACACTTACATCATAATAGCAAACTCTAATCAAAATTTCCACTACCCTTCAAGATGGTGATCAGCCCTTTACACCGTGCGTGGAATTATCTGATAGTCCGTCTATCAAATTCTTTTACAATTGCTTATATATTATTGTCCTAAGGACTTCGTAGCACCCTTTTAAAATAGTATATAAAGATGGGGTGCTTATATTAACGTGTTAATAATACCTGTTAATTTACTGCATTTTCGTTGGTTAGCAATAGATTATTTAGGTATACTTAAAAACGTATTTCTTATAGTTAATGTATATATAATCTTCCTTCTTCTTCTTCTGTAAGTGAGTATATTGAGAAACTGTAAAGCTCACTTAGTATGATGTGAATAAATAAAATGTGTCTTCAATTATAATGCAATAATCAAAAAAATACGGAAAATCTCCCAACTAAACGGACTATACATATCGGTGTTTTTTCGAACTACCTAATTACTATTTCAGTTTGAGGGTATGGATAGGAGCTGAAACTTCTACTCAGGTCTTTTGTAGTTCTGATTCGCGTTGAAATGAGACAGGTTTATCAAAGTTGAAAATTGGACGATAATTGATAGAAATATTAATATATTATCACTTTTTTAATATTTATAGTGATAATATAAAAACAGTCAAATTAAGAACATTCCTTTGTAAGATCGAAGTCTCACAAAGAAATATCACGAATTTCGTAATTTCCAATATACATTTCTCTTTAGACTTCACTAATTAAAAAAAATACATCGCTTGTTAAGTCTTTGATTACTGACATTTTCTCTTTAAAATACCAACACGTTGAATAAACGGGCTATAAATAAGTAAAACAGAATTCCTTTGATATTTAAGAAAATACCCTCACGCGAACTTTATCTAGTGTTGACTCAGAGGGATCGCCTCCTAAGCTCTTCTCGTGAAATCCTACTCCTTCGTCTTATTGAAAACCAATTTACCAAGACCCATAGAATGTATCCCCGTAGATACACGTATCTGTAGACCAAAAATAACTTGCAGATCGAACCTTACTGGCCAATAGAACGCCTACACTGGCGCCGATGATGCATGATTTATATTAGGTACCATTCATAATAATTTGAACTTTCTACAAGTTGGTAATGAGTATGTTTTTTTTTACTTTTCTTACCTACTGGTCCACTCTGGATTTGTTGGGTAATTTTAACTTAATGAGTTTTGTAGATATAATCTACATGTACATATGTATTGCACACACCGCACATTTTCGACATAGAATTTTTAAAATCAATGCAGTGATTCCGGAGTTTACTTTTTTTAATAACAAAATCCGGTCTCTATATATATATTAGTATAGATTTATTTACTAAAAAAATACTAGTATTATACTTTTTATAATATATACTTATTCTTCATATATATTATTTATTATTTAAGTTTATATATGTAATTTTAGAGATGTCATTATTATTAGCAATATTAATAATATTAAAAAATTCTCAAAATTCGTGTTTTTAGTCTTTTTAATTTTCATTTCCTATTCAAAATTAAAACTAATCGCAGTAGGTTTATTAAAGACACTTAGGACAAGTTAAGTCTTCCGTCAGTTTAGAAAATTATGTAGTATGTAAATACTGCATTTGCAAAACATTTACCACACCACACCTCAATAAGCAAAACCAATCGTGTATTTCATGTTATTGTTAGTTGCCTGACTCACTTAACTTCGTCACTATCATATTCTCCCCATTACTGCAACATTTTTCATGCTGTTCCGTTCTTTATGATTATAGCGTGATGTTATTTGGCTTATAGCTTTCCTTGATAAATAGGCTATATAATACTAAAAGAATTTTCAAATGGGATCACTAGTACTGAAGTTTGCCCCAAACATCCAAACATTAGTACAGATGTCATATTTGTTTTCAGATTTCGTTCAAAAACCAGTCCATGAGTGTTGGGTGACGTGTAAAAGAGGTAGAAGCTTCAAAAAATCGCAATATGGCAGCAATTGTGACAAGGAAAATATAATTTAAAAAATATATTTTTTATCAAAAACAATTGTTTCTTTTTAATAATAACAATTGAACAATAACTTACTTAATGTACTTATTGTTCGAGATCACAGTGGTATTAATATACTAATAGTTTTAATTTAAAAATATAAGTAAATAATAAACTAAATTCTTGTACAAAAATATTATTCCTAAATAAAGATAAATAGAAAAACCGGTTTACAAATTAAATTACGCGCATAATTTAAACCAACTCTTATTTACATACACTTAATGCATTACTTATCAATACACTTATAATTAATGATAGTTATATACAATTACTCATTTAAAGGTTATATTCGTTTCGTTACATTGTAAGTTATGACTTAGAGACACAAAGTAAAAATGTTAAGCTAACAGAATTATATTAGGTATACAAGGTGACGATATTTATAATACTTATACATATTAAAATAATATACCCACGACCGCCATCCCAGATGGGATGGTCAAGATAGTCAACTGTCAATATGTCGACGAACGAATACTTGACATGCCCACATTTCGTTGGGTATATTGGAATCCGTGACGTGGCAGGGGCGAGTCTACCGCCGTCTATCCGATTTATGTGGTTTTGTTATCGGTGTTTCCATCACCGGAGAGTCCATCGGAAATTAATATAAAGATTTTTTAATCGCACTAGCGAACTTTCGATCTCAATAAGGATATGTACCATTAGGCCATAACACTCTAAATTATAATTACTTAAAATTATACGAAAATATTTACAACACTAATAGTTCATGTATCCTATTGAAGAAATAGTGTCTAATAAAAGAAATAAACAAAGTAAATTCATGTGGATCTTCGTTTATGAAAGTAATTAAACTAAATAATATTAATATATTAATGGCTATCTAAGAAACCGGCACTCTTGACGATATTATAAATTTTCTGCCGTGGAATTTTCTCGGCCTCTCTTTCCACGACTTGCATTTCTTTATTGGTGAACCACGACTCCTTCGCCAGACCAGAAGCGATTAATGGGTTATCGTAGAAATCGCTGGATTTCAACAAATCGCGTGGTAGTAAAGCTTCACTAGCTGCATTAAGTTCCACTGCTGGATGGGCTCTAATTGCTGGTATTGAATCATGGGCGTATTCAACGCCAATAGGCTGCAAGGGTTGGGTGAAAATCAATCCAGGCCTGGCTTGCACCACCGCCAAAAATGCAGTAGCGATGCTG